>NW_027506919.1:408944-761444 GCF_052324685.1 Brachyhypopomus gauderio | reverse complement strand
AAGACAGAAAACGAAGATGTTGCAGGTACATGTCCTGGTGCAAGGCAAGTTGAACTCTGTGAAGTGGTATTGAAACAGAAGGATATCACCGAAATGTTAGTCACACAACAAAGACTAGCCAACTTACCTCAGCGAAAAGTTCCTGAATTCAGTGGCGATCCTCTTGAGTTCCTGCCGTTCCTGAGGGCATTCGAGCACATCATTCACAATCGGACAGATAATGATGCAGATCGTTTGTATTACTTAGAACAATTCACCACAGGTGAGCCAAGAGAACTGGTGAGAAGTTGCCAACACATGAGTGCACAACAGGGTTACGGGGAGGCAAGAAAGCTTTTGGCTTATCACTATGGCAACGAACAGAGAATAGCTGCGGCCTACGTCAACAAGGTTGTCAAATGGCCTCAAATCAAAGCAGAAGATGCTAAGTCACTTCACAGCTTCTCTATCTTTCTCACTGGATGCAACAACGTGATAAACAACTTGGAGTACCTAGAGGAAATGAACAGCCCGAGCAACCTTCGAATCATTGTACACAAGTTGCCCTTCAGGCTTCGCGAAAGATGGAGAGTCGTAGCTTTTGACGTCCAAGAGAAAGAAAGAAGAAGAGCAAACTTTGCAGATCTGGTGAGGTACATTAACAGACAAGCTAAGATAGCTTCAGATCCAGTGTTTGGTGATGTCAAAGACCCATCTGATGCAAAGGAAAAGTCTAAGCCCAGCATTAAACCTGCAACAGGTTTGCTGAAAAGAACCACTGGCCTAGCAACAAGCGTAATGCCAGTAGATGATTCATCTGAATCAAGAAAGACCAAGCAGACTAGCAATGCATTTAAAGAGCCATGTCTGTACTGCAACAAGAAACATGCTCTGAGTGCATGCAACGAAATTAGAAGTATGCAGAATAAAGAAAGAATCGAGTTCCTTAAAGGAAAAGGCCTTTGCTTCGGGTGTCTGACTCAAGGGCACATGGGAAAAGATTGCAAAAGGAAGGCAACGTGTGACATTTGCAGTAAGAAACACCCTACTCTGCTCCACATGAAAAGAGAGGAAGAGGCCAACCAAGCAATTGCCAAGCCTAAGAAATCAAGTGAAGGCTTTGCCAGTGAACACTCAACTCCACAAGAGCAAGTGTTATCCAAGAGTGAACTCTCAGCAGTCACCGGGGCCGGAGGCAGTGACTGTATCCTTTCCATTGTGCCAGTGCGCATCAAATCTAAGAAGAGCAACAACACTGTAGAAGTGTATGCGTTCATGGACTCAGGAAGTTCAGCAACGTTTTGCTCCGAAAAATTGATGAGGCGACTTGGTGTCAATGGTAAGAGGACTCAAGTGCTACTCCGTACCATGGGCCAGGAGAAGCCTCTGTCCTGCTTCGTCCTTTCTGATCTAGAGGTGTGCGGTTTGACAGAGAGCAAGTACATCAGCCTGCCAGATGTGTACACCCACACGGACATACCTGTAACAAAGGAGAATGTTCCAGTAGAAAAGGACTTAGAAAGATGGCCGTATTTGCATAAAGAAGTGCAGCTACCACAGATTGACGCAGATGTGGAGATGCTCATCGGAATGAATGCTCACTCTGCAATGGAGCCGTGGAAAATAATCCACAGTCAAAATGATGGGCCTTATGCCATAAAGACAACCCTTGGCTGGGTAGCAAATGGCCCTCTGAAGAAAGTCAATGAGCACAAGTCAAACCACTTCAGCCATGGTGCTTTGGTCAACAGAGTGTCAGTCAGCAGTGTGGACAGCATGCTGTTGTGGCAGTACAATCACGACTTTCCAGAGCAAGCCTGCGAAGAGAAGTCAGAAATGTCGCGAGAAGACATCCAATTCATGCAGCGTGTGACTGAGACGACCAAGAAAATCGATGGACACTACTGCATTGGTATGCCTCTAAAAAACAAAGACGTGGTGTTGCCGAACAACAAGTGTGTTGCTGAGCAACGAGCATCGAACCTGAAAAGAAAACTCAGTAAGAACTCCAGCTTTCATGATGACTACACAGCCTTCGTGTCAGACCTGCTGAGCAAAGGATATGCTGTGGAAGTCCCTGCCAACGAGCGCAACCGCAACGATGGCCGAGTATGGTATATTCCCCATCATGGCGTGATCCATCCGCAGAAAGGGAAGTTGCGGGTTGTTTTTGATTGCGCCTCTTCTTTCCAAGGGAAGTCGCTGAACGAGGAGCTGTTACAGGGGCCGGACCTCACAAACAGTCTGGTTGGAGTTCTGACAAGATTTCGCCATGATCGCGTCGCACTCATCTCCGACATTGAAGCGATGTACCACCAGGTGAGAGTCCCTGATGAAGATTCCGATCTTCTGCGATTCCTCTGGTGGCCAGAGGGAGATCTGAACCAGCCTCTGCGTGAGTACAAGATGGTTGTTCACTTGTTCGGAGCCAAGTCAAGCCCGAGCTGTGCCAACTACGCTTTGAGGCGGACAGCAGAGGACGGGAAACATGTGTCATCGCCTGAGGCAATAACTGCAGTTTATGAGCATTTCTATGTCGACGACTGTCTTGTCTCAGTGTCTGATGAGAAGGAGGCTATTTCCTTGACTAAAGATCTCATTGCACTCTGTGTGAGTGGAGGATTCCATTTGGCTAAATGGTCTAGCAACAGCCGTGAAGTATTGGCATCACTTCCAGAACATGAGCGTGCAAAGGAGATCAAGAATTTAGATCTGGACAAGGATGAGCTACCCATGGAGAGGGCACTTGGAGTGGACTGGTGCATAGAATCAGATTCCTTCAAGTTCCGCATCCTCGTGAAGAACATGCCTGTCACCAGAAGGGGTATCCTATCAGTCGTAAGCTCGATTTATGACCCCCTTGGCTTCCTGTCGCCGTTCATTCTTCTCGCTAAGACCATCGTGCAGGATCTGTGTCGAATGAAACTTACCTGGGATGATGAGATTCCTGAAGATATAGCAAACAGATGGTTTGCCTGGCTGTCCGACTTGAGCCAGTTCGCCAGCTTCTCTGTGAAGAGGTGCATCAAACCTGAGGGATTTGGTCCAGTAGCATCAGCACAGCTGCACCATTTCTCTGACGCTAGTGAGAAGGGCTACGGAGTTGTCAGCTACTTTCGCATCGAGAACAGCCACAGTCAAGTCTATTGCTCGTTTCTTATTGGAAAATCCAGAGTGACACCGCTTAAGCCAGTCACTGTGCCACGTCTAGAGCTGACAGCTGCTACCATCGCGGTGAAAATGGACAAGCTCATGAAGCGAGAACTTCGGATGGACCTCAAAGAGTCTGTGCTATGGACAGATAGCACCACTGTCCTCCGATACATACACAATGACGGCGCTCGCTTTAAAACCTTTGTGGCGAATAGAGTGTCAATAATCAGAGAGAACACAAGGCCAGCACAGTGGAGATATGTCAACACTTCTTCTAATCCAGCTGACCACGCATCACGAGGTATGAGGGCAGAGCACTTCATGAGGTGTCAGAGTTGGATGGAAGGACCTGACTTCCTTGCCAAGGATGAGTCTCACTGGCCAGTTCTTTCAGAGTTCTCAAGAAATATAAGTGATGATGATGTTGAGGTGAAGCGCAAGGTCACAGTGAACATCGTCAAAGCCATCAAGTCAAGCACAGATCCTCTCTTCAAGCTGATTCATCATTACTCCAACTGGCACAGTCTGAGGAAGGCTGTCGCTTGGATGTTGAGGCTGAAGGAGTTGCTTAAAAATCTGTGTGAACAAAGGAATATCTTTGAGTCTCAAACCCAGTCTCTAGACAGTCAAAATGTGAAATCCAAGATCATTGAAGACCACATGCAGAAGTGGAAATCTGGCCTAAAAGGAGCTCGTTTGACTGTCCAGGACATCAGGAGAGCAGAGACTGCCATCATTCAGTTTAGCCAAAGGCAAACCTTTCATGAGGAGCTTTGTGCACTGCAGAAGGGTAATAAGATCAAGAGAAGCAGCTTCATCGTAAGATTGGATCCTTTCCTCCAAGAAGGTGTCCTCCGGGTTGGTGGAAGACTGCACCAGGCAGCCTTACCGGAACACACAAGGCATCCGGCTATTCTAGCCAAGAGTCATTATGTTACAACCTTGGTCATAAGAAATGGACATGAGGAGACAGGACATGGAGGGAGGAACCATACTCTCGCTCAGCTGAGACAAAGAGTGTGGATATGCAAAGGGAACGCAGCGGTGAGAAGTGTGCTTTCAAAGTGTGTGAAATGCCGAAGGAGTCGAGCTGCTGTTGGTGAACAGAAGATGGCGAATCTACCGCCAGATCGTCTTCAGCCAGATCACCCACCGTTCACTAACGTCGGCGTAGACTATTTTGGTCCCTTTGAAGTCAAGCGAGGACGAGCGCGAGTCAAGCGTTATGGAGTGTTGTTTACTTGCCTTACAATCAGAGCCGTCCACATTGAAATCGCACACTCACTGGACACAGGCTCTTGTATAAACGCAGTGAGACGTTTCATTGCGAGACGAGGACAAGTAGAAGTTATGAGGTCTGATAACGGTACTAACCTGGTAGCTGCAGAACACGAGCTCCGTAAGGCAATGAAGGAATGGAATCAGTCCCAGATTTCTGAAGCTCTGCTGCAAAAGGGAGTTACCTGGATCTTTAACCCGCCAGCTGGATCGCACCACGGTGGGATTTGGGAGCGTCAAATAAGAACAGTGCGCAAAGTGCTTACTAGTGTTCTGAAGCTCCAGTCTGTTGATGATGATTGTCTGCACACTGTGATGTGCGAAGTGGAAGCAGTGATCAACAGTAGACCCCTTACCAAGTCATCGGATGATGTCGACGACCTCGAGCCACTGACGCCGAACCATCTCCTTCTGCTCAAGGGAAAGCCAGCACTCCCTCCGGGCACATTTCGGAAGGAAGATTTGTACTGCAAACGGAGATGGAGGCAGGTGCAGTATATCTCTGACATCTTTTGGAAACGTTGGTCTAGAGAATACTTGCCCCTCCTACAAGAAAGGCAGAAGTGGCTGGAAAGGAAGAGAAACGTGAAAGAGGGTGACGTCGTACTCATTGTAGATGAAAGAGCTCCAAGAGGATCCTGGTTGATGGGAAAAGTGGAGAAGACCATTCCCGATGCCCAAGGGTTTGTTCGTCGGGTCCTTGTGAAAACGAAGACCAACACCCTTGATAGGCCCATCGACAAGTTGTGTCTATTGTTGGAGATGGAAGAATCTCATGGACAATGAAAGACATTTTCATTCAGTTAATTATTTGCTGAATAGTGTGATTTAAGTTAGTTCATGTTTTAGACCTTAATACAAGTATGTAATGGGATTAGAGTATAGAAAATAGCTCTTCAGTTTGTTTAAGTTTGTTTAGTGTAATTGTCATCCCTATGATGAGCAATTAGGGGCCGGAAATATTGGTGCCATTTTATATTTAATAATTTATGCTCATATTTAGGTATTCCTGGGATGTATATAGTATTTGTATAGTTTAGAATATTTATGATTGCAGTATAATTATATTAGTGTTTATCATTTATATTTAGTTCAATCTGCATTCATGTGTAGAATTTTCTAGAATGGATAGGAACTGATGCTGAGCAATGATGTTTCTGGAGCTCGCGCATCTATCAAATGTAAAACGGTTGTTTTGTTCTTGTTATGTTTTAATCTTCAATAAAGACGGGGCGAGCTCACTGTTTTCTACCGTCGTTCAAACTTTAACACGCGTAGACTCGTTCATTCCGTCTGACTGAGTGGTTATTTGTAGGAATAATAAGAAAGAAATTGACAACAATTTAAGAACAAATATTTAGCCACTACACAGAGCATATACCCGGGTCTCCCATACACATGCATACACACACACACACACACACACACACACACACACACACACACACACACACACACCCCTAGTCCCACAGAACAGCGCGCACACACACAAAACCGTAGTCACAGCGCATGCGCACACAAATATGCTTACTTTGAATAACTTCAAAGTAGCGCGTACTTCAAACAATTAACAAACTCTAAACCACACTGTATAAACAATAAAATTACCTCTTTTGAAATTTAATGTAGAGATGCTTGTTAAACTATCAAGTTTATAATGACAATCTTAAAACAATGTAAATATATGTAAAAGACTAATACATTGTTTTATTCACTACTTCACTGTTTTTTCTGAAAACATGGAACTCAGATTTCAGTCTCCCTATATCAAAGAAACCGCCATAACTTTTTATCAAATGTTGGAATATCTCCTCAGGATTCACCTGATTCTTTTAAAACATATCCTTTCAAAAGTCTGCAGGAGCCCATGATACATGTTGGTCATAGTGCTTAATATCCATTATGTGAAGCTCCACTGTGTAGCAGAGTTTCAGGGAACTTCCTGAAGACTTAGGAAAGGCCGTCCTTTAACAGTAAATGTGGGTTTAACAATAAATGTGACAAACCCATAGAAAGTTGCAAAAAACACTGGACCGAGGCATGAATTGTGCACCAGTTTATCCCCAAGTTTAATCTATATGCATAGCAGTGCACAAACATTGCTTCTGTGGCAATTTCTTTAACTTTATCTTGGTCTTTTAGAGGAAGCCATGACAGCAGTCACACTGTACATAAAATTTTTACATCACACAGTGCTGCATCTGTTATTTTAAAACACCAAAGACAGATTGGGGATTTTGTCGTTCTGAAATATAAAACAACCACAAATCATTACTAAGTTTGGCCTGCTGTATTTACATAACAAATTATCAGACTGTTGTGCATGACATGAAATGTCGGTTGTCTCATCTACTCGCCATTCAAAAATGTAAGCAGATGGAACTTCATCTTTGATTTCATTAAGGCCAGAGGCTGTAATAGCAGAGCCTACAGTTGTAAATAACTCTGAATTAGGCCTGTTTTGAAAAAAATCGATTTTCCGATTCAGAATCGATTCGCATATGATGATCTGATTATCGATTCGTACGTCCAAAGATCGATTTTTTTAGTGAACTTTTACCCCCGCCTCGTCACTGAATTCACGCAGGCGTGCTCGGTCTAACTAACTGTAAAACGACTTGGCGTCGGACAGTGCCAGTAACGACGATAGTCAAATCGGAAATCTAAAAACAGAAGGACAGTTTATCCAGTGTCTGTGACTATTTACAGTTAGTCCGTGTCACTGTCCGTTTACCCAGTGTTTTTACAGTTTTAAAAAAGTTTAAAATGTTCTTGTAACGTTGGGCGCAAGGCGATGGACGAGACAGAATCCTTTGCACTTTCCAAATCGTTACGTTTATTACATTTACCAAAGCGCAGACAGCGCACATAAAACACGTTTACATAGAACGTGTGTGACTCAAACAACGACGAGCACAGGACGCTGCGCGAGCGCAAATTAAATAGACAAACCACATCAACCCCACGTGATTACGAGACGAGCCACAGGTGAGGACTATCACAAGACGCACCCGCACCCACGGAGATACACCGACGTAGACGATTAGATGCAGACGACGTTAACACGCCCAAAACGGAGGGGTCGGGGACCGTAACGTGAGAATTCTGTTCTTAAAGAAAAATACACGTTTACATTTTATACTTTCAGTTTATTAAGTGTGAGCACTTTTAAAATAAAAATGCATTTGGTAGCAACAGCTTTTGGGTGAATTCTTAATTATTTCAATCATAATAATAATGCACTGGTTAGTGTCCCAGTAGGAGTCCACTGTTGTAGATATAGACACCTCAAAGATGTCCTCGGTTTATTGTCCTGGATAACACTAAACCCCAAATTGGATTGAATCGGATCGAATCGATTAAATCAGATTAAATCGAAAAAAATAGATTCTTAATCTTCAGAATCGGAATCGGATTGATTCTTGGAATTTGAATCAATACCCAGCCCTACTCTGAATGTAGTTGGACATGCCAGAAAACAGAGGATGAGTGGAGTGGTTAAGACATCATCGTACATTGATATTCTCTGTAATTGGACATGCCAGAAAACAGAGGATGACTGGAGTGGTTAAGACATCATCGTACATTGATATTTTCTGTAATTGCCCTTGTTAGTAGATTCTACCCTCATTACAACCTCTAAAAGTGAGCTGTTTACAGTCGACCAGTGAAGGACATCGAGATCTGGATAGCCACTATTTTGTGCTGTTAAATTTTTATCTTTTGGTCCCTTAATATGTAGCCCATCATCAATCACACGTTTTACTGTGACTCTACTTAGGAAACCTGACCATGAACATGAGCTCACGTTCCTTGTTTTTCTATTGAGTTTTGTATGTCTAGTCAAAATTAACCAAACCCTCCAAACACACCTTTCACCAAACAATATGTAACTGAGATGATTGCAGCCAAACATTCTCTTAGTTTAAGGCAAGACACTACAGGTGAATAGTGTAAAAATG
Source organism: Brachyhypopomus gauderio (assembly GCF_052324685.1). NCBI lineage: Eukaryota > Metazoa > Chordata > Actinopteri > Gymnotiformes > Hypopomidae > Brachyhypopomus > Brachyhypopomus gauderio. Next base: position 753,072 of record NW_027506919.1, on the reverse strand, counting down.
TTATCTAGCAATCACTATGAAACAATGATTATTGACATTAAGAGAATTACAAGTTTTCTGAAATGTTATGTTTAATTATGCAACTTGGGCGTTATCTAATTAAATATATGTTAATTTGCATATATTTCAAAAACAGAAATCTGAACAATGCATAAAGTCATGTTCAAAATTCTTGTTTTGAATTTTGAGATTCTGAATGTCTCTTTTTATTAATTTATAAATCAGAAAATACTGTCATAAGTAAAAAAAAATCAGGCATTTAGGCATAAATTGTTAGATAATTCAGGTTATAATTGATATATGAAGAATTCCCTCTGTAAAAATCTTCTGAATATAGATATGAATAAAAGCTTCATATATGTAAGTGCAAGTGAACTGGGGATTTCTGGCTCAGAGTATAAGAAAAAACTCATTTTGAGAAAAGGGTCTTTAAAAGACATACATTTTGAAATGTCATGGATTTGTATTGGAAAACCATTTTTTACTTTTTTACTCAAAATCTAATCATATCATTAGCAGCAGTGATATAGACAGGGCCGGCACCAGAACATATACAGTGAGGGGGCGTCAGAATTTCGGGGGGGGCGAACGTAAGTTGTTGAGCGGGGGGGGGGAGTGCGTGTAACGATTGTTGAGCGGCCGAGGGGGCACCATGTAGCGATTGTTGTAAAATAAATGGGTCTTATTTTTTTACATTGAGGGGGCGACGCCCCCATTCGCCCCCCCGTGGCGCCGGCCCTGGATATAGAGCATCCTCAACGATAGGAGGACAAACAACAGCAAAACAGAACAATGTAATGACTAATTTTAACTTCAATAAAACGGAAACAGTGCACACACTGTAACCTGTAGAACTGTTACCTTAGGTTGTTGTATGTCTGTCCTGCACAATAGTAATCCATCCCTGCTCCGTATGTAGGTCCCTCACACATTTATGATGATGTCTTTTCAGCTTTTTAGCTGTGCTCAGGTTTGCACTTGTGTTTCACGCTGACAGACGTGTCAGACGTGACAACCTCTGCTTTTGATACTCTGATCATATCAGCTTCATTACATTGACAGTAAGATTGTGCTCTGATCATATCAGCTTCATTACATTGACAGTAAGACTGTGCTCTGCAGCCACAATCTCTCCATATCAGTCATCATAGCAGAGGCACCTTCACTAAAGGTAGAAATGACCATACCTGCTGCCTCAACCCTGCATTTACCAATACAATTAAATGTATAGGATATCACTACCTGTTCATTTCAGGTTTAATTGGTGCATTTATTTTTTACTTTTACATAACACATACCTATTTTATAATTTTTTTATTCATAAAACATTGTATTAATTCACTTTTATTCATAATTTGTATTAAACTTAAAAACTTTATCCATTCTGCCACTAAAGAAAAAATCTGTAGGGTAAAAGTAAAACTGACAACTAATAACATATTATTGAAAGACCATGTTTTTAACTTCATGTATTCTGACCATTGATGTATGTAAGCACTCTGTGTTAAGCAGCTTGTAGAGGAGGAGATATTTCATATTCTTTATGTATCTTACCGAACCATATTAGACAGGCCTCATCACTGTCAATTTTTAAAAACCATCTTAAAACGCATTTTTACTCTTTGGCTTTTACCCCAGCATGTGTCTTTTAATTTGGTTTAAATAGTTTTAAAAAGGTTTTTATGTTTTTCTAGTTTTTATATTGTATTATTTCTTATGTTCTATGTTCTTTTAATTGTTGGTATTCTTATGTGCAGCACATTGGCACGGCCTTGGCTGTTTTTAAAGTGCTATATAAATAAAGTTGAGTTGAGTTATGTATCTTAATTACAAAGAACCACTGTGAGATATGGGCATCCTTGAACTTTTGCTACTCACATGAGCTGAGAAGGTACCTCACTCTGCAAGGGAGGGGGTAGCTTGGCAGTCATGAATCACTGGTGAGATAACCATGAGTCAACAGTTTTACACTATGAAGATCCGTGGTTATGGAGGGCAGGCAGCTCTCTCTTACTGACACTTGGGAGTGTAGGTAATGGATAGGGCTGGGTATTGATTCAAATTCCAAGAATCGATCCGATTCCGATTCTGAAGATTAAGAATCGATTTTTTTCTATTTAATCCGATTTAATCGATTCGATCCGATTTGATCCAATTCGGGGTTTAGTGTTATTAAAAATGTATTTGAGCTGTTTCCTGACTGTGTACAGAAGCAACATGTTAAAACTAGTATTATATTGATGTTAATCAGCAAATAGTTACTGGTAGTTGGTAGTTACTGATGGCTGGAAGACTGGTGAAAAGGGTCATCATAAATTTACCTTCAAGAAAGGTAATCCAGGACAATAAACAGAGGACATCTTTGAGGTGTCTATATCTGCAACAGTGGGCTCCTCCTGGGACACTAACCAGTGCATTATTATTATGATTGAAATAATTAAGAATTCACCCAAAAGCTGTTGCTACCAAATGCATTTTTATTTTAAAAGTGCTCACACTTAATTAACTGAAAGTATAAAATGTAAACGTGTATTTTTCTTTAAAGTGAGAATATAAGAACAGAACTCTCACGTTACGGTCCCCGACCCCTCCGTTTTGGGCGTGTTAACGTCGTCTGCGTCTAATCGTCTACGTCGGTGTATCTCAGTGGGTGCAGGTGCGTCTTGTGATAGTCCTCACCTGTGGCTCGTCTCGTAATCACGTGGGGTTGATGTGGTTTGTCTATTTAATTTGCGCTCGAGCAGCGTCCTGTGCTCGTCGTTGTTTGAGTCACACATGTTCTATGTAAACGTGTTTTATGTGCGCTGTCTGCGCTTCGGTAAATGTAATAAACGTAACGATTTGGAAAGTGCAAAGGATTCTGTCTCGTCCATCGCCTTGCGCCCAACGTTACAAGAACATTTTAAACTTTTTTAAAACTGTAAAAACACTGGGTAAACTGTCAGTGACACGGACTAACTGTAAATAGTCACTGACACTGGATAAACTGTCCTTCTGTTTTTAGGTTGCCGATTTGACTATCGTCGTTACCGGCACTGTCCGACGCCAAGTCGTTTTACAGTTAGTTAGACCGAGCACGCCTGCGTGAATTGAGGCGGGGGTAAAAGTTCACTAAAAAATCGATCTTTGGACGTACGAATCGATAATCAGATCATCATATGCGAATCGATTCTGAATCGGAAAATCGATTTTTTCAACACAGGCCTAGTAATGGAGATCTCTGGGTCGATCCATATTTGTTTGTTAATTTTGTTCTTGATTATTACTGTTTGTACTTTAATAAATTTACTATTACTTTGATACCTTACCCAGTTGGTCTTAATATTTCTTGCTCACCACCAAAGGTTCCCACAGAGTGCTTACATACATCAATGGTCAGAATACATGAAGTTAAAAACATGGTGTGCATCACACGGCGTAAAATTCATCCAGAAAGGTTTACATGGGTCTCATATGCAGACCGCATAAGTATTATGTGAGCGTCAGTAAAGGTTCACATATGTGTATGTATCATTACTTTACATATCTAATACAATGGTAAATATTTGTGTAGATTATGTATGGTTGGATGGCAGGTAGCTAAACAAACTGACCGTTTACTGGAAAGACTTTCCCTCCAGACGATTAGATAAAATCAAGACGTGTTTGTGCGTGTGGTTTAAGACAGGTCAAGACATGTTTGTGCGTGTGGTTTAAGACAGGTCAAGACATGTTTGTGCGTGTGGTTTAAGACAGGTCAAGACATGTTTGTGCGTGTGGTTTAAGACAGGTCAAGACATGTTTGTGCGTGTGGTTTAAGACAGGTCAAGACAAGACATTTGATAAAAAGTTATGGCGGTTTCTTTGATATAGGGAGACTGAAATCTGAGTTCCATGTTTTCAGAAAAAACAGTGAAGTAGTGAATAAAACAATGTATTAATCTTTTACATATATTTACATTGTTTTAAGATTGTCATTATAAACTTGATAGTTTAACAAGGTTCTCTACATAAAATTTTAAAACAGGTAATTTTATTGTTTATACAGTGTGGTTTAACTCGGTTGAGAATGATTCTTCATTGGTTCATCAGAGTTTGTTAATTGTTTGAAGTTCGCGCTACTTTGAAGTTATCCAAAGTAAGCATATTTGTGTGCGTGTGCGCTATTCTGTGTGACTAGGGGTGTGTGTGTGTGTGTGTGTGTGTGTGTGTATGCATGTGTATGGGAGACCCGGGTATATGCTCTGTAATCAGTGACAGGGGGGTTAATTCATTGGAGAAAGGTGCCAAGGCCATATAGAGAATGTGTGTCTGAGACGACGAGGACCCTCAGAGTTACAGCTTTAAGGCAGTATGAGACGTTGAGGCCTCTCTCAGGAAAAAAAAGGGTTTGTACGGACAATACCACAGTCGACTGCCTGTTGACTCTTCAACAAAACGTTTCCCCTCTCTCTCTTTAAATGCTTGCGCGCTAAACATGCACCCCGGATTGGTGTGTTGAGAATGCCTCCTCATTGGTTCATCAGAGTTTTGTTAACTGTTTGAAGTTATTCAAAGTAAGCATATTTGTGTGCGCATGCGCGGTTCTGTGTTACTAGGGGGTATGTATGTGTGTGTGTGTTAGTGCTGGTCTGTTCAGGGGAGTGGGTGTGTGTGACTAGGGGTGTGTGTGCGCTGTTCTGTTCAGGGGAGTGGGTGTGTGTGACTAGGGGTGTGTGCGCTGTTCTGTTCTGTGGAGTGGGTGTGTGTGACTAGGGGTGTGTGCGCTGTTCTGTTCAGGGTGTGTGTGTGTGTGTGTGTGTGTGTGCACGTGTTTGTGTGTGTGTGTCGCAGGTGTCTAGGTTATACAGCTCCGGAGAGTCAACATCAAAGAAGATCAAAATAAAGTTTTAATTAACATTATCAAGCAAAATATCAAAGCACAGCTTAATACTCTTTGATTGCCTAGACATTGATTGATGTGATGATGACGTCACGAGGTGGGATGGTGGTGGGGTGGGGGGGGGGGGTGAGGGGGGGCTAAGGGGGGCGGGGTCAACTAGAGGTCAAAGTCATTAATCACTTTTTGTCATAAGCGGTCCTATACTAATATATATTATATATCACACACAAACACACCAAGCTTTCAAGTTGTAATTTATATCACAGAGACACAGAGACCCCCACATACCTATTCTCTTTTGCTGAGGTCTCTGCATCTCACACACACACACACTACTCCCTCCCTCTCTCTCTCTGACACACACACACACACACACACACACACACACACACACTACTCCCTCCCTCTCTCTGACACACACACACACACACCAACATTCTTGATCGGCTGCTGGAAGTTGAGTCAGGCTCAGATCAAAGTAATTTGTGTCTATTTCTCTTATTAGTTTTGATCAACAGGTGGATATATCACATGTTGGTGTAGCACTGAACACTGGTCAACACAGTGGCTTGGTGGTTAGCACGTTTGCTTCTCAGCACTGGGGTCTTGTGTTCAAGTCCTTATCTGAGTGGAGTTTCCATGTTCTCACTGTGTCTGCATGGGTTTCCTACTGGCGTGTGTGCCCAGTGGTGGATGGTGCTCTGTCACTGGGGTCTGTCCTCTCTCCCCTTCCTGCACCCCATTCAGTCCCCCAGGGGGGTGTGGATCCCAGTAGAGAGTACGCTGTGTGTGATTGGCTGCCGCTTCTCGCCGGTGTGTGTGTGATTGGTTGTGTGACTTGTAACTGCGTTTGGAGTTGTGAAGCGACCTTGGGTATCTTGAAAGGCGCTATATAAATTGAACATTCATTCATACATGTTTCCCAAATACGGGAATTTTTCAGCTGAAACTCCGTTGCAGGGACGCGGTGGTTTAATATGCGCCTCCGATTTCAGACGCCGTGTCTACGGTAAGTTAACTTTTCTGCTGTGAACATCTCTAATCTCTCAAAGGGAAACGTAACCATTCATTCAACTTACATGTAAACTCAGCCTAGATCATGTTAACCATCCTTCATTAGATGTTTGTGGCTGTATTTGTACCATACAGCGGACATTTCTTCCCTTTTTGTTAGTACACATTATTTGAAACAAAACAGAAAATATGATTTGAGGACCGTTCTTCTTTTAAATCGCCTGATACCTCAGACTAACTTCTGAAAAACACTCGTGGACTCGTGGATCTGATCGATTGGCTTCTATCGATGGACTTTTTCCTGAAGGGATTTCTATTGATCTTTGTTTTCATCTGTCTGTGTTTTGGTGAAATGTAACTTGTGTCTGATGTGGGAAACAATGTTAAATTAAATACATAATTGTGTAGAACAGGACATGTGGTCGTCTGGTCAGGACTTCCTCTTCCCCTCCCTGTGGTCTTCTAGTTGGCTTTACAGACACGATAACTGTTCTTAGAAACGTATTTGAATCCAAACACGTGAGATCGTCGCTATTCCCTGAGCTACTAATCCCAGTGACTCCAAACGTAACTCTTCCAAACTGCCTAATTAATCTGGATTACGGACATTGAATGATAATAAAAATGATATGGATTGTTATGGGTTTTTAAGGTGAACTGGTAAAAATTCCAAATGTTTTGCTGATAGTTAATTTTGATTAGTTAAAACTAACTGTGTTTCGTAAAGGATAATTTGTTTTAAATAGTGCCAACAGGATTTCCAGACTGCGCTGGATCAATAGCACATAATAGTAGGGGAGGGGCCAATTAATGGATGAATTTGTATACACGTAATAGTAGAGGAGGGGCCAATTAATGGATGAATTTGTATACACGTAATAGTAGAGGAGGGGCCAATTAATGGATGAATTTGTATACACGTAATAGTAGGGGAGGGGCAAATAATGGATGAATTTGTATACATAATAGTAGCGGAGGGGCCAATAATGGATGAATTTGTATACACATAATAGTAGGGGAGGGGCAAATAATGGATGAATTTGTATACATAATAGTAGGGGAGGGGCCAATAATGGATGAATTTGTATACACATAATAGGAGGGGAGGGGCCAATAATGGATTAATTTGTATACACAATAGTAGGGGAGGGGCCAATAATGGATTAATTTGTATACACATAATATAATATAATTTTGCACCCTTTGGTAGTTTTTGAGAACTGTGTTACATAATATCCTCAAACAGGTGTTGTTTGTTTTAACTGGTTTTCTAGACAATGCAGAGGATGAATGCACAATCTGTACCATACTGGACAGTGACACTAACTAAAGTTTGATTCTAATGGTACATGTGTCAATAAATATGCAATAGTGTTAATAAATTGTATAAATATATATTCATATATTCATTTATATTCATCTACTGTTTGCTTTTGTTTGTAGGTGAACTGATATGTGCTGGTGATGAGCACATTTTACATTATTTTGCCTAGAATGGTGAAGAAGATGAAAAATGCCTTCTGCTGACCTACAAACCTGAAGACCTGACGATCACCTCAACCTACAGTGGAACCATCACCCATATTTCCTCAGTGTACAGAGAGAGACAATAACCACAGGGTGGAGGACACTCACAGGAAAAGCTCCTCACTGGAAAACAGCCAGAAGCAGGACGACGAAGACTCCAGACATGGAACAGATGAAGATCAAAGCTGATCATGTGGTCAAAACTGAAAACGATGAAGATCCAATCTGGGCATGTTACCTGTCCTCACAAAACGAGAGGGACACTGGTGCCTCTGGGATTAAATCAGAACACTGCTGGATTAAAACTGAACCTGCAGCATGTCAGATGGGTAATGCTGTAGCCTCCAGAGATGCTACAGGTGTTTATAATTGGAATGTACCATCTGATTTGACAGGGGGAGCTGCTCCTCAACCACAAAGTGTTACAGTGGTGAAACAGAGTGTTGTAAAAGATGAAGATCCTATTTGGGCCCATTATCATTCAATTAAAGATAAAGAGTGGGACACTGGTGCATCTGGGATTAAATTTGAACCTCAAGGGACTAAAACTAAACCTGCAACATGTCAGATGGGTAATGCTCTAGATTACAGAGATGCCGCACATGTTTATAATCGGAATGTACCATCTGATTTGACAGGGGGAGCTGCTCCTCAGCCACAAAGTGTTACAGTGGTGAAACAGAGTGTTGTAAAATATGAAGATCATATTTGGGCCCATTATCATTCAATTAAAGATAAAGAAAACCAGTCCAGATTAAGGGAGATAAAACCACAACATCTAAATATTAAGGAAGAGCCCTGCACATCCGCCACTGTTACTGAATCGGTGGCTGCTTGTAACACACCTGACATGCACTACCTTCTACCACCACAAGGTGGAGATTCTTCTTTTCACACACTCCTGTCAGCACTAGTGAGTATGACACCTAAAAAATCTGGTCAAACTTCCACGCTTGGACAAGGTCATTTGATCTCTTCTTCAAGGTCTCTCACCACTTCACAACATAAAAACTTAAATCTATCCTGCCAGCTCTGCCAGAGAGTCTTGAAGTCCCATTATGAGGAGGGCTGCCAGCACAAACTCCCAAAGGGAGCTTCATACAGGCAAAGGACCTTGACCAGAAACTGGAAATGCTGCCGGTGTTCTGTTGCTTTTTCCACTCATGGACGTTTATGTCTCCATATTTCCAGACATGTGAAGATCCCTTTTCCCAAATGCAAAGATTGTGGGTTGACTTTTAACACAAGAAAGAAGCTTGAATACCACAAACGCAGCCATGAACCCCCCACCTCATGCAAGGAGTGTGGAAAAGTTTTCAAGTCTAAATTTCACCTCTGGAATCACAAAAAGATACACACAGAGGACTCGATCAAACATTTCTGTGAACTGTGTGGCAAAGGCTTTAGATTCAAAGCAAGTCTGAAGATCCACATGACTGTGCACACCTCAGAGAGGCCGTTCGAGTGCCCGGACTGCAAGGCCCGATTTAAGGTGCTGAGTCACATGACCAGGCATCGGCTCACACACACGGACATAAAGCCGTTCCCTTGCCCTGTGTGTGAGGTCACCTTCAGGACCAAAGCCAACATGAAGGCTCATCTAAAGACTCACACTAATGACACAGTGAGAAAGAGACAGATGATGAGAAGAGGAAAGAGGAAGAGGAAGGTGCAGCTCTCAGAGTCTGAGGAGGAAGACGAGGAATGGCAAGAGGAAGAGTCTGAGGACGAAGAGAATGCATGGCAGGAGAAATATGATGAGGAAGAGGAGGGGAGGCAGGAGGAAGATGATGAGGAAGCTTCTGAAGAGGAAGAGGAGGGGAGGCAAGAGGAAGATGATGAGGAAGAGTCTGGAGAGGAAGAGGAGGAGAGGCAAGAGGAAGATGATGAGGAAGAATGATGATATGAAGAGGAAGTGCACAGGAAAAGCAGGAGGAACCAGAAAAAAGTGCAGGTGGAACAGAAGTGGGACAAGAGGGTCAAAGGTCACCAGCATGGAACCAGAGTGGAAATTTCCTCATTTTGTTTATGGGGGTCATGTGTGTGTACAACAGCTGGTCTGGGATCATGTGACTCATAACACAGACAGTCCAACGGACTTTTGACTGTGAGCTTGTAAAGCAAGTGACCAGTTGCATCCATTTGAGGACGTGTGCTGGTAGGTGTTTGATGAGCTAGTCTGAACTCTACTAGCAGGATTTGTAACTGACATTACGGGTGTCCAGCCTGGATAAACAGCTGATCCAGCTCTGATATATCTGAGTGAGTCCATGTCCACCAGAGACCACACAGCTCCACAGACCCTCCAACACTCATGCACGGAAAATGCTAATTTCAGGATGCATGGCTTGAAATGACATTCAGTCTTTTGAATTTGCTTTGTATTAACATCGTTTTTTGATAACATATTCAGGGGTAACAGTAGGTAAATGCTGGCAGGTGCTGTCCTTGAATTTGAGGAAGTTGGTCCTGGAAAGTCATTCTTGAATTTGATGTTAACCAAGATGTGGGAGCCTGGATTAGAGTATTTCATTCTCTGATTCCAGTTATTAGTCTTTATTTCCTCTGAAGAGTTCAGGAGGTTCTGGGTTTTCAAGACCAGTCATCATATCTGTATTCACTTATGTACACATGAAACGTGTTGAGTGAACCGTGGGTCTCCAAGAAACTTGCTCGTGTTGAGAAATTTGAGAAAGTTTTAGGAAAGTTGCAACACTTTTTGCTCTGATCTGCAGAAGGCTGGAGAAGTTCGTGTGAATCAGGAGCTGGACCGATGTACTGGGAGACGCTGGTTCTTATTTTCTTATTGACCAGGACGGGTTGTGTGTGTGTGTGTGTGGGGGGGGGGGGGGGGGGGGGGGGGGTTGCCATATGTGGTGCCATAGATGAGATTTTTGGTAGTGCCCCATCACTTTACCCCTCAGTACTCACACCTGTTCCTCGTAACACGTGGCAGGACTAAAGGTCCACAGGTCACAGATCACGTGTTCATCCCGGATCTTCACCTCGTTGGAAGATGCCTGCACTTACTCACAAGCCTCCTGTTACCTGTGGACTCCTTCATTTATTCCCTTAAGTATTCAATTGTGTTACATTTGCCAAGTGGCCTGAGTTCCTGTGTTTAATTCTGTGATGGATAATAAAAGCTTTATATTGCAGACTCTGTCTCCTGCAGCCTCTGTCCCAGTGTCAGAGTATCAGTATTAAAGAAACAAATAAAAAGCAAATGAATTATAAATATTATCGTATAAGAAGAATTAAATATAAAGGTGTTGCACCAAAAATATTTTAAAACTAGTTTACATAGTAGTGCAGAGAACAACTTTTAGATATTAAGAATAAATAAAAAAATAAAATAAAAAACAACAACTACCACCAGTGCAAATCAGGGCAATTTGCCTACTGCAACATTATTATTATTATTTCAAAAGTGCATCTGAAATGAACAGAGGAGCATAAGTGTTTTAATATACATTTATTTTAAAATTTGCTGAGCTAAGCTAATCATAGCACCTACAAGGATTGGGCAGTATGATTAACTTAATTTGTTTTTCCCCTATAACATGTTGTTCACTGCTTTTTTTACAGTTTCAATTTAGATCACATTTCCCACACATTCTAAAGCATTACATAACAAATAAGTAATCTCAAGAAAAACCTTTAATTAAAATGAACAGCTTTTAGTCAGTGGTTGCATGAAATCACAGTAAATATATTTAACAGGGACTCTAGTTGCTTAATTTTACTCAAACATTTGGAAAAGATTTTAGTAAATTGTAGACCAGCATGTTCATCTAATGTTTGTTTATGTAGGAGTCTTAGAAGTTTTTAATATAGCCTTTTCACTGCAGTTGAGTGTGAACATTTTAACCCTACGAACTTCATGTATTTAAAGGATCAGACTGGTACTGTTATTGTGGAGGACAGAGAAGTGATTGAGACTTCAGAGGAGCTGGGGGAAAATTCTACAGAAACTGAGCTTCCCGAAAGCAGCCATGGGGTAATATTGTCTGATTATTTGTGTTAATTTAATCGTAAATGCCTCTTATGTGTATTTTTGCATTGTATCAATTTCTGTGCAGATATGTCCTATATGCCAGAAGGAGTTCCCCATGTCAATCCTCCCTAAAACACGTCCAAACGACAAAAGTTGTAAATCCCAAAATGTACCGGCTCTCCTGAGATAGGCCTCGGCATCTCAGACAGACAGACAAAGTTGCATTTCTGCGTTTTCCTTCGGCTGACCCTTGACACGTCCAAACGACAAAGTTGTACATCCCGTCTTTATCCTGATACACAGAGCATTTCCCCTGTCTCCTTACACATACATACATACGCACACACACGCACACACATATCCCTGGTCACATAATTAGCCATGGTCCCATATGTGTAAAAAAACACATATACAAAAAAGCCACACAAGGGTTAAAAAATACAGGAAACAAAACTGATAATTCTTGTTAGGTGTAATGTAAACGGTCTTCAGCAGTTGACCACATGTTTTCATCCACATCACATCTGATGCTGATCCTTGCCATGCACCTGGGATAGAAAAGCTTGGTATGCCTTATTCACCCCTGGCAGTCTTCAGCTGAAATGCCTCTGCAGCTGGGATCCATTGCATCCAGGAGGGACATTTGGTCATGGGGCCGATGATCATACACCTTCAACCTCCAGACTGAAAAAAGTTCCTTAGTGGGGTTGAGGAAAGGCGAGATGGGCGGGAGGAAAAGGGACATCACTCTTGGATGGTCTGTCCGGCGCATGCTCTGCTGCGACGACGCTATCCGTGCACTCGTGTGCCTCCGTGTGTCTGTGTCTCCATGTGTGAACTTTTTCTTTTCCTACTTTCACTTAAGTTTGTCAGTCAAAGGCTTGCGTAACAGTGTTTAGAAATAGTGCTAGCAAACACCGCAATGAGGAGTAAGCTGTCTAAAACAATCTGGACAATTATTATAATAATATGGGTAATTGCCAGTGAAAGCTGTGCGCTACTACCTGAGCAATCCAACACCAGCGGACTTACCTACACCCGGGAAGATCTGCTACAACTTCGGATGTCCATGCCGGGCGGGATGAAACCATCGATACCCCTCCCGACAGAACTTCGGCGGAGGATGAGAGGTAGGAGGGGAGGTGTTCGCACTCGGCTGAGGAGACGGCCCTACAGACCACCGCTACCCTCTATCATCATGGCCAACGTGCGATCCCTCCGGAACAAAGTCGACATACTCCATGCCAAATGCAGGATGCAAAGGTCCTACCGGGAAGCCGGTATCCTAGCCCTGACGGAGACCTGGTTGAACGAGACCATTCCGGACACCGAGGTACAGCTTGACAACTTCAACATCTTCAGGGCGGACCGGACAAGAGACTCGGGGAAGGAGCGTGGTGGTGGGGTCTGTGTGTATGTCAACAACAGATGGTTTAACAACATCAAAGTTCATGGCCAGGTATGCACACCTAACCTGGAAATGCTGACACTGTCCATACGACCCTTCCACCTTACAAGGGAATTCCCTAACCTGGTCATCAGCTGTGTTTACACCCCACCCAGGGCGAATGTCACAACCGCAGCTGAGCTAATTGCTAGCACCGCTAGCAACATGCAAGAGAAATATCCCGATGCGCCGGTGTTTATCATGGGCGACTTCAATAGCTGCAGGCTCGACAGTTTACTAACTTCCTTCCAACAATATGTAAACATTCCAACAAGGAGGAGGAACACACTGGACCTGTGTTATGGGAATATTACCGACGCATATGTCTCCCGAGCTCACCCGCCACTTGGTCTAGGTGATCATAACGTTATCACTCTACTACCGCTATACAAACAAACTCTGAAACGGGAGAAGCCTGAGATCCACAGCGCCAAACAGTGGTCAGAGGACGCCATTGCAGAGCTGCAAGGCTGCTTTGCATGCACAGACTGGGACATTTTTAAGGGTGATCTGGAGGAAAAGGTCTCCGTCATCACGGATTATATAAAATTCTGTGTTGATATGATTATACCAACAAAGACCATCAGGAGATTTCCAAACTCCAAACCCTGGATCACCAAACACATCAAACTCAGAATGAGGGAAAAACGGGTGGCTTTTCTGAGGCAAGACTGGACTACACTCAAAGACATTAACCGGGAAATAAAAAATGACATTACTAAGGCTAAACTTAAATATAAAGATAAATTGGAACATGAATTCAGCACCATGAACACAAAACAGGCCTTTGAAAAAATAAAGATACTCACAGGACAGAAGAACAAGCACAAACTAGATGCAATTTCAGACCCCAAGGCATTTGCCAGGGACCTAAATACCTTCTACTCCAGGTTCGACATAGTAGACCACTCGGACACATGCACAAATAAACTGGAGGCTATTCCCACCCAGGAGCCAGCCGAGCAGGTCCCTTTCACAGCTGAGGATGTTCGCCAGCAGCTGAGGAGATGTAAGCCTGGTAAGGCTCCGGGGCCGGATGGCATCAGCGCCCGGGTGCTTAAAGACTGCGCAGCTGAGCTTTCCCCCATCATACACTCACTCTTCTCCGAATCATACAGCACTGCTACGGTACCAGTTCTGTGGAAAACATCTACCATCATCCCAATACCCAAGAAACCCCGCCCTTCCGAATTCAACCATTACCGGCCAGTCGCACTTACCTCAATAATCATGAAATGTTTGGAAAAACTGATCCTTAGAACTCTCCTTCCAGTTGTCAGCCCACATCTGGACCACCATCAGTTTGCCTACAAGGTTAAGAGGGGGACGGAGGATGCTGTGGCATGTCTCCTCCACTCCCTCCTCCAACACCTGGAAACACCCGGCAGCTATTCCAGACTTCTCTTCATTGATTTCAGTTCTGCCTTTAATACAATTCAGCGTCACCTGATGATTAACAAACTTCACCAGCTGCACATATCTCCAGCCCTCATTCACTGGATTCACAATTTCCTCAGTGACCGACCACAATCCGTCAGAATAGGTACAGTCTCATCATCACTCACCACTATCAACACCGGTGCCCCACAGGGGTGTGTCCTAAGCCCATTCCTTTTTACTCTGTACACCAATGACTGTGTAAGCCCCACACATATCACCACATATTTCAAATATTCTGACGACACCGTTATACTTGCACTCCTCAATGACAATACCTCTATCTCAGCATACCAAGACTCCATTTCTCATCTCACACACTGGTGCACAAACAACTATCTCCAGCTCAACATCAGTAAAACCAAAGAATTAGTAATTACCAACCCCAGATCACAAACACACACTATTCATAATCCCATTTGCATAGACAGTGAAACCATAGAAATGGTAGATTGTTTCAAATACCTTGGACTCACCCTGGACAATAAACTCAGTTTTGAGCAACATATCATGGAGATCCATAAACGCAGCCAACAAAGACTTACAGCTATTCGCAAGCTTAAAGCTCTTTCTGTTGCCCCCTGTCACTTACTTCTCCTGTACAAGAGCAAAGTCCAACCCATCCTCCTATACTGTCTACCCTGCTTTTTCAACATGCTAACTGTTACCAATAGGAACAAACTTATACGCATCACTCACATTGCATCCAAGATAATAGGCCTACCCACCCCCAACTTACCAGACCAGAACAGCAAATCCACCAGAAACAGAGCACATCTGATTGCACATGACCCCAGCCACCCCCTCAACTGCCACTTCATTCTGCTCCCATCAGGGTATAGATGGGCTTTAACGTGGAAACGGGCACGGTTTGGGAAAAGTTTTGTGCCCTCCGCGATAGCTGCTCTGAACGTGAGCACGCGGCGGGGTTTGACCAATTGACGGTCTGTGGAACACTTCCCCTGGTACTCTGTGACATCTGTTGGACTGCCTAGGTGATCTGCTCTGTCTGACGTGTATGTGTTTATATATATGTATTTATGTTTGGTGGGGAGAGGGGAGGGTATGTGTTAAGTATACCTATGTGATCTGCTCTGTCTGACGTGTATGTGTTTATATATATGTATTTATGTTTGGTGGGGAGAGGGTATGTGTTAAGTATACCTATGTGATCTGCTCTGTCTGACGTGTATGTGTTTATATATATGTATTTATGTTTGGTGGGGAGAGGGGAGGGTATGTGTTAAGTATACCTATGTGATCTGCTCTGTCTGACATGTATGTGTTTATTTGTATTTATGTTTGGGGGGGAGGGGGGGGTATGTGTTAAGTATACCTATGTATGTATCTATGTTGATGAGGCTTTGTACGGATGGTGAAAACAAATTTCCCCTGTGGACAATAAAGACTATCTATCTATCTATCTATCTATCTATCTATAAACCAGTTTGTGATGACATGAGAATGACAGAATGCTACATTGTCACGTCACATTTGTGATATCACATCTTCTGGAACCAGTTGTTGGTAGAGTTCATTCAAAAACGAAAGAAGGAGGTCAATGTTAGGGACCAATCTGGCATTTGTGAAGGACCAAATCAGCACTTGAGATTGCAGGACAAATTGTTATATTTGCTCCTCTCTGACCTGTACATTACTGTACTTCATTTTATTTCATTTATCTATATGTGCAAAAAATATGTATTACAGTAATAGCTTTTCAGCTGCCTTTGTTTTTGCAGAACTTTGCAATTTATACAATATTTAAGGTTTTGAACCTTAGGTTTTCATTTTTGACATGCTGTGTACAAGCAATTGTAAATAAGACAAAAATGATCCAGAATATTGTTATTGTAACACTCGGAGGAGGCACGACGAGTGTCGAATGGTGCAACAAAGAACGTTTAATGAACAAAAACACATTAAGCTCCGTGCGGAGGTCAAGAACATGTAGACAACTCTCACACAGGCACGAAACTTTAGACAAAGACGAGCACAAGACATTGCGCGAACGCACATTAAATAGGTGATTAACACAGACCCTCGTGATCTCGAGACAAGGCACAGGTGAGACTACGAACACGCTCACTAACGACCCACACCCACGGAACTACAAACATGGACATAACTGCACACAGACGACATAACGACACGCCCACAGGGAAGGGTCCGGATCCGTCACCGTGACAGTTATTGGATAACCTTGTGTGTATAGAAAATGTAAGCATTATAGAAACATGTAAAATGACAAACATGAATTGTACTAATTGTATAGCCACTGAAAACTGATGTTGTGTCTACTGTGTTTAGAGTTTTGAAAATGTGACTACAGATTGGACAAACGCATTTTAGCAGTCGTAATCCAATGCCGCCATCTAGCGGCTGTTTAATGGAATGATTTCAGAAAAACTTCTGAAAACGGTTTATCATTTTACATACGCACAGAGTACGAATAAAATAAAGATAATGTCGTCTTTTTCCGTTACAGAGCAAGATATTCTTTAGTCATCTGACAAAATGACAGAAAACTATATTTTAAAAGGTGAATGTTATTGGTCAATCACAGGTTTTGAATTTGTGCTATTTCATTCCTTGCTGAATTAAACTTATAGTACTGAGTTAATACTTTTAGTATTAAATACTTTTAATAGTTTATATGACTAACTGTATTATTTACATTATACAGATTCCGGTAGAACCCGCAAAGGGGTGAGGCTTGCTGAAGATTTTGATTGCAAAGATATTTTCCTTATATACCAAAAACGTTTTGCATTTACATAATAAGCTTGTTGCCCTCAAATCTACACTACCAGTCAGTGTAGACATCCTATGTAACATCCTATTTTATTTTACATTTTCATTATTCAATCTCAGATAAATAAATAAATAACTTGAGATGAAGTAATAAGTAATGAAGTAATAGTGTTTTATTTATCAAATGTGATGACTCCCTGAAGCTCTATCCAGAGAACAGAGGATGTAGTATGTTACTGTATGATGTCGTGGTAGGTCATCTGGTTCAGCAGGTCTCTGTCCAAGGAGAAGAACCCCAGACCATCACACTCTCTCCTCCATGCAGAGGAACCAGAGCTTATTCAACAACATACAAAAACTCTGCATTATGAAAACTCATCAGTCCATGATCCATGATCTTGCATTCTTCTGTAGTCCATGAGATGTTCTTCCAATCTTCTGTAGTCCATGAGATGTTCTACCATTCTTCCATTCTACATGGTCCCACCACGTGTCTTTTCATTTTTTTGCGTCTTCGCTGTGTTTTGCAGAATACAGAAGGTTGTATTAGTCAGAAGTATTATCTACTTCCTAGTGGACAAGCTGGTGGTTGACCATTTCAGTGAGCATTTTCATGCCTATAAAGTATTTGAAAGTGATGAGAAAGATGTGATCAAAGCAGATAGTCTTGTATATTATAAGCCCTTTGATTTACAAAGTGCCTATGGTGAAGATGAAAACCGATATATTGTACCCATGTTTTCTTTGTAACTGTGCTCATGTTTCAGTTGTTCCCAATCTACGTGGTGCTTGGGAGGTTTTTCTTTTGAATACAGAGTTCAAAATTATTTGTTTTGTGGTGGGTTTTTTTTTTCTTTTCTCTACTGAGCTTTGTGAATTAACAAATTATAACACTCATAGTGAAAGGGACTGACACAATTTAGTGTTAAAAATACACATATGAGTGTCAAAACAACACTGTAAGTGTCAGAAATTAACACTATAAAAGGGGTTAAATTATTCAAAGTGTAACTTTAACTCGGAACCGGTGAGAACTATATAAACACCGCAATAGTATTACTTTGAACACTATGGGAGTTAAATTAACACTGGCGATTTTGCTGTGTGGAGAAAGTTGGGAGGGTCGGGTCATGGGAGGAGTTTGGGTGGAGAAGGTTGGGAGGGTCGTGTCATGGGAGGAGTTTGGGTGGAGAAGGTTGGGCGGGTCGTGTCATGGGAGGAGTTTGGGTGGAGAAGGTTGGGAGGGTCGTGTCATGGGAGGAGTTTGGGTGGAGAAGGTTGGGCGGGTCGTGTCATGGGAGGAGTTTGGGTGGAGAAGGTTGGGCGGGTCGTGTCATGGGAGGGGTTTGGGTGGAGAAGGGTGGGAGGGTCGTGTCATGGGAGGGGTTTGGGTGGAGAAGGGTGGGAGGGTCGTGTCATGGGAGGGGTAAATAAAGACCTTTAAAAACATAATAAAAGATCGTTTTTGATGAGTGATTGCATCAAGAATAACTGACAAGATGATGGTGATTGAATGCATCAAGGATGGTTGACAAATTGACAGGTGATTGACAGCAACACTTGATGGGAGGGGTAGGGAGGAGAGGAGGGGGTGCAGGGGGGGTCAAAGGTCAAAATCTAGGTCATAAATCATTTTCGACAGAACTGGTCCTGCATATTCTCTGTGATATTATTTATAGCCTCTGTTTCTGATTAGAGCTCTTTCCTTTGGTTAGTTATTGCTTCTTTTCTTTGTTTTTTTTTTCTGGTCAATAATGGTTTATTAAACTTATTTGTTTTCTGTTTCTTTCTTATTGGGTGAGTTGTGTTTTCTTTTATGGTCTGTATGTATTCAGTGCTCCTGTTGTCTTGTGCATGAGCTGCTGTTGTTAACAGAACTGGTGCAACATGAGTTTTGTACTCTGTATTTTTAGAGTGAGATTGTTAGTCACTGTGTTTCGTAAAAATGAAGCTGATTTGTATTTGGATACCATGTGTGTTGTCCTTTAATGGGCGAGTGCTGGTGTGGTGAGTAGCTGTTGCTTCACCATGTATGTTGTCCTTTAATGGGCGAGTGCTGGTGTGGTGAGTAGCTGTTGCTTCACCATGTGTGTTGTCCTTTAATGGGCGAGTGCTGGTGTGGTGAGTAGCTGTTGCTTCACCATGTGTGTTGTCCTTTAATGGGCGAGTGCTGGTGTGGTGAGTAGCTGTTGCTTCACCATGTGTGTTGTCCTTTAATGGGCGAGTGCTGGTGTGGTGAGTAGCTGTTGCTTCACCATGTGTGTTGTCCTTTAATGGGCGAGTGCTGGTGTGGTGAGTAGCTGTTGCTTCACCATGTGTGTTGTCCTTTAATGGGCGAGTGCTGGTGTGGTGAGTAGCTGTTGCTTCACCATGTGTGTTGTCCTTTAATGGGCGAGTGCTGGTGTGGTGAGGGGACGTAGTCTGGTGCTTCACCATGTGTGTTGTCCTTTAATGGGCGAGTGCTGGTGTGGTGAGTAGCTGTTGCTTCACCATGTGTGTTGTCCTTTAATGGGTGAGTGCTGGTGTGGTGAGGGGACGTAGTCTGGTGCTTCACCATGTGTGTTGTCCTTTAATGGGTGAGTGCTGGTGTGGTGAGGGGACGTAGTCTGGTGCTTCACCATGTGTGTTGTCCTTTAATGGGTGAGTGCTGGTGTGGTGAGGGGACGTAGTCTGGTCCATGTGTGTTGTCCTTTAGTGGGCGAGTGCTGTTGTGGTGAGGGGAGTAAGTCTGGTCCATGTGTGTTGTCCTTTAATGGGTGAGTGCTGGTGTGGTGGGGGGAGTAAGTCTGGTGCTTCATAGCTGTTCATGGGGGTCTAGTACAGGTGACACCTCCCCAGGGGCCACGCCTACTTTATTCTGTACATAAAAAGCTGCATATCAGGTCCTCATGTTCATATATATATATAAACAGTCGGTCCGTGTTTCTCTGTTTTGTTTACTTTCGTAATCATGTCCTGTCTAAACCAAATTGCCCTCTGACCACACACACACACACACACACACACACACACACACACACACACACACACACACACACACACAATGCAGCAGTTTAGTGTTTTGGAATAGTCAAGAAACAAGAGTCAAGGAACAGATGACAGGAAATAGTTGCTCAGAAATCTTTATAACATTATCATAACATAAAAAAACTCATTTGTCTTCCATTAATATTTGTTATATGTTAGAAGTGGCACAGAACTGTTGTCCACAACTAAATGTTTTGATTTTCACTTTTAGTTACATTTGGGGGAGGTCCATAATGCACTGGTTTCTTGCCAACACATGCCACATAAATGTGGCCTGTCACATTATAACCATGGTATCTACAGTTAGGTGGTTGGGAAAATTGAATTAACTTGCAATTAATAATATTAAAGTCATAATTGCTTTCATAATAATTAGCTCTCAAATGTTTGCCATTTTTGCACACTTTCCTCACCTTTGCAATAACGTCCACTATGAAGATATTTTTGAGTTTGCATGGCTTTGTGCCTTGATTCAGTGGTTCCATGGCATTGTTACAACTGTCAGGTTTCATTTTAGGAGCAATGTGCTTTTGGATGAATTCAGCTTCTGTCTGAGCATCAGTGTACGCAGTGACACACAGAAGAAGGAGGGTCAGAGCTGGCCAACGCATCTCCATGGCGATGTCTCTGGAGAGAGAAACGAAGACCAGCAGGTACCACGATGTCAGCAGAAACACTCACACAGTTCATCTTCCTCTGCTTGTATTTGTGTGGGTGTTTATGGTGAACTACACAACAGCAGTTCCACACTGCTGTACACCTCATCTCCATAAACCCATTTAACAAAACAATAACACTTGATATTTACATAATATGTGGAATTATTGGAAATGTAGTCCATATGCTTGTTGACCTTAAATCTACACTACCAGTCAAAGGTTGTTGAGTATTTCTATAATTCAATGTTTCAGTGTTCTCTTAACTGAGACATTGAATTATAGAAATATAAAGTATAGAACAGATAAATAATTTGAAAATTAAAAAATGTTCTTCCATTCTTCTGTAGTGTATTGGCGGTACCGACATGTACATTACATTCCTGCAGAACAGGAACTGACATGTGACTGAAAGGATGTTTTATTGTTCTGACATGAACAATATGTGAAAATGAGGTGTTCTAAAACATTTGACCAATTGTGTATTTTATGTTTTATGCTTGTAATCTCTAAAACAATCAGCTATATATAGTTTGACTATATCTAAATTAAAACAAATACTGTAACTTACTTAATGTTACTGCAGGAAATGTTGTACAAATCCCAATGTTGAAGTTGTGAGGTAAATGAGGATGGTCGAGTCTGGGTCTAGCCAGAGAAGAGAAAAAGATTCACATCACACCCTACAGTCATACTGACCTGCAGACATTTGGTGCTCATCACACTACACACACATTAACTCAATGTGAAGGTTATAGTATTTCTAATAAATCCATTACTAGTAAATGTGGTTGAAATGCCCCTAATCTGAGCCCTGGTGAAGGAATTTGACTCACCTCTGTGCAGATAAAGATCACAGCTCAACTTCAGTCTGCACACATCAGCCCCTTTAAACTCCAGAACTGTCTCCTCCCTCGTGTGTCAGCTGATGAATATGCAAAAATGCATTAACAACATTTTATATCAGAACAAAATCATATATATGCAGATGAGGTGATGCCTTTAAACTATTGTTTACTTAGTCACATGATTGTAAGATACTAGATATTGTAGTTACCCTTCCCGGTTATGCAACCAAACGAGCTTTAAGCTTGACATACAAGATATTTTAGTACTGCTGTCATCATTATAGATAACAACATTTCCATAATGTTTCAAATATGATCACAAACTCCAAGGTAATATATTACGAAAGCATTTGTTCAGAAAACATTTTAATGTTTGTGAGACTGATTCACCTGTATGGAAAATTCAAACTCTTAAAAAAATCTTATTTAGGGAAATGGGAAACATTGCAGTGTTGTAACATCAAAGATAGCTGGAGAAGTGAAGAACTCATGGTTTTCAAGTGTACTGCTCCATGAAGAACCTCTGCTATTCACAAGAAGCTTTAAGCAAGCTGTAAAGTTTTGCTTATGTCATTAACCACGAGCACAACAGTGTAACAGAGACGTTTGAGGAAGTTAATATATTCTGGCACAATGGTTGTGTTTCTGAATCAATTGTATGTTCTATTTTGGAAGAACGTTTGCTTTTCCTCAAGAAAAGGGTTTAACAATTTTCAGATTGTCCAGTGTCACTCAGAGGAAGATGTGTTTCTCATGTCAGATGGAATCATCTCAAGACGTCTTCCTCATTCTCTGAGAGGAGTTCACTGTTCACTGATGCCTGTAGCTTCCTCCCTCCCTCCTCCTTCTCCTCCTCTCCTCTCTTCCTCCTGTCTCTTATCACACCCTAATGTTTTGGACTAATTGTCTAATGATGAGATTCAGAGATCTGCAAGTGTGTGCTGACTACCACACTAATGATTCACAGGAAGATGATAGTCAGATAGGGCATTTCTGCACTGATGTGATTGATGTGCAGGGGTGATTAACCCCACCCTGCATAGTTTAATTGTCTTAATTTTCTTAATTGTCTGAGAGGCATTTTTCCCCTGTTCACTGATGCCTGTAGCTGTGACGTTCGGGCTGTCACGAAGGACGAGACACGGAATCCTCTGGACTGACGTCACTTCGTTTATTTTAACAGATATTGCGCAATAGCGCACGAGCAACAAACAACGTTCATACACACAGCAACGTGTAAACCTAGACATTGACGAGCACAGGACACCGCGCGAGCACACATTAAATAGACAAACTACATTAGCCCCATGTGATTACGAGATGATTCACAGGTGATACACATTATCACACGACATAGCCTTCACCACAGAGTTCCATAGACGCAGACAAAGCACGTGGACCACGTATACACACGCCCAAAGGGGAGGGGCCGGGGTCCTCAACCTGACAGACGCCCCCTCCAAGGGCACTACCCGTCCCGGGGTGCCAACAGGACCGAGTGCCCCGAACCCACGACTATGGGCGGATCCGACGCGCTCAGTCCTGCGTCTGGGGGTTAACCGCCCTCGGCGAAGCGTCCGTCACGAATCACCTAGCACCTCCCTGGGAAGACCGGGGAGAAGACGTTAGACACATTCAACAGTACAGACATGAATACACACACAGGCACGCTTACACACATAGGCACACACGGGAAAAGGGGATTCAGTACACATACGGGAAGACTCACAAACACTGGAACACACACACACGACATGGGCGCCAGGCTACGCGCCAGGAGGAGAGCCAGGAGAGGAGAGAGGTCGGGAGCTGCAGGCGCTGCGGGGGACTTTCCTCCTCCAGCCTTTGCTGCGGACCCTCCGCAGGGCGCAGCGCGGCTGGCGTACGCGCCTGGAGCAGCGCGGCTGGCGTACGTGCCTGGAGCAGCGCGGCTGGCGGACGTGCCGACCGGGCTGTGCGGGAGGTCCCCTTCCGTCTCCATTTCCTCTTCCTCTTCTCTCCGGCTCCATTCCATGGGCTGCACCTGGCTGCCACCCCTGGAACAGTCCATCTCACTGTCGCCGGAGCGATCGGAAGAGGGAGTCCACTTCCCCTTCATAGTCTCTGCAGACCTCTCCGGGGGGGTAGGGCTAACCTCTCCCTCTGTGGTGTAGGAGCCCTCTGCCGATGGGTACTCCCCATCCTTCCCTGTGGTGTGAGAGGGGCACACGGGCGGAGAAAGGTAATCCTCGTCCTCCGACTCCTCCCCCTCCTCTTCACCGTAGTCATCGGTGGCAGCCTCGCTCTCAGAGGGAGGGTAGTCCTCTCCTTCCCCACCGTAGTCTACGGTGGATGCGTCACACACAGACGGAGGGTAGGCTTCCTCCTCCTCTCCACCGTAGTCTATGGTGGAGGCGTCGCACACCGAGGGAGCGGGTTCGTCTCCCTCATCTTCCTCCTCCTCCTCGCTCAGGGAGTCCCCACTCCCGAACTCACCCTCGGGGGTCCCCTCCGTCGCGCATTGCTCTAAGAAGCCCACCCACAAAGGGGAGAAAGGTGGGTATTCCGTACCCCAGATCCGCACCGCCACCTGGCGGAGCCTCTCCGCCTTCTCAGGGTTGTCCTGCTCCCGAGCAGACCGCAGCAGGGACGCACAGACCGGGTCTGTCTCCAGCTGCTCCAGCGTGGGCACGGTCTTATGGCGCGGGGAGGAGTCCCCCTCGAGTTCGCCCTCTGGTGTCGTCCCTGTCCCGTATAGGTCGGGGACACTAACCCGTATGGGCGAGAGCTCTCTGGGAGGCGCGGCGTGTCGTTCTTGCCACACCCGCGCCGCTGTCTTGCGGTACTCCTCTGCCAACCCTGTTATGGAGGTCTCCCGAGCCGGGCACAGCAGGTAGGCGCACTCGGGGTCCCGCTTCATCTGCGCCTGAGTTGGCATGGAGCCGCGGCGCGGGGGGGAGGAAGACGCGCGGCGATGCCGCATGCAGGGCTTCTTGCCCTTCCTTGACTTTGCCTTGTAGCCTGGCATTTTTTTTCTTCTTTGTGTCTCTAAGGCTCGTCAATCTGTGACGTTCGGGCTGTCACGAAGGACGAGACACGGAATCCTCTGGACTGACGTCACTTCGTTTATTTTAACAGATATTGCGCAATAGCGCACAAGCAACAAACAACGTTCATACACACAGCAACGTGTAAACTTAGACATTGACGAGCACAGGACACCGCGCGAGCACACATTAAATAGACAAACTACATTAGCCCCATGTGATTACGAGACGATTCACAGGTGATACACATTATCACACGACATAGCCATCACCACAGAGTTCCACAGACGCAGACAAAGCACGTGGACCACGTATACACACGCCCAAAGGGGAGGGGCCGGGGTCCTCAACGTGACAGTAGCTTCCTCTTTAGGTGTCTGGATGCAGATTTCTGTATGATGATTGCCTGTTGTAAAAAGCTAAATTTAATTAATTAATAAATTTAATTGAGCTGATTATATTTTAAATGGAGTAATATTGTTAATGGCTTGAAAATTGTATCACAATTCTTATTTCACTGAAAAAAATAACAGTGAATTATTTGAAACGATTATGACTGAAAAGTCTCTTGTTCTACCATCTGATTATCATATATCACAAGTCTCCCTGATGCCCACAAGTCAGATAAATCCCAGTTTTATTAGATTTTACCTCAATTGTGATCATTAGGAAACTGTTATATATTACAGTATATGCGGGAGACTCCCGGAACATCCCGGAACTTCTTGGATTAGTCCAAACATGTATCAGAGACCCATACTTGAGTAAAAGTACAAGTACTCTATCACAAAACGTGGAAGTACAGAAGTATTCAGCATTTTTGTATTTGTACTATTGCAAGTAGTTTATTCTCATATGTATTACTCAATTACTGAGTACAAGTACAAGTATTGCGTTTTCTATTAAATTAAAGAAAGCAGTCAAAGTTTGATTATCAAATTTTTATATATATATATCACTTCAAATCAAATCAAAGCTGTCAAAGACCACAAATACAAGTGTTCTGTATGTAAAAACAAATAGCAACTTAAAAACCTGGGCTTAGCACTTCGTACACAAAAACAACAGATAACCTATGTCCCACTACGTCGTAGGTTTGACGCAGAAGTACAAGTTAGCTTTAATTTATCTGCGAAAACAAGGTGTATTTTGGACATAAAATCCATCCATCATTTACCCTCAATAAATGCCCTTACCCTATAAAAACACTACACTATCAAAATGGGCACATGATTAGTCAGCATGAAAAGAGAACGGATTACTGTTGCTAAAAACGCAATTCAGCGTGACATCATGATGTTCCTCTGGTGTTCCTAAACTGACCTCGCTGGAGACGCAAAATCTCTGCTTGGAAGGGACTACGGCGACACTCTGTCGTCTGTCGTGACATCATGAGGATGCTGAGCGTGGAGGGGACATGCGTCATACGCATCTGTCAAATCAGTGTTAATTATTTCATGTATTGTCCAATCACATTTGGTTGATCACCTCGTGTTCACCTCGTGGACACCGTGTGTATTGATGATTAAAAGTATAAAAGATGAGAGCTCGGAAGGGGGAATTAACTCTCTCTGTGACAGACACCTGGCGTGTTTGTAACGGAGATCTCAGGGGTTAATCCATGCTTTGTTGAAATAAATCATTGTACTTTATTATCTAACCCAACTGCTTCTGACTTTTGTTGTGCTCACCATTTAAGGGTTTCAGAATTTCTAACACATTTTGGCACCCCAGATGGGACTCCACGACTGAGGACGGCACATCTGAGGGGGAGAGTAAGCGCTTAGTTCCTGAAGAGCTTACTTCAGTCAGCCAACAACAAATTTCGTGGGGCGGGACTCGCAGGTGTTTGCCTCCTCGGCGTCGGAGTTTTCCTGGAAACAGACGAACAGTTAAGTTAACTAAACCCTGGTGAGTACAAAGTGTTAGGTAAACTTATTGCAGAGTGTGACTTCTCTCCTGGTACGTGTATACACGGTGACGGTTATCGGGTGGGGTAACTAAGCGATTGAGTGTTTCACCCTCGGCTGAGAGTCGAGGACCAGAGTATCAGGGAGAGTGAGAGTCAGGTTCTGCGTGAGTGTGTTGTCTTCAGAAGCAGCAAAATGGGTGGATGTAATAGTAGTCGTACTGGCGGCGAGGTCAGTGAGATACTGTGTGAACATCCTAGAATAAGGTACATGAACGAACGGTATGGGTCCGAAAGTCTAAAACAATTTCACATGTGGGTTACTAAATGTGATTTCCCAGAGGGAGGGAGTTTTAACATGAACCGAATTGCAGCATTAAAACGAAACCTAGTAAAAGAACAATATGATGGGTTTAAGGTCAACTGGGAAGCTTTTGAATTGTGGGAGGGGGAGGCGAAACGGTGGGATTATAGGTTGCAAACAAAAACTAAACTTGAGGTTCGAAAGGAACTTCAGAATCTCCAGTCTGTTAAGTGTGTTGCAGATCCAGACCTGGACGGATGTCCCAGGCGACCCCCAACCGCCCCGACGGCCCCACCCAACCCCACCAACGTCAAGCCCCAGAAACCAGTCAGAGGGAACAAGCCTCCTCCAGCACGTCCAATCAGCTCAGTGGCTCTGCACACGAGATCGCGAGACGGGCAAGACGCAACAGCCGGACCAAGCCAAGGACGCATGGTCCACGTCAGCGAGCCGCCCCTGCCCCCACCTCCAGAGGAGAAGTGGACTCCGGAAACGACCAACGATCAGGTGATGTGCCCGATGGTGGAAGTGGCGGGTCAGGATGAACCTATGCTTGTTATGAGAACATGGACTGTTGCAGATTTACAGGAAGTCGTCAAGCAGCTCAAGCACCCTGGTGACATTGGGGGGCGTAAGTATACCAGAATACACTTACAAATTTGTAAATTTCAGAAGGAAGTACAGACATGTCTCCTGTGTCCTCAGTGTAAATAACTTGTGGAAGCACTTACCAAAATGTCCAACATAGACCCAACACATGCTGTTACTCACAGCTGTGACTGGGGTTTATCATTCTCCATCTCTCCACCTTTTAACAATAACTAGTTATTACGTTTACTATTAATGGATTTATTAGAAATACTGTAACCTTCATATTGAGTTAATGTGTGTGTAGTGTGATAACCATCAAATGTCTGCAGTTCAGTATGACTGTAGGGTGTGGTGTAAATTTTTTTCTCTTCTCTGGATAGACCCAGACTCAACCATCCTCATTTACCTCAACTTCAAAATTTGGATTTGTACAACATTTCCTGCAGTAGCATTAAGTTACAGTATTTGTTATTATTTAGATATAGGGATATACACGTAGCTTATTATTTTAGAGATTACAAGCATATGAAGTACAATACACAATTTGTCAAATGTTCAGAACACAACATTTTCACAGGTTATTTGGTTTTTAAAAAAACATAGAATAAACTGAAATTGAAAGTAAATGTCAGAGCAATAAAACACTTGCAGTCAGTAGTTCAAAAACCTTCAGCTGTTCTGTCGTAATATATATAAATGAAGTTTTGAAAGTTGATGCAAAGAGTGGATAATTCTTTGCATCAAGGTGTCCCACCTACTGATTAAATACTGTCTGTGTAAATGTAGAGGTGAAAAAATGACAAAGAAACACAGACTATTATAGGCATTTCCTCAAGGGATAATGCAAAGAATGCCAACGTGTGTCAGTGAATACACCATGAAATGCCACTTATAACCACAGCAAACATTGACAGGAAGAGGTCTAGCAGACCACATGTATCTGACTCAGACACTTACATTATAAATGGCTCACAGGACAACACCTTCAAACACAGTTTAACATGTGCTAGCATGTCTCACCTTCAGCTGTGAAGAGAACATGTCACGCTGCAGGGGAGAAAGCCAAAAAATGAAAAAACGAGATGTGGTGGGACCATGTAGCACCAGCAGTTGACAGAAGAATGGAAGAACATCTCATAGACTGATCAATCAAAAATTTGAAATTTTCATAATGCAGATATTTTGTATATTTTTGAATATGTGCTTGTTCCTCTGCATGGAGGAGAGAGTGTGTTGGTGTGATGAAAACATAAACCAGAACATCTTTACTCGCCGAGTTCCTATTCCACCCACCACAAATACGCCAAGACAAACACCACAACTAATTGTACTTACTGTAAATAACCCGTAACAATATACATTTGCATCCAGTTCCCTGCTCCACACCAAGGCTGTGTTTGACATTGCCTACTACACACTTCTTGTGAACTAATTGGGCTACAAAGCAATATGCAGTACACAGCAAAAACTGGAGAGTTAAATTTTGAGAGTTAAACATTTCCGAGTTGATTTTCACTCCCAAAGAGTAATTATAACACTGTTAGATTTAAATGATGTTCAGTATTGGAGTTATCTGACAAAGTTGATAAAATCAGTGTTAATCCATCTAAATAACTCCCACAAAGACGTCGTTAAACTCCGCCCACGAATTTCGGATGGAGAAAGTTGGCGCCATTTTCCTCTTGGAGAAAGATGTACACGGTGAGTGCAGGATTGCCAACTCTCACGCACTGAGCGTGAGACACACGCATTTGACCGTCTTCACACGCTCTCATACCACACTTCCGATTTCTCACGCCAAAAAAAAAATCTAGTTTATTTACCTCTGATCCATATCTATGATTCAATGAGTTACTAGTTCGCTCTGGCGCCAACCACTGGCGATCGATCGCTCGCGATATAATACTTAATTTGTGTCCATTTTACACCCGCCCGTAACAATTTACGTTCGCCCCCCCCCCCCCCCCCCCCCCAAAAAAAAAAAAACTTTTGTTCGCCACCCCCAGGTTCAAATCTCACTCCAAGTGATCTTCAAAAGTTGGCAACCCTGTGAGTGTGATTTATTCAAGCTTATTGAAAAAGGTTTAATTTGATTATTTGAAATGCATTATGTACAATAAAGCACCCTTGGAGGTTACGTACAAAACCTTGATGCCAGGGACCGAATAGCAAACGTGTTGAGGTGATTAGCACAGTTAATATTAGCATACCTAACCTAGCTAAGTAAACTGATAGCAATAGCTATAAACTAGCAAACTGATAGCAATAGCTAACTAGCTAGTGCTCCATAATTGGACAGTGAGGATTAAAATAAATGCATAATTATATCAAAACAATACTTGTCTTCAAACTACGACCAATGTTTGTTTTTATACGCTAGGGTCTAGTGTTAGTGTCTTTCGGTTTTATATATGGTGCAGCATTTTTTTGTTTGCGCCAGAATGGAACAGCGCCGCAGTTTATTGTGGAACAGGGAAAAACTAAATTGGTGAACGTCAATTTCTGATTTTGTTACCAGCATTAAAAGGATAGTAATGTGATTTTGATAGCCTAAACCACTGTATCAAGGTGTATGTAGTATTATTGTATTATTAAGCAAGGTTATGTGTGTGTTTCACAATTAATGTGTGTGTTTATTTTAGGTGCAGGTGTTTCTCTCCAGAGATGGAAAGCAGTATTTCTGGATCTTTAGGGATCTCCTAAGTAGGTAGAAGCCCACTGATGTTATGGGGGTGAGTGGGTCTTGAAGACCCCCCATGAGAGGTGAGGACTCCCCTCATGTTCAGGGACTAGTTGTGTTGACTAGTATGTACCAGTTGACTTCTGGTTATTGTATCCTTTATTTGGATTATGTCACGGGTTTTGCATTGGTACACTTTATTCATTAAATCCTTCATTTTCAATGAGACTGGTGTGATTGCGTACTTCTTTTACTTGAGCACCATTGCTAGTCACATCTGAACCTAATTTCAACAATGGATTTAATATTCAAAGTTCATATAGTGTTAGAGATGAAAGTTTGTACATTGTACCTTCTTTCACAATGTTTTATTTCAACTTTGAAGGACCTCAAGTGTATGGGAATATATTCTAATTTTAACATTTTATTAGTGTTAATATCTAAATATTTAGGGAGTGAAATTAACTACTGAAATAGTAAACAAAAATTAAAAATAACTCAAAGAATGTTACTTTAACTCTGTTAACAAAGTAACTCTCACTAGGGGTGTGTTTAAAAAAATCGATCTTTTGATTCAAATCGATCTTCATTTCAGTGATTCGATATCGATTTATGAAACCTGAGATCGATCTTTAGAATTAGCCAATTTTTTCCGCATATGCGTACCGTTTTAACATCTCGCGTTTTATCTCGTGAAACCATCCTTTTTTTCTCGAGCACTGCCACTTGGCTGGGGTGATCAGTTAAGCATGGCTGCAGCAAGAGTAAAAATGCCCAAGAACCTGAAGGCAGATGTATGGTTACATTTTGGATTCAGAAACCATGATGGTAGGGAAGAGTTGGATAAAAGCACAGCTGTGTGTAAACTGTGCAACATGGAGGTGAAATATTGTGGGAATACAACAAATCTGAGAAATCATTTAATACGACACCATCATGATATTCAAAAAAAGTTTTTAACCCAAGTGGGCCTGATTATTTCAGCGTATGTTTTCCACACAAACCTCTACAATATCAGAGCAGGGCTTCTATTCACATAGACCATATTTCATACTACCAAGAAAATGGGGCATGAGGTGTTTTTCCATATGTGGAAAACTCATAATGTGAAATCATCAGGCCACATTGGTCAGACACCAGAAAATGACCAACACATCTTTGTGAAAAGATGTTTGGTTCGTTCCTTGGTTGTGTCTGTCCGAGACAAAGACCTGTGACTACAGAGGGTAAGATGGCGGTGTATCTGTCTCTGTCAGACAGAAACCTCAAACAGTGGCAAGGAAAAACTCCCTAGTTTTTTTTGCATGAGGAAGAAACCTTGAGAGCAACCAAGACTCAGGGGGGGAACCCATCTTCCTCTGGCCGACACCGGACACCATGACAACAACAACAATTTAGATAAAGAAAAGGAAAAGATGTAAAAATGTCCATCTTGCTGTACGCATACGGTCAGGCAGTAGGTGGCTGGCACAGGATGGATCGCTTGTCTCTCCTCATCTCATTTTTCCACGAGCAGGCGGGCAGCCATGTGGAGAAAATAAAACAGGGAGAATTAGCGCTGTACAGGGACATATACAGGACAGATGAAATTAAACACATTTTTGGAGTGTGGCAGCAACTCCGGCATTAAGTTAAACTATTACAGCCTAGCTAAAAAAAAGGCAGAACCAGAAGGTAACATAGGCTTGGGGGCATTCTGAGACAATGGCATCCATCCACTGCACTGTCAACAAACTTGAGTGACCACGAGCAGTGACAGAGAGTCCCGGACGCACTTTGGAAGGTTGTTCCAAAGCTGGGGGGCCTTACAAGAAAAGGCTCTTCCCCCTGCTGTTACCTTATTAATTTGTGGAACTAATAAAAGACCAGCACCCTGTGATCTTAGTGGGCGTGGGGGTTCATAGTAGGAAATAAGTTCCTGGAGGTATTCAGGAGCAATCCCATGCAGTGCTTTATAAGTTAATAATAGAATTTTAAAATCAATACGGAATTTAACTGGGAGCCAATGCAGGGCTGGTAGGACTGGTCTAATATGCTGAAATTTTCTAGTTCTGGTCAGAACTCTGGCTGCGGCATTTTGAACTATTTGAAGTTTATTTAGATTCCTATTTGAACATCCTGACAGTAGTGAGTTACAGTAGTCTAATCTAGAGCTAACAAAGGCGTGTACCAATTTTTCTGCATCATCCTGTGATAATGCATTTCTTAACTTGACAATGTTGCGGAGATGTAGAAATATTATCTATGTATTTATCAAATGATAGGTCGGAGTCGAGTATGACGCCTAGGTTTTTGGCTACTGTGCCAGGTGTAATGGGGTAGTCTGCGAGATTAAGCATTAGATCTGGAATTTTCTGTCTTGAGGCCTTAGGGCCCAGGAGGAGAACTTCTGTTTTGTCCTCTTTAAGTTGGAGGAAGTTTAGAGACATCCAGCATTTAATATCTCTTACACAGGCCTCAATTTTTCCTAAACTGAGTTTGTCATCAGGTTTGGCTGATATGTAAAGTTGGGTGTCATCTGCATAGCAGTGAAAATTTACACCATGTTTGTTTATAATTGTGCCCAATGGTAGCATATATAATGTAAATATAGTAGTGGTCCTAAAATGGAGCCTTGCGGGACCCCATATTTAACTTTTGTACGTTTGGATGGAATATTATTGAGCTCTACAAACTGATGGTGATTTGTTAAGTAAGAGTTGTGGGCTGTGCCTGAGACTCCAACCCAGCGTTCTAACTGCTTTAGCAAGATCCTATGATCAATTGTGTCAAAAGCTGCACTAAGATCAAGAAGCAAGAAGTAACCCAGACAAATCAGCAGCACTGACTAGGAAAAGAGCCTTTTCTTGTAAGGCCCCCCAGCTTTGGAATGATCTTCCTAAATGCGTCCGGGACTCTGACACAGTAACAATCTTTAAATCTAGGTTGAAAACCCACTTATTTAGTTTAGCGTTTGATAATTAATATCCCTCCTTAGATAAAGATACAGATCCAGGGGTTCACAGGCAAAGAGTTTTACGGTAGACTGGGGCGCTGGTGCTGTCATCCTGTCACTGCTAGTGGTCACTCAAGTTTGTTGACAGTGCAGTGGATGGATGCCATTGTCTCAGGATGCCCCCAAGCCTGTGTTACCTTCTGGTTCTGCCTTTTTTTAGCTAGGCTGTAATAGTTTAACTTAATGCCGGAGTTGCTGCCACACTCCAGAAATGTTTATAATTTCACCTGTCCTGTATATTTCCCCATGCAGTGCTAATTTTCCCTGTTTCATTTCTCCACATGGCTGCCCGCCTGCTTGAGGAATAATGAGATGAGGAGACCAGCGATCCATCCTGGGCCAGCCACCTCCTGCCTAACCGGATGCCTACACCATGATGGACATTATTACATCTTTTTCCTTTTCTTTCTCTTCTTTCTGTATAAATTGTTGTGTTGTCATGGTGACCGGTGTCGGCCAGAGGAGGATGGGTTCCCCCCCTGAGTCTTGGTTCCTTTCAAGGTTTCTTCCTCATGTAAAAAACTAGGGAGTTTTTCCTTGCCACTGTCGCCTTTGGCTTGCTCACTGGGGGCTAGGACCCGGCACTTGTAAAGCTGCTTTGTGACAACAACTGTTGTAAAAAGCGCTATATAAATAAAATTTGATTGATTGATTGACCAGCACAATTGGTAAAAGACCAGGGCTGAATCCGAAATGCTGTACTTCTCTCCTATTCAGTACGCCAAAGCAGTACGAGATCACAGGTAGCATGTTCAAGGTTATGAAAACTGCCCAGTCACCTACTGAAAGAATTCACTACTTTAACGGTTGAGCAGAACGTACTGCATTGAAATCTAATGCCTACTGTTTAAGTACAACATTTCGGATTCAGCCCAGTATAAAACGTTGCAGTCGTCCTAGTTTTTGGGTTAGGACAACAGATCACAGTAGTGAAGGAGGAGGATTAGGACAGTAGATCATGGTAGTTGGATTAGAGGATGCACATTGTAAGCACTCAAGTGTTCAGTTTAACATAGTATAGATCAATGGATACTACAACTGTGCCCATATGCAATCAATCATTGAATAAAAATGAGGGCATTCTTTTCTATTGGTAGTTGCATACAAATATGAAAATGCTGTGATATGACATTCAAAACTGCAACATTGCCAGTGTCAGCAGTTTAGTTGTTTATGAAACATTTTGGCTGTTGCAATTCACCTCACAGTATCATATTTAAACAACCTTCCTAGAAAGAACATTTTTGTTCATGTCTTCTGAGGTGCCCCAAGGTGTCCCAACTACTGATTAACTTGTATGTCCTCTCTCTGTGTAAATGTAGAGGTGAACAAGAAATTGGCAAATAAACACAGACTATTATAAGCATTTCCTTAAGGGACATTGCAAAGAATGCCAATGTGTGTCAGTGAGTACACCATGAACGGCCACTTAAAACCACAGCAAACATTGACAGGAAGAGGTCTAGCAGACCACATGTATCCGACTCAGACACGTACATTATAAATGGCTCACAGGACAACACCTTCAAACACAGTTTCACATGTGTTAGTTAGCATGTCTCACCTTTAGCTGTGAAGAAAACATGTCAGAAATATAAAATAAATTAGGGTGTTCAAAACCTTTGACTGTTAGTGTAAACTTGAGGCCAAGAAGCATATGGACTACATACCAATAATTCCACAAAATATTATGCAGGAAATTCGGTGATTTCCACAAGTATTCACAATGTGATATCACAAGTATTCAGAATGTGACATATCTTTCTCACAAAAAACACTTTTTGGAATGATGCTAATTATAGAACATGAAATGCAGATTGTGGGTTTTGATTCAGAATATGGATCAGCCCCTGAAGACACACCAGCATATTCTAGAGAGGAAGTAGTCACTGTACGTTTCCTTGTCTGGATTGTTGGCACCAGCTCAACAGTTTGTTTTAGTGATGAACTTTGGGTTTACTAAAGAACAAACCATATTTTTCTTTATAGGTCATTCTTTACGACAAAGAACATCAAAACATATGCTCAACATTGCCAGTGTCAGCATGTAACGGGCGCGAGGGAGTCGAGGATGCAAAGACGAGGTGCGTTCAAAGGCTATGTTTATTAGGCTTGACGGTGGACATACTCACGACGTATCGTAACAGCAGTCAACCACACTGAACAGGACACACTCATGGCATATCGTAACAACAGTAAACACACTGAACAGTACACGCTCACGGCGTGCTGAAACAATCCAACACACAACAAATGTCACATTAAAGACGAGCACCACACGATGCAAACACACACACTATATACACGTAGCCTTACAAGCACCGCGTGAAACACATTAGTCTAACGAGACAAGTAAACACACACACACACACACACCCAGCCACACCCACAGACGTACATATACAGACATGGACAACATTAACCCATGCCCGAAGGGAGGGGTTCGGGGCTGTAGCGTGATAGAGCCCCTTCTGTCCTCTCGCGGAGCCCCGCGGGCACTGCCCCGCATTGGCAGCTGTAGTAGCTTGCTTAGGCTCCAGTTTCTGGGCCGGATGGCATGTGGTCCCTCTGGCAGACACTGGAGGACGCTGTCCGACGCGAGGCTGCCTGGGAGTACTGGGAGTCCTGGGAAACGCCTCGTGTGGGCGCTTTGCAGGTTCATGCCTTAGCCATGCTCCTGGGGGGGGGGGGGGGGGGGGGGCTTTAGGTGTTTAGGTGGCGGCTCTCGCCCTACCTCTTCAAGCTCCATCTCCTCGGAGGAGGAGCAGCAGCTCCTCATGCTGGCGGCCTCTGGTGTACTGCCTTCTGGACAGTCCATCTTCTCCTCCTCCAAGGAATATCGTGGAGTGTCCTTGGCCCGGTGGCTCCTCCCTCTCGACTTCACCATCCCCTCGGAGCACTCCGACGAGGGCAGGCTCTCCGCCTCCCCCTCAGAGCATACTTCGCTCTCTGAGCCCTCAGGACGATCGGAACTGGTGTCCTCCTCCTCATACTCGGACGGAGGGGGGCTGACATGTTCTCTGTACTCCCCTGGATCAGCTGCGTGTTCTGACGGAGGGGGGCTGACGTCCTCTCCCTCGTAATAAATGGTGCTTTCTGAGCACACTGAGGGAGAATACTCCTCCTCCTCGGAGTCTACCCTCTCTGCCTCGTACACCAATGAAGGAGGGCTGATGTCATCCCCCTCATAGTAAACGGTGCTTTCTGAGCACACTGAGGGGGAATACTACTCTTCCTCAGAGTCTTCATCCCTGAACTCGTCCTCTGGCCGCGCAAGCACCACTTCTCCGGTGGCGAGCATCACGTCTCCTGCCGTGCCTATGTGCACCTCTCTTGCCAGGGGGGAGGAGTCCCTCGCCGACTGACAGACACGGTTTGACAGGCTTCATCCGCGAGTCTGTGGTAGTAGCCTGCCAGTCCCTCCTCCTCAGCCTCGCGAGCATGTTGCTGAAGGTAAGCGAATATACGCTCTCCCTCACTCTCTGAGGCCATGTCCGGTACTTCGCACTTCGCGCCGGGTGAGGGCGTGCGAAGGGACCTGGGAGAGGGAGCACGTTGGGGCCTCCCCTTCTTTATCCCGTGCTTGCTTGACCTCTTTCCCGATGGCCGGAATCCTGGCATCCTTACAGCTCGTCTTTCTGTAACGGGCGGGAGTCGAGGATACAAAGATGAGGTGCGTTTAAAGGCTATGATGCTGGACACACGCATGGCATATCATAACAGCAGTCAACCACACTGAACAGGACACACTCATATAATTAACCGGGGTATATAAACCACCCTGTTGGTAGTACTGATCTAATGGCAAACCTACTTCGATCTGTTTTTCAAGTTTGACGCGAGTTCATAAATGATGACAGCGATGTGTTCTTCGGAATGCAGAGGAGGAACACGAATCATTTTTCTTTTGGAAGAATTTAAACAATTTGGCTAAATAAGGCCTGGGGTGTTGGGGAAAGCCATCTGTTGCAGCCATGTCAGATCCTCAGTGTTACGACCCACCCCTGTCTAGGTAGAGGCGACCGAACAAAGAAAGACACGAAGGGGTGGAGGTGAACTGCGAGAACTAGGACGCAGACACAAGGATTTCGTTTGCCACGTTTTACTATGAGTGTCAACAGTAAGACAAAATAAACTTCTTATAAGTGGACTGAGGACCGTGCCAAAGGAAAGAAACAAAAATAAGACAACTAACCTACCTAACCAAACCTAAACTCAATAACCTACATACATGGCACGTTCCCCTAAACTGGTGTATTTAACAATGTGTTCCCCTGCGTGAATGTAATGCAAGGGCCCCATCCAAACTGTCCACCCAAAAGAAAGTACAAACCAACATGACATCATATACAAACACCAACCAAAAAGAACAGTAAATTGTCTCAAACCAGTCTATTTGCCATCAACATTTGATCCCGTTAGAGGGCCTGGACACACAACCATTGGCCGGTGCCAAACGAGGCGCAGCAGTAAACAATCCAAATTAAAAGGTCTGACATGACAACGCAGATGCCCGTAACACTCAGCCATTTAGTGTACAAATCTTAATCTCTTACTGAGCACTGATTGGTTAGAGTCTGTGACATGGTACACTTTGACCTTTCAGTATTTTATTAAGCATTGATTTAAAAATGAAAAAGGAACTAGATGTTTCTGTAAATGTAACGAAGTGAAAAGTAAAAAGTTTCGCTTTGAAATGTTGTGAAGTAAAAGTATAAAGTCTTACCAAATAAAAGTACTTGAGTAAAGTACAGGTACATGGAAATGTTACTTAAGTACAGTAACGAATTACATTTACTTAGTTACTGTCCACCACTGGCAATTCCATAGTGTTCATTTGGTAACCTGTGAATTCCAAAGCCACAATCAGATTCAAGTTTTTTGGGTCATTTTGCTGTGACTCAATCAAGTCTACACAGGTTTTCTTGGTTATATGTTTTACATGTAAGCATATTGTATCTCCCACTGCTTAATCCAAATATGGTATGCTCTGGGCTTATTGGACAGACTATCATGTTCCTGTTGAATGCTGGGTAGGAAGGATGTCCTTACACTGCTGCAGTACAGTATATAAGGATGGATTTTGTTAGATGATAGCACAGACAAACAGCTCAACATTTTTCTTGGGGGGATTTCGGGGAGGAGAACCCTAGAGCTGTTGTCATATAGAGTGCAGCTCTTTCAGGTAACATGATCTATTCTGAATCTTATGCTTAAAATGTGGAACATAATTCGATTGGATGTGTTAATTGTTCTTTGTGTCTATCTGTGTCATTATTTTTCTCCCTCCAGAACCATTGTCATGGAGATACATCAGTTTGTTGTGGGTTTGATGTTGACCTTGTCTGCCGCTCCGTGGGCCGACGGCCAGCCCGCCGATGTGATGGTGCGCTACAAACACTTCCTCAAACAGCACGTGTATGGGGGCATGAGCTCAGCCTGGTGTAACAGAGTGATACGTGACAGGCATATCACCGCAGGACATGATAGCAACAATTGCAAAGAAAAAAACACCTTCATCCTGGCCACGCAGAGGCACGTCAGGGCAGTCTGCGGTAAAGGGGGCCAGCCTCAGGGTGGAAATCTTTACAGAAGCAACCAACCTTTTTCTTTAATCAACTGCAAGTTAAAAAATGTAAAGGCAGAAAAAAGACGCCCCAAATGTGAGTATCGGGGTTTCTCGAGCACTCGATACATTATAGTGGGATGTGATCGTGGCTGGCCTGTGCACTATCAAGGAGACCAGGCTATTATTGGGCAATTGAATTTAACTTGAAAGATCAACTGTAATTAAAAAGAAATGTAATTCAATTTTAACCATTAAGAAATCTTTTAAATGACCAAAAAATTGTAATGTTTCCAGAAAAATGTATGTCAAAATACAGTATGAAAATAAAAATATGCATCAGTGCTTATGGTTTTATGGTTGTATACTATGTGTTTGTGAAACAATATAATTTTTACTCATTCAGTTTTAAATTATCATTTTTTTTATCATATGCATGTGTTGGTTTGTCATCGGCAGTTGTATGGCTACTGTAATTTGGGATTTCAAAACTAAAGAAATAACCATTTTGATCATAAAGTTTAATCATCCAGTCAGGTTTTAGTCAGTGTTAAGTGTCAAATTCAAAGCAATAAACCCATCCATCCATCCATCCATTATCCGAACCACAGCCCCCTAGTAATCACTAGTGTGTGTGTGTGTGTGTGTGTGTTCTAACTGCACAGATGGGTAAAACGCGGAGGACAAATTTCGATGCTAGTCAGGGTCAGAGCCAATCCCAGCATCTCTGGGTGAAGGCAGGGCACACCATGGGCAGGTCACTAGTCCACCACATGGCCAACACACACACACACACACATTCACACCTACAGGCAATTTAGAGTGATCAAGCAACCTACCATGGATGTCTTTGGACTGTGGGAGGAAACCAGAGTACCCGGAGAAAACCCACACAGGCACAGGGAGAACATGCAAACTCCACACAGAGCAGCCCAGCAATAAACCCAGGCCATCAAAAGGGTCATATTGCAAATGGCCACCCTGCACAAGTTTAGCTAACATTAATCAAAATGAATGCCCCTTTACAATTAGCCTACAACATTAATGTAAAGTTACCATACCTGCATATTGCACATAGTCTACGGTGAATGACATCACAGAAATAGAGTGATGGAAGGATAAAGACATCAAACTGACATCCGTTTTGTCAGACACGTGTTCATTTATTTCAGTGTAGTTTTGAACCAGTAACACAATCATCATAAATCTTTTTGCTTGTGTGCTTTGTGTATTTAGTCTTGGAACATCCTGTGATTGGTTAAGGTAGGATTTGAGTTTAATTACTTTTGCCTCAGATTCTGGTAAATTCCAGGCTTCTTATCCTAACCTTGTTGCTTGTTAGCTGTTGTTGGCTGTAATTACTCACTTTAGGTGTAGTTTCACCCTGGTCCAAGGTGTGAATTAGGGGG
This sequence comes from Brachyhypopomus gauderio, assembly GCF_052324685.1. Classification (NCBI taxonomy): domain Eukaryota; kingdom Metazoa; phylum Chordata; class Actinopteri; order Gymnotiformes; family Hypopomidae; genus Brachyhypopomus; species Brachyhypopomus gauderio. The sequence goes on along the minus strand of NW_027506919.1, from coordinate 713,024 downwards.
TGGATATAGCACTAACTAAAACAGATAAATTAGGACAACTCTGCTACAGACACATGCAGTAGCTTCTGACCTCCGTCAGTGATTCTACGCTCTCTGCTTTAATCTACTTTCCTCCAAACACACTGAACCTCTAACCCAGCTAAGTGTCAACTTATTCTGCTATTCTCTTTCCCTACTAGTATCCATAAGGTTTGTTCTATTCCATAATGTGTCTGCCAATTCCTGTGTATGTATTCCTGTCTGTCTTCTCTCTCACTGGACACAATTACCAATACTTTTCTCTCTAAGCTCTCTTCATCCATTAATCTTCTGTGTCCTCCCTCACCCAGGCTTAAGAGATCTGTTCCATCCACCCCCTGGCTAACTGAAGCGCTACGCAGCCACAGGAGAGATCTAAGAACTGCAGAGAGGTGGTGGAAGAGAAGTCGCCTAGATTCAAACCTCCGCTCATATCAATCTCTCCTTTCAAAGTTCTCACTGGAAGTCACATCAGCAAAGTCAAGAAAAGAAAATTTAATCATCTGCATCCAACCCACCCAAGCTATTCAGTATTTTTTCTTCTCTCCTTAACCCTCCCTCACCCCCTCCTCCATCCTCTCTTACTCCTGAGGATTTTGTCATCTTCTTTGAAGAGAAGATTGCAGCAGTCCGTCAGTCCTTCTCCCCAGCTCCCAACCTTCCTACTAGTATCTCTAACCCAACACTCAACTCCTTGGCTTCTTTCTCCCCTCTCTCCTCAGACAAGATACATAAACGTCTGACTTCCAGCAATCCTACTACGTGCCCACTGAATCCAATTTCTTCCACTCTTTTCCAGAAAACGTCAAGAGATCTCTTTCCATTCATCTCAGCAATCATCAACAACTCCTTATTTTCGGGTCATGTACCTACAGTGTTCAAGATGGCAAGCGTGGTACCAATCTTGAAAAAAGCAACACTTGACACCTCTGACATGAACGACTACAGATCGGTAAAACTCTATAACGAGCAGTCTATGACCAATTATCTCTCTTCCTCATCCAGAACCAACTCCATGATCCTAATCAGTCTGGCTTCACACGGGCACACTCAACAGAAACGGCCCTTAAAGCAATGATCGGGAAGCTCCACGCTGCCAAGGCTAACAAGCTATCATCACTTTTAATTCTTCTAGATCTTTCTGCAGCCTTTGACACAGTCAACCACAACATCCTCCTCTCTGTTCTTTCTAGCCTAGGTGTGACTGGCTCTGCTTGGTAATGGCTCCAGTCATATCTAGAAGACCATTCCTATCAGGTAACATAGAGAGGATCCACATTTAATCTATGTAAACTCTCCACTGGAGTCCCTCAAGGCTCAGTCCTAGGCCCTCTTCTCTTCTCTTTATAAACTCGTTCCCTTGGTGACATTATTTTGTCTCATGATTTCTCTTATCATTGCTATGCTGATGACACCCAGCTAATTCTTTCCTTCCCTCATTCTGACACCCATGTTTCTGGACATATCTCGCCATGCTTGGCAGATATTGCTTCATGGATGACTGCTCACCACTTGAAGCTCAACCCTAGTTAAACTGAGCTTCTTTACATTCCAGGAACCCCAAACCCACACAACAACCTCAGAGTTTCCTTTGAGAACACCTTGTTAACACCATCAGAAACTGCTCAAAGCCTGGGTGTAACGTTGGACAACCAGTTGTCCTTCTCAACACGTTTCAAAACTGACCAGATCCTGCAGATTTGTCCTCTGCAACACATGGAGAATACGACCCTTGCTTTCACAGGAAGCTACTCAAGTGCTTGTGCAGTCTCTAGTAATCTCTAAGCTGGACTACTGCAATTCCCTACTTGCAGGTCTTCCTCTACGGGTCATCAGACCTCTACAATTAATTGAAAATGCTGCAGCACAACTGGTCTTCAATCTCCCCAAGTTCTCACATATGACTCCTTTGCTACACTCTCTTCACTGACTTCCAGTAGCGGCACGCTATCAGATATAAAAACTTGATGCTCCAGACTATTCTCTGTCCTGGCTCCAAGATGGTGGAATGATCTTCCATTAGCTGCTCGGACTGCAGAGTCTATTATTGTCATCAAGCATAGACTGAATACTCACCTGTTTGTTGAGTTCTTAAAAGAGCACTAACTCATCTGCACATAACACTCATGCTCAAGGTACTGGAAACATTCCTCAAAGAGTCTGGTCCATATTGTTGGTACCATGCTAAACCAGCAGGTGACAGTACCACTGGCAACACATTGAACAAGCTTGCATGGACAGAAGAAAGGATGTGTCTATAGTATGTGATATCCAGGTGTTTAAAGTCACCCACAAATCACACAATCAGACTAAGTAAAGGTAAAAATGGAAGTTCTGGGTTTTGATATTGTCACTGTAAATGTCTGTTGATGAACGCCAGGCTTTCATTCCGTGTCGGAGCAGCGATGCTGGTATTGTAGGCTCCGACTGCAATGTTACTCTCCAGGTGAACCTCAGGGAAAAGATACGAGATGTAGTAAATATGTAACAGATTAATCAAAGGCCAAACTAAACAGATGAGTCTTTAATCGAGTTTTAAACATTGAGACTGTGTCTGAGTCCCGAATAGAGGCAGGAAGATTATTCCACAATTGTGGAGCTTTAAAAGAAGCTTTAAAAGAACTAGTTAGAGTTACTGTTGCCGTTCTATCAGCTCGAACCAATCTGTCCATTCTCCACTGACCTCTGGCATCAACAAGGCATTTACACCCACAGAACTGCCACCCACTGGATATTTTCTCTTTTTCTGACCATTCTCTGTAAACATTAGAGATGGTTGTGCATAAAAATCCCAGTAGATCAGCAATATCTGAAATACTCAGACTAGCCCATCTGGCACCAACAACCATGCCACATTCAAAGTCACTTAAATCACCTTTAGGCGTACCTAATAATGTGGCCGGAGTGTATAGCGCTTAATTAACGAGTGTGTGTGTGTGTGTGTGTGTGTGTGTGTGTGTGTGTGTGTGTGTGTGTGTGTGTGTTCTAACTGCACAGATGGGTAAAACGCGGAGGACAAATTTCGATGCTAGTCAGGGTCAGAGCCAATCCCAGCATCTCTGGGTGAAGGCAGGGCACACCATGGGCAGGTCACTAGTCCACCACATGGCCAACACACACACACACACACATTCACACCTACAGGCAATTTAGAGTGATCAAGCAACCTACCATGGATGTCTTTGGACTGTGGGAGGAAACCAGAGTACCCGGAGAAAACCCACACAGGCACAGGGAGAACATGCAAACTCCACACAGAGCAGCCCAGCAATAAACCCAGGCCATCAAAAGGGTCATATTGCAAATGGCCACCCTGCACAAGTTTAGCTAACATTAATCAAAATGAATGCCCCTTTACAATTAGCCTACAACATTAATGTAAAGTTACCATACCTGCATATTGCACATAGTCTACGGTGAATGACATCACAGAAATAGAGTGATGGAAGGATAAAGACATCAAACTGACATCCGTTTTGTCAGACACGTGTTCATTTATTTCAGTGTAGTTTTGAACCAGTAACACAATCATCATAAATCTTTTTGCTTGTGTGCTTTGTGTATTTAGTCTTGGAACATCCTGTGATTGGTTAAGGTAGGATTTGAGTTTAATTACTTTTGCCTCAGATTCTGGTAAATTCCAGGCTTCTTATCCTAACCTTGTTGCTTGTTAGCTGTTGTTGGCTGTAATTACTCACTTTAGGTGTAGTTTCACCCTGGTCCAAGGTGTGAATTAGGGGGTGGATATAGCACTAACTAAAACAGATAAATTAGGACAACTCTGCTACAGACACATGCAGTAGCTTCTGACCTCCGTCAGTGATTCTACGCTCTCTGCTTTAATCTACTTTCCTCCAAACACACTGAACCTCTAACCCAGCTAAGTGTCAACTTATTCTGCTATTCTCTTTCCCTACTAGTATCCATAAGGTTTGTTCTATTCCATAATGTGTCTGCCAATTCCTGTGTATGTATTCCTGTCTGTCTTCTCTCTCACTGGACACAATTACCAATACTTTTCTCTCTAAGCTCTCTTCATCCATTAATCTTCTGTGTCCTCCCTCACCCAGGCTTAAGAGATCTGTTCCATCCACCCCCTGGCTAACTGAAGCGCTACGCAGCCACAGGAGAGATCTAAGAACTGCAGAGAGGTGGTGGAAGAGAAGTCGCCTAGATTCAAACCTCCGCTCATATCAATCTCTCCTTTCAAAGTTCTCACTGGAAGTCACATCAGCAAAGTCAAGAAAAGAAAATTTAATCATCTGCATCCAACCCACCCAAGCTATTCAGTATTTTTTCTTCTCTCCTTAACCCTCCCTCACCCCCTCCTCCATCCTCTCTTACTCCTGAGGATTTTGTCATCTTCTTTGAAGAGAAGATTGCAGCAGTCCGTCAGTCCTTCTCCCCAGCTCCCAACCTTCCTACTAGTATCTCTAACCCAACACTCAACTCCTTGGCTTCTTTCTCCCCTCTCTCCTCAGACAAGATACATAAACGTCTGACTTCCAGCAATCCTACTACGTGCCCACTGAATCCAATTTCTTCCACTCTTTTCCAGAAAACGTCAAGAGATCTCTTTCCATTCATCTCAGCAATCATCAACAACTCCTTATTTTCGGGTCATGTACCTACAGTGTTCAAGATGGCAAGCGTGGTACCAATCTTGAAAAAAGCAACACTTGACACCTCTGACATGAACGACTACAGATCGGTAAAACTCTATAACGAGCAGTCTATGACCAATTATCTCTCTTCCTCATCCAGAACCAACTCCATGATCCTAATCAGTCTGGCTTCACACGGGCACACTCAACAGAAACGGCCCTTAAAGCAATGATCGGGAAGCTCCACGCTGCCAAGGCTAACAAGCTATCATCACTTTTAATTCTTCTAGATCTTTCTGCAGCCTTTGACACAGTCAACCACAACATCCTCCTCTCTGTTCTTTCTAGCCTAGGTGTGACTGGCTCTGCTTGGTAATGGCTCCAGTCATATCTAGAAGACCATTCCTATCAGGTAACATAGAGAGGATCCACATTTAATCTATGTAAACTCTCCACTGGAGTCCCTCAAGGCTCAGTCCTAGGCCCTCTTCTCTTCTCTTTATAAACTCGTTCCCTTGGTGACATTATTTTGTCTCATGATTTCTCTTATCATTGCTATGCTGATGACACCCAGCTAATTCTTTCCTTCCCTCATTCTGACACCCATGTTTCTGGACATATCTCGCCATGCTTGGCAGATATTGCTTCATGGATGACTGCTCACCACTTGAAGCTCAACCCTAGTTAAACTGAGCTTCTTTACATTCCAGGAACCCCAAACCCACACAACAACCTCAGAGTTTCCTTTGAGAACACCTTGTTAACACCATCAGAAACTGCTCAAAGCCTGGGTGTAACGTTGGACAACCAGTTGTCCTTCTCAACACGTTTCAAAACTGACCAGATCCTGCAGATTTGTCCTCTGCAACACATGGAGAATACGACCCTTGCTTTCACAGGAAGCTACTCAAGTGCTTGTGCAGTCTCTAGTAATCTCTAAGCTGGACTACTGCAATTCCCTACTTGCAGGTCTTCCTCTACGGGTCATCAGACCTCTACAATTAATTGAAAATGCTGCAGCACAACTGGTCTTCAATCTCCCCAAGTTCTCACATATGACTCCTTTGCTACACTCTCTTCACTGACTTCCAGTAGCGGCACGCTATCAGATATAAAAACTTGATGCTCCAGACTATTCTCTGTCCTGGCTCCAAGATGGTGGAATGATCTTCCATTAGCTGCTCGGACTGCAGAGTCTATTATTGTCATCAAGCATAGACTGAATACTCACCTGTTTGTTGAGTTCTTAAAAGAGCACTAACTCATCTGCACATAACACTCATGCTCAAGGTACTGGAAACATTCCTCAAAGAGTCTGGTCCATATTGTTGGTACCATGCTAAACCAGCAGGTGACAGTACCACTGGCAACACATTGAACAAGCTTGCATGGACAGAAGAAAGGATGTGTCTATAGTATGTGATATCCAGGTGTTTAAAGTCACCCACAAATCACACAATCAGACTAAGTAAAGGTAAAAATGGAAGTTCTGGGTTTTGATATTGTCACTGTAAATGTCTGTTGATGAACGCCAGGCTTTCATTCCGTGTCGGAGCAGCGATGCTGGTATTGTAGGCTCCGACTGCAATGTTACTCTCCAGGTGAACCTCAGGGAAAAGATACGAGATGTAGTAAATATGTAACAGATTAATCAAAGGCCAAACTAAACAGATGAGTCTTTAATCGAGTTTTAAACATTGAGACTGTGTCTGAGTCCCGAATAGAGGCAGGAAGATTATTCCACAATTGTGGAGCTTTAAAAGAAGCTTTAAAAGAACTAGTTAGAGTTACTGTTGCCGTTCTATCAGCTCGAACCAATCTGTCCATTCTCCACTGACCTCTGGCATCAACAAGGCATTTACACCCACAGAACTGCCACCCACTGGATATTTTCTCTTTTTCTGACCATTCTCTGTAAACATTAGAGATGGTTGTGCATAAAAATCCCAGTAGATCAGCAATATCTGAAATACTCAGACTAGCCCATCTGGCACCAACAACCATGCCACATTCAAAGTCACTTAAATCACCTTTAGGCGTACCTAATAATGTGGCCGGAGTGTATAGCGCTTAATTAACGAGTGTGTGTGTGTGTGTGTGTGTGTGTGTGTGTGTGTGTGTGTGTGTGTGTGTGTGTGTGTGTGTGTGTTCTAACTGCACAGATGGGTAAAACGCGGAGGACAAATTTCGATGCTAGTCAGGGTCAGAGCCAATCCCAGCATCTCTGGGTGAAGGCAGGGCACACCATGGGCAGGTCACTAGTCCACCACATGGCCAACACACACACACACACACACATTCACACCTACAGGCAATTTAGAGTGATCAAGCAACCTACCATGGATGTCTTTGGACTGTGGGAGGAAACCAGAGTACCCGGAGAAAACCCACACAGGCACAGGGAGAACATGCAAACTCCACACAGAGCAGCCCAGCAATAAACCCAGGCCATCAAAAGGGTCATATTGCAAATGGCCACCCTGCACAAGTTTAGCTAACATTAATCAAAATGAATGCCCCTTTACAATTAGCCTACAACATTAATGTAAAGTTACCATACCTGCATATTGCACATAGTCTACGGTGAATGACATCACAGAAATAGAGTGATGGAAGGATAAAGACATCAAACTGACATCCGTTTTGTCAGACACGTGTTCATTTATTTCAGTGTAGTTTTGAACCAGTAACACAATCATCATAAATCTTTTTGCTTGTGTGCTTTGTGTATTTAGTCTTGGAACATCCTGTGATTGGTTAAGGTAGGATTTGAGTTTAATTACTTTTGCCTCAGATTCTGGTAAATTCCAGGCTTCTTATCCTAACCTTGTTGCTTGTTAGCTGTTGTTGGCTGTAATTACTCACTTTAGGTGTAGTTTCACCCTGGTCCAAGGTGTGAATTAGGGGGTGGATATAGCACTAACTAAAACAGATAAATTAGGACAACTCTGCTACAGACACATGCAGTAGCTTCTGACCTCCGTCAGTGATTCTACGCTCTCTGCTTTAATCTACTTTCCTCCAAACACACTGAACCTCTAACCCAGCTAAGTGTCAACTTATTCTGCTATTCTCTTTCCCTACTAGTATCCATAAGGTTTGTTCTATTCCATAATGTGTCTGCCAATTCCTGTGTATGTATTCCTGTCTGTCTTCTCTCTCACTGGACACAATTACCAATACTTTTCTCTCTAAGCTCTCTTCATCCATTAATCTTCTGTGTCCTCCCTCACCCAGGCTTAAGAGATCTGTTCCATCCACCCCCTGGCTAACTGAAGCGCTACGCAGCCACAGGAGAGATCTAAGAACTGCAGAGAGGTGGTGGAAGAGAAGTCGCCTAGATTCAAACCTCCGCTCATATCAATCTCTCCTTTCAAAGTTCTCACTGGAAGTCACATCAGCAAAGTCAAGAAAAGAAAATTTAATCATCTGCATCCAACCCACCCAAGCTATTCAGTATTTTTTCTTCTCTCCTTAACCCTCCCTCACCCCCTCCTCCATCCTCTCTTACTCCTGAGGATTTTGTCATCTTCTTTGAAGAGAAGATTGCAGCAGTCCGTCAGTCCTTCTCCCCAGCTCCCAACCTTCCTACTAGTATCTCTAACCCAACACTCAACTCCTTGGCTTCTTTCTCCCCTCTCTCCTCAGACAAGATACATAAACGTCTGACTTCCAGCAATCCTACTACGTGCCCACTGAATCCAATTTCTTCCACTCTTTTCCAGAAAACGTCAAGAGATCTCTTTCCATTCATCTCAGCAATCATCAACAACTCCTTATTTTCGGGTCATGTACCTACAGTGTTCAAGATGGCAAGCGTGGTACCAATCTTGAAAAAAGCAACACTTGACACCTCTGACATGAACGACTACAGATCGGTAAAACTCTATAACGAGCAGTCTATGACCAATTATCTCTCTTCCTCATCCAGAACCAACTCCATGATCCTAATCAGTCTGGCTTCACACGGGCACACTCAACAGAAACGGCCCTTAAAGCAATGATCGGGAAGCTCCACGCTGCCAAGGCTAACAAGCTATCATCACTTTTAATTCTTCTAGATCTTTCTGCAGCCTTTGACACAGTCAACCACAACATCCTCCTCTCTGTTCTTTCTAGCCTAGGTGTGACTGGCTCTGCTTGGTAATGGTACCTAATAATGTGGCCGGAGTGTATAGCGCTTAATTAACGAGCCCGAGTTACGGTGCACTCTAACTATCAACGGATCAACGTTACCACACCAACAGATTCACCGAACTACTTCCATCAAGCTTGCTAACGCGGCCACACAGACTGAAACAAAGGTGATCAATTCCCTGTCGTTAAACTGTGAACAAGACTCTCATTCCTGGACTTCATAACCAGAAGGACGATTCCCAGCACACCTGGGAAGAAGAATTTCCCTCTGGGATCAATAAAGTATTTATCTATCTATCTATCACCTGGACAACGTTGCTTTTTATCAACGAGGAGTCTGTGGTGGAAATTCCCTCCTAATTCCAGGAGAATTCAGAGAGGATGAGGAAACCACCCAAAAATCCTCAACACGTGAGAGTGTAAACGCTGGGCGGTTAAAAGGGTATAGTCACTTGAACTGTAGACTTAACTAAACTTTCTGTTTTGTGTTCAACTTTTTTTTGTGTTTAAATAATCTTCAAGTTTTGTACATACAAAGTTCTCCACCTTGCATGCGGTCTCTCCATGTTCTGCTGATAACTGATAGTTGTTACAATATTGAGGTTCATGTCCCTTTCAGAGACTTAAGTAAAAGTGCAGTTGTTGTTAGGTCAGTTCTTCGTCTCATGCAGCTCTCGTTAACATCTACAGCTCTCTCTCTCCATGTTTCAGTGCTAGGCCATTTATCCCTTTGTGTACTTGTTGCTGTCAATAAAGGAGAGACGTGTTGGAAACTCGACCTGGACTCCTGCGACTCACTCTGAAATAGAAATATAAGCAAATTAAATGCAGGTATCACCCTAGAGTTAGCTGTAGCCCAGTTAGCTCTAGCCTGAGGAACTATATGGCTCCTGTCTACGGCCAGGAAAAACGTCAACCAGGGAGAATAAAAGGTGACATAGTCTTCCCCAGGCTCAGACACAACGCATTCATTTTTAGTCATTAAGCCAGCGCCATTACCCTTTTTTCTGGCCACGTTAGAATAAACCAGCTGAGCTCATTAACATACAGCCGCGCTAGTCTACGGTTTAAAGTCGGCGCCATTTTAGTTGCCTTGTTCTCCATAGGAGAACTGAGATTACAACTCCTGCCACTTCAAACACACACACCCGCACAAGCACACACACACACATTTACTCTCCTTCCCTTTCTACACACACACACACTAGATGCTGAGTCTTCACTGTAAATATACTGATCCTTGTTGATGCTGTTTGTGTTTTAGAATAGTTGGTTGTAAATAAATGTATCATTTATTGTCACCAAATTGTCTGTGTTGATGTCATTCAAAAGTGGTTGTTGCCAAAATCTCCAAAGAATTCACAGTTAAATCCTTCAGATACCAAACCAATTAATTAATGAGACTGATTAATAATTAAGGAAAAACACATTATACCTACTTCGGCTACACATCCATGATGCAAATTTCCCGTTCCACCACATCCCAAAAGTGCTCTACTGGATTGAGATCTCAGGATTGCCAACTCTCACACATAGAGCATGAGACACACGCATTTGACTGTCTTCACACGCTCTCACTCCACACTTCTGATTTCTCACGCCAAAAAAAAAATCTAGTTTATTTACCTCTGATCCATATCTATGATTCAATGAGTTACTAGTTCGCTCTGGCGCCAACCACTGGCGATCGATCGATCGCGATATAATACTTAATTTGTGCCCATTTTACCTTTGCCACCCCCCCGTCAACAATTTAAACTCGCCACCTCCTCCAGGTTCAAATCTCACTCCAAGCGATCTTGAAAAGTTGGCAACCCTGGATCTGGTGACTGTGGAGGCCATTTGAGTACAGTGAACTCATTGTCATGTTCAAGAAACCAGTTTAAGATGATTCGCGCTTTATGACATGGCACTTTTATCCTTCCATCAGAAGGATACACTTGGTATAGATGGTGATAAAGGGATGGACATGGTCAGCAACTATACTCAGGTAGGCTGTGGTGTTGATATGATGCTCAATTGGTACTAATGGGCCCAATGTGTGCCAGGAAAATATCCCCCCACACCATTGCACCACCACCAGCCTGAACGGGCAGGATGGATCAACATGCTTTCATGTTGTTGACACCAAATTCTGACCCTACCATCCAAATGTCACAGTAGAAGTCGAGGCAATGTTTTTCCAATCTTTTATTGCCTAATTTTGGTGAGCCTGTGCAAACTTTAGCATCAGTTTCCTGTTCTTAGCTGACAGGAGTGGCACCTAGTGTGGTCTTCTGCTGCTGTAGCCCATCCACCTCAAGGTCCAACGTGTTGTGAGTTCAGAGATGCTCTTCTGCATGCCTTGGTTGTAACAACTAGTTAGAGTTACTGTTGCCGTTCTATCAGCTCGAACCAATCTGTCCATTCTCCTCTGACCTCTGGCATCAACAAGGCATTTACACCCACAGAACTGCCACCCACTGGATATTTTCTCTTTTTCTGACCATTCTCTGTAAACATTAGAGATGGTTGTGCATAAAAATCCCAGTAGATCAGCAATATCTGAAATACTCAGACTAGCCCATCTGGCACCAACAACCATGCCACATTCAAAGTCACTTAAATCACCTTTAGGTGTACCTAATAATGTGGCCGGAGTGTATAGCGCTGGCCTCTCCATGTGCACCTTTACATATGTGGACCTAAGCCCAGCCACTCTCCCTGATCAGAGACCCCACTAATAGACCCCACTCACCTGAGGGATGAACACAACGCAACAACAACAGGACATGAAATACTGCCGCTGTGGACGGAGGCGGCAGGGAGCTCCCATATCATGACAAGGATACTGTATGCACCACCCCCTTAAACCAAATATAGTATGTTCTGTGCTTATTGGACAGGATACCATGTTCCTCTTCAATACAAAAATTATAGGTGTAAAGAATAACCTGATACTGTTAAAGGAGCATCCATAATGGTGTAGTGGGAGATCACTATTGGGAAGACTACATGAGGTAGCATAATATACATTATAATTATATCTTAAAGTACATGAGGTGGCATCTTTTAAGCAGATAGCAAAGGAACAACAGATCACTTTTACCAGTATAAATTTTTTTGCAAAGAGATATAAAGTCTGAAGACAAGGGGGGAGGGGTTTCAGGGAGGAGAACCTTAATTACCCTAGAGACCTGTGCTGCCCTCTGGTGGCCAACGGTGGCTTATATTACTACTTTTCATTCTGTACTTACATTACATTGCAAGATTCTGGGTGAATGTTTATAACACTCCCCATTTACTCATGTAGTCATTTTACTTTCACTTTCATTTTGTAACAGCCTGCAGGTGTGCAATATCAGCAGTATTTAGGGTGAGTAAAGTTAGCTGGTTTTGCACTTTACATTAAAGGATTGTTATACATGACTTTACAAACTGGTTAAATTATAACAATAGTACTACTGGATTTGATTTAGTCTGTATGAGTGTAACGCTTATGCTGAGCTGGCGCCACACAAATGCAAGAGAAACAATAACCGACAAGGACCAAGGGCAACGCGAGGAAGATATACACAGACCAAGAGATTAACAAGACACCCGTGAGAATTAGAGATGTATTCAACTAAGGATTTTCATAGTCAAATCTGATTTGTCAGAAATTCCCTTTAGTCGACTAATAGTCAAATTGTTTTTTTTAATTTTTTTATCTAGAGCAGGGATGGGCAACTTCCATGATAAAGAGGGCCAAATTTTTTTCAGCACTATCATTGAAGGGCCACATGACCACGCACTTCAAATAATTGGATATGAAAGACACTACAAATTATTCTCAATAAGAACACATTTTAAATGAATTCAGATCTGTATGTTTATTGCACCAACATACATCTATTTTTTGCATATAACAGGAGCGCAGATGGCACTGGGGACGGGGGGGACATGTCCCCTCCAGATTTATATTGACCCCATCCGAAATCTAGCTGTAACGTAGCTTGCGCCACGGAGCGAGGAGACGGACACAATCGCTGAGAAGAGCGAGATTTATTAAAGGGAATACCATACTCGTCGTCGGATAGCCAGGCAGGGTCGATAACAGGAGGGCAGTCCGTAAAACAGGCAAAGACAGGCATCACAAGACAGGGGGCACGGGAAACAGGAGAAACACGAAAACGGTCAGGCACAGAGAACAGCGGTGGGATAGACACGATCACACATAAATTCAAAATACCGGACAAAGGACAAGGGAGACTCAGGGGTTTTTATACACAGAACTAAACTAGGGACAGGTGATGACAATGACACAGGGGCGTGGTAACAAACGAGGGATTCATAAACTAACGAGCAGGGCGGGACAAACGGGCAAGAACACAGACACGAGGGAACCCAGAGTGACAGCTAGGAGAGGGGGCGTAGCCGCACGTGACAGAACCCCCCCTCAAAGCGTGCCACTCCGGGGCACGCAAGGGCAGACAGGACAGGGAACCAGACTAGGACAAGACAGGGAACCACGGAACACGGCGAGGGACAGGGACAGCAGACACGGGACGGACCGGAGGAACAGACCAGGGGAAAGCAGGGCACGGAGACCGGGGCACGGCAGGGACAGGGGGACCAGAGACGGGCCAGGAGCTGGGCTGGGGCATGGCGGCACACGGGGCACATGGAGACCGGACAGGGCAAGGAGCAGGGCCGGACAGTACAGGACCGGGGACAGACACGGGAGTGGGGCCAGGGGACAAGGCGGAGGCAAACACAGAGGCAAAGACACCATGAACAACGGAGACAGGCACAGGCACAAGGTGGGTGACAACTTGGGGAACAGACATGGGGACAGGGACAGAGACGACACCACAGGAAACAGACACGGGAACAGGAACACAGACCTTGACAGACACAACCACGGGGACAGGGACCAAAACAAAACCAGGGATGGGACCAGGGAGCAAGGGGAACACGGGCAACGGAACATAGGAGGCAAAGGGCGGAGCAGGGGGAACACCAAGTCCATGCCCAACAGGGGGCAGCACAGTCTCTGGGGCGACAGGTGCGGCCGGGCGGCAGGTAGCGGGAACAGGAGCCGGCAGACAGGCAGCGGGAACTGGAGCCGGCAGACAGGCAGCGGGAACAGGCAGGGTCCGCTGGCGGGCAGCGGGGACAGGCAGGGTCCGCTGGCGGGCAGCGGGGACAGGCAGGGTCCGCTGGCGGGCAGCGGGGACAGGCAGGGTCCGCTGGCGGGCAGCGGGGACAGGAACCGGCGTGGACGACCCCTCCAGGGTCGCGGGGACAGGAACCGGCGTGGATGAGACACCCTCGGGGGGCGGAACCACCGGGCTGACGTCCTCAGGGGGCGGAACCACCGGGCTGACGTCCTCAGGGGGCGGAACCACCGGGCTGACGTCCTCAGGGGGCGGAACCACCGGGCTGACGTCCTCAGGGGGCGGAACCACCGGGCTGACGTCCTCAGGGGGCGTGACCGCCATACTGACGTCATCGGGGGGCGTGACCGCCATACTGACGTCATCGGGGGGCGTGACCGCCAAGCCAACGTCCTCGGGGGGCGGAGCCACCATACTGACGTCATCGGGGGGCGTGTCCGCCAAGCCGACGTCCTCGGGGGGCGGAGCCACCACACTGACGTCATCGGGGGGCGTGTCCGCCAAGCCAACGTCCTCGGGGGGCGGAGCCACCATACTGACGTCATCGGGGGGCGTGTCCGCCAAGCCGACGTGGCTTGTACTCCCCCCCAAAAAATACATGGGGGTGTCCTGTGGAGTAGCCGGCAGGATCAGAGGCGGTGGGTCCTCCTCCTCAGGGTCCTGGGTGAGCCTGGCAGAACACACAGACACACAAGCTCCTCGGTTGCTCTCTCTGCTGCGGCTCCGCCTCCCTTGAGGCGCCGGGAGCTCACGGTGGTCTGAGAGAGTCAACCGAGGGTTAAGCGAAAACTTGTCTGTGCGCTCAGACCGTCTGCCCGCTGCTCGCACGACAGGAGGTTTTTCCCTGTCGTGTTCGCAAAACCGGGCAGACACACAGCGCTCAGATGGAGTCTCGTCGCGAAAGCCAGTAGAAAGAGACTGCGCTTTCTTTGGTCGGCGACGAGACTTCCTTGTACCCGCAGCGCCAGGGGTATTCCTGTCTCTAGTTTGTTCGCACTGAAATACCGGAGAGTCGAACCGGATTAAACCAGCCGACATCCATTCACAGTGTTTGAACTCACCAGAGTCTCGCTCTCTCGCTGTGTCCTTGATGGGTCCGGTATTATGTAACGTAGCTTGCGCCACGGAGCGAGGAGACGGACACAATCGCTGAGAAGAGCGAGATTTATTAAAGGGAATACCATACTCGTCGTCGGATAGCCAGGCAGGGTCGATAACAGGAGGGCAGTCCGTAAAACAGGCAAAGACAGGCATCACAAGACAGGGGGCACGGGAAACAGGAGAAACACGAAAACGGTCAGGCACAGAGAACAGCGGTGGGATAGACACGATCACACATAAATTCAAAATACCGGACAAAGGACAAGGGAGACTCAGGGGTTTTTATACACAGAACTAAACTAGGGACAGGTGATGACAATGACACAGGGGCGTGGTAACAAACGAGGGATTCATAAACTAACGAGCAGGGCGGGACAAACGGGCAAGAACACAGACACGAGGGAACCCAGAGTGACAGCTAGGAGAGGGGGCGTAGCCGCACGTGACACTAGCATCTACAAGCATAAACGTATATATATTACACAGCTTGGTCCCCCTCACTTCAGAATTTCCATCTGCGCCGATGGCATATAAATGCATTAACATGTCCTTATTAAGCAACAAAGACAAAACATTTGCTTAATAAAAAAGTGCAAAAAGGAATTTGAACTCCTTCATATAAAAAAACTGTAACGCGTAGCGCGCTGCGGAGCGAGGAGGCGAACACAAACGCTGAGAAGTGCGAGATTTAATAAGGGGAATTCCATAGGCGAAGTCGTTTGTACACGGGTCAAAACGGGAGAGCCGTCCAAGTGGTCAACAGGACAGGTAGGAGTCGTAACAAGAGAGCCATTCACAACGGAGAAACACAACGGAGACGGAAAATACCAGAACAGCGATGACAGATAATCCACAAAACCGAACAAACCACAAATAATCGACAACGGGCGAAACACAGAGATACAAGTACACAGGACTAAACTAGACACAACTGAACACAATGACGACACGGGCGTGGCAGACAGAGGGAAGGTGGCGAGTGTAAAATGGAGACAAATTAAGTATTATATCGCGATCGATTCTTTGTGTTGACTTGTAACTCCCGCGGTGGCCCAACTCAAAAGTAGCCCAAAAAACCGCACCCCGCGACCCCAGAATATTTACCCGCGGCTGGACTTTCAAACAAGCCCAATTTGGCGTGAAAACCGCGAACCTGGCAACTATGCAGCTAGGAGAGGGCAGCGTAGCCCTACGTGACAAGAACAAAAAAGTCCTGCTATATCGTTTTTTTTCTTCTTTTAATTATTAAATTATTATGGTCTATTTGCCGCACTGAGTGAGGACGAGGGCCGTGTGCGGCCTGCGGGCCGCCAGTTGCCCATCCTTGATCTAGAGCACCTTAAGGACTTTTTTCCACTTCAAAGTAAAAACCTAAAACACTCAGATAAATGAATAAACATGGTAGATTGGTGTTATTCAGCTTTTATTTATTTACTTATTTATTTTTTAATGAAATGTTAGAGAACATTAACAAAAAAAGTCACCGTCAGAGCATATATCGAACTGTCAGACAGGCACTGTGCAAAATGTCAAAAATATTTTAAATAAAATATGCCTGCCTGAAAATATTTTAAAAAATTGCCAAACAACAGCAAGAAAATTATAAAGAAAGGTACCGAAAAGACAAACGGCTGAACTGTTTTTTTTTCTTTCGCCTTACGCGTTTTAAATTGTATGCCATGTTGGTTGTTGTCATGTGAAATGAAAGACGTTGATGACATAACTTGCACTTTACTTTGTTTGATTGATCTCTATCTTTTAAAAAATACTTTTGAAGTTTTTTTAGTAGCCATTATAATCTCGGCAGATACTGCGTATTCTGTAGCGTGTTCAGCTCCGCTCATTTGGAATGTGCAACTGCAGGGTGTGATTTATTAATGTGTAGTAAGGAAGATGCCTATTGTTAATGCGCACACATCATTTAAAAATATTTATTAACAGAAATTAGGATGATTTTATTTGACAAAAGGCTATATATAACGAAAACGAAGACATTTTATGTAACAACTAATTCTTTGCAGCATCCTTGGGCACCCCCATGCAGTTAGAATGGTACATTCGACTATGACGTTCATAGTCGACTAGGGGGTATAGTCGACTATAGTCGAATCAGCGACTATTGCAGGTCACCCCTAGTGGGAATGATAACGACAGGGGCAGGGACACAAGGCGAATGACAGAAGGGAAACCAGGAAACAAGGGGGGACTAACAGGAATGGAAAAACACTGACACACGGAACAGGATGACAAGGAGTGACAGCTAGTAGAGGGGGGGCAGAGCCAGACATGACAATGACCTTACAATCTCCCATCTGCTCATTAGGTTCATCTCCACTGAAGTTGGCTCATGGTAAAATAAGAGTCATAGTCAGCCACATTTGCCATGTGGCTGACTATGATAATAAGAGTCATGGTCACATACATGGAAGACGTGCTAGGCACAATGTAAAACAGGGTGTGATAGGGTCCTGTAGGACACTATAGGAGCGTAAAACAGGGTGTGATATTTACTGAAGAGATAAGTAAACTGAATAAAGACCTTTAATCTCAAAAGAAGACAGGGAACTGGACTCAGTCCCTGGAGAGAACCTTTAATGTCTCTTCTCTCCTAACATCTTCCTCTTTCCAGGTTCAAGGTACAGAACTTTATCTTCTCTTTACAGTATGGAAAAACTTCTTATGTACACAAACATTTAAGAAAACAAATATAAATAGACAAACCACATTTATATCTTTATTTTAAACTTTAATTATGTTTTGTATTGGATATTTTATAACATGTGCCTGTGCATTTTGCAAGTTGCAAGTTTGCAATTTAAAAAACATTTTAATCACTTGTCTTATATTTGTCTGTATCTAATTAGAAACTCAGTACTGCCAAATAAAGTTACATTCAACACCAAGCAGAACAGATACATTTGCCCTGCAGTGGTCAAATCACATGACCTTATATAACCTTCTTATGAATATGCAAATTCTCACCTCAATATCTTCTCATGTTTTCTTCATATTATGATGTGTTAATCACGATTAATGATTCATCACAGTTTTGTGATGTTGGTGTGCCATTTAAGCTTTTTACGTAGCCACATGGGGCAGTCATGGCCTGGTGGTAGGGAGCTGGTCTTGTGATCGGAGGGTCGTGGGCAGAGGTGGGCAGTAACGAAGTACATTTACTTAAGTACTGTACTTAAGTACAGTTCTTGAGTATTTGTACTTTACTTAAGTTGATTTTTAAAAAAATACTTATGACTTTCACTTCACTACAGTTGAATAACAAATACAGTACTCATCACTCCACTACATTTCTGTCCAGCTCTCGTTACTCGTTACTTCCACACACAACTCTCCTCCCCTCCCCCGATAGTATTTTCACAGGTGACAGCCTATCAGCAATCAAGGATGTGTCTGTGAGGTGTAAAATCAAGTTCGGTGTCGCTAGTCGTTCTTTTCCTAAATAATAGCAACATGAGCAGAGACGGCGGTGATGGAGCATGCCAGGGTTGCCAACTTTTCAAGATCGCTTGGAGGGAGATTTGAACCTGGACTTGGTGGCGAGTGTAAATTGTTGATCGGGGTGTGGCGAACGTTACCGGGGCGGTGAAAAATGGACACAAATTAAGTATTATATCGCGATCGCCGGTGGTTGATAGATATAGATCAGAGGTAAATAAACTAGATTTTTTATCGGCGTGAGATATCGGAACTGTGGCGTGAGAGCGTGTGAAAACGGTCAAATGCATGTGTCTCACGCTCAATGCGTGAGAGCTGGCAACCCTGGCATGCTCTTTTGCACCCATGGCCGTATCTCGACAAAATGTTCCAGTTTTCTGAACGGATGAATCATTCCTATCGTTTTAAATGCATGCTTTGTTTGCCAAAAACAAACTATATCACTGCATACCAAAATTCACCGTCCCACCTGAGGAAGTATATTACGGTATGCAGCCTAAATGTTTTGTTAAGTGACTATGTAATCAGAGGAGCTTTGCAGTAAGGCTAGTGAAATGACTTTGCCTGCTCACTCCACTGCTAGGTCTGCTAGGATCACTATAAATAATGTTAACATTATATTGGCAAGTAATTCAAACTACGGAAACATCAATAAGGGAAACCGTGTGGGTTAATCGAATCTTGTCAAATAATGTTTCCATTCTAATGTCAGTGTAGAATTAATGTCAATAATTCTAATGTGGCTGTGATTTCTAGTTTGAAAAGAGTTTGTTAGCATGTTGGGTGGCATGGAGTTGGTGGGCTTTAGCCATACTGCAAAAGGTTGTAGCAAGGTTAGACTACCAAGATGCCACACTGCTAATTTTACTTTGTCTTTGTTTATATTGACTGTAGCATAATGTTGTATTGGATGACTGAATACCTAACTAGCAAAGAGAGAAAACCGTCATTTTATTATTGACTTTTAATATGGTGACATAATTTGCTTAAACAGGTTAGGCTAGGCTAATCAGTGAATTGTGGTTTTAGAAAATGTTTTTGTTCCTTAAACTAAAGTGTAGGTTAAACTTTTCTGCTACCACTACCTGAATGATGTACATCATTGGAATATGCCTTATGGATTATTATCAAAGACTGTATGAATATTATGCCCAAAGAGGATTTGGTAGGATGTATAATACTTTTAAACTATAACTTTTTTACAAATGTGACGGAAGGTGTACTTTAATACTTAAGTATTTTTAAAAGCAAGTACTTCAGTACTTTCACTTAAGTAAGATTTTGAACATGCAACTTTCACTTGTATCAGAGTAGCATTTGACCAGTGGTATCTGTACTTTGACTCAAGTAATGAAATTGAGTACTTCGTCCGCCTCTGGTCGTGGGTTCAATTCCCAGACCTGAGGCCATGACTGAGGTGCCCTTGAGCAAGGCACCTAACTCCAACTGCTCCCCGGGCGCCGGGTTAGGGCTGCCCACCGCTCTGGGCACGTGTGATCCACAGCCCCCTAGTAATCACTGCACAGATGTGTTAAAAGCGGAGGACACATTTCGATTGCGGTGTAAAAATCACAATTGACAAAATACAGCACATTTACATTTAAATACATGGACAAGAGTTCTGAAGAGAATCTAATACTGTCAGGAATAGCCGATGACATAATGAAGTTCACCTGTTTCACCACCACGCCCACATTCCTTACGTACTTAAGCACCAGAACTACACTTCCTGGTTGCGAAGTATTGCCTCCATGTTGTCGCGTACCAAGCCTTTTCTCCGGTCTGTCTGCCTGTGTACCGAACTCTGCTTGCCCCCTAGACCACGTCTCCCGCCTGACCCCTGGATACCTCCCGGACTCTGCTCTCGCCTCTCGACCTCGGACCGTTCTGACCACCGCTACTCCACTACAGCCCTACACCAGCATAACACCGCTGTGTGCTCTACGTGGCCTGCTGTACAGAGTTGTCTTAATAAAAAGCACTCACTTCCGCATCAGGATCTCTCCTCGCGTGTTCCATTCGTTACAAATACTATAGTGCAGCACCCTCTAGAGCAGGTATCACCAAATGGCGGACCGCGGTCCGGATCCGGACCCGAACGCCGTCCTGTCCGGACCCAATCACATTCCTGATTAACTGGATATGGACCCAAATGCCAAAAAAATTTTAACGGGAGACTATTTTAAACCGGAGAATTTATTTTCAGACGAGTGTTACGTTCACCACCCATTTGAGTGTTACGTTCGCCACCACACCCCCCCCCCCCCCCCCCCCCCCCCCCGCTCAACAACTTTCGTTCGCCGCCACCCCCCCCCCCCCCCCCGCTCAACAACTTTCGTTCGCCACCCGCGGACCCGGACCTAAGGTCTGAGCTATCTGCCAAAAATGGACCGCGGAAAGATTTAATTGATTACCCCTGCTCTAGAGGATCTATTGTGAAACTGCAAAGTCTGTTCCTTCTTGCAATTAAACTAATGAATGAACATACAAAAAATGTGTCCTTCTTTTCTTATTCTAATGATCTTCAGTAATTAACTATTTCAAATCCACTACATGTATTGTGTACATTTATTTGGCTTTATATTTAATGTTGTAAATATGTTAGAAAAATGTAATATAAATGTATAAATCATACACAAAAATGTTAACATGTGTTGGTGAGGTTTCTGTAAGTAATGTAATATGAAACTCACTATTCAAGTTACTTCTGCAGGACATTCTTTTCATTCTTCAAAAGTTGCATCCATCTTAAGTCTGGAACAACCATCTTTGGCTTCTTCATAAAGAAATCCGTTAATTTTTGTATTTATATGTAATTGAGGAAGATGGCATGCCTGGTTAACACAACCATCATTTTTTAAAGAACCGTCCTCTGTTATAAACGGCTCACAGAGACCAGGGGCCTCATGTACAAAGACTTGCATGGATTTCTTACTGAATCCTGGCGTACGGACAAATCCAGAAAATGGAAAAGCAAAAAAAAAATCTGGATGTATTAAACATCTGGATGTGCGTACGCCTGAATCCATGCACATTTCTTTTTTACATCCCAATCAACGTCCAATAGAGCACACATGAGAGAATGGCTGACTCCTCCTGTGATACGCCCACCTATAAATATGCAAATTCATTTAAATTTCCTCTCTGATCTATCACAAACTATGTCTAAATGGAGAAACAAGAGGAACTTCACCGAATGTGAAAGTGGAGACGCTCCTGAATGAGGTAGAGGTGCGGAAAAAATGTTTGTTTGGCATGTTGTGGCATTACAGCAAAGCGTAAAAGGTCTGAGTGGGACAGTGTGTGTGAAGCTTTAAATGTTGTGGGGTCAGAACAACGCACACTGGCAGAATAATATAATGCACCTAAATAATATCAGCGATGCGCTCACTAGCATCAGCGACTCAATAAAAGAATTGGTTAAAATTTGAATGCTGTCTCTTACTGTGACGCTTGGAACATAACGAAACACAGACGCTTGCAGACTGTACTCGAAGAATAGTTTAATATGCAAAAGGGGAATCCAAAGAGAGGTCGAAGGCAGTCCAGGTTCAAACACAATGATCAATCCGATTGGGCAGAGGTACCAGAGGACGAATCAGAGAGAGAGAACGTGAATAGAAGAGCAGGTCAAACCAGGGAAACAGACTAAGAAAAGGCTTGGTATGCGTTCAAGTGACTGTCGGCAATACTTCGCAACTATGCATTCTCAGGCAAGGTCTTATATAGTTCTGGTTAACGAGATACAGGTGGCTAATACTCAGGGGAGGCGGATTTCTGCATTCGTGGTGCATGCTGGGAAGTTGAGTTCCCAGGGCTGGAGGTCGTGACACTTACCTTTTTATATTGTAGCTATGATTTGTAGCCTTGCTTGTATGGCACCTGGGTTAGGCTACATACTAATTCGTCCTGGCTCTGGGTCCGCTGGTTGCTCCACCACCTCTAACAATGCCAATGCTTACCTGTGCGCAACATTGTGCAGGACCCCACATGCCCTCACAATACGACACACATTCTCTGGCCGATACAGAAGCATCCCCTGGTCCTGTCCAGCCAGCGCCACCGGCTTTTCAGCTGCTCATTCGCCCTCTCCACGACTGAGTCAGTCTGTGGATTGCAAAAGGGGGTAATCAGCCACGTCTTGAGCGCGTAGCCGCTGTTTCCTAAGTAATTTAACAATTACCCATGTTTAAAATGAATTATTCTAAGCTGGAAATGTCAAATGCTTTTATTTAAATGCTTAAATTTGTTGCTTACCAAGAAGCCACCCGTCACGCACTCTGCTAGCTTGTAATCTTATCCCAAGCATGCTGTTTGTAAGGATGTACGAATCATTGGGTTGATCCAGGCCAACATGCCACTACATTAGTAAGGCACATTTTTACATCACAGATTATTTATACGTTTATGGAATGAAAGTACTTTCTATTCACATAAGCAAAATCCTCCTTAGATGGTGCCTTTATAGAAATGTGTGTGCAGTCGATCGCTCTGATTACATTAGGGAAACCGGCTATTGCTGCAAATGGCGCTTTAATGTTTGCCTGGTCAACCGCTTCATATGGGAACTTTATATACGTAGCTGACGTGCAGATGATCCCATCCAAAACAGCTGGCATGGCACGGCTCAGAGATGACTGGGATATCCCCGACCGGTCTGCCAGTTCTCTTTGAAATAAGCCAGTTGCCAGGAAGCCGAGCGTTGTCAGCAGCTGTAACGGAACTGGCAGTGCACGACTCCTCGCCATTACTCTCTTCAATACTGGACCCAACTCAGCACAAGAGGACAGTTCTTGGAAATCTGAAACAGCTTATAAGCCAGTCGACATCATGGGCCAAAAAATTATAATGGTCACGGAAAATGCTCTCCCAGCGAATTCGGCTGAATTATCAATATCTTCCAGTAGTGCCAACGCTGACATCACCCAAGAACTCCAGTGCAACATTTCATGCATGTTTATATAATCTAGGCTAAGTGGAAACACGTTGAATGATTTTTTCAGTAAGGCAATGAAATTGTCTGATTAATTTACTGTTTAATTGTCTGATTAATTTACTTTATTTGACACAATAAGGGCATACTACAATGTGTGCGTAAAGGATATCTTAATAGTTGTAATTTCAATGCATCACCTTTAAGTGTCGCCAAATGACGAAAACACATTAGAAACCGCTCTGGGCATGTGTGATCCACAGCCCCCTAGTTTCAAGTTTCAAGTTTCAAGTTTATTTGTCATTTGCACTCCATGGGACATGTGTACATTGAAATTCTTATGGTGAGAGTTAGGAATACACTCTACAATAATGAAGCTTAATAATATAATAGTGAAAAGAGAGAAGAAAGATAACATAGAGAATCAAATTTGTACAATATATATAGACATATTATATGCAATTATATACACATCAGTACACAAAACAAAACTAAAATTGCACAAGATCTATTAAAGTGACTGTGATCTTTTAAAGTGACTGTTGAATTGATAGAGGTAGTGACTCAGGGAGTGAAAAAAAAAAAAACAAAAGTTCGTAAGACGATTGCAGTGCAGAATTTATATTAATTATTGTCTTATTTGCCCACTTTGTTTAGAAGCCTGATAGCATGTGGGTAGAAACTGTTTATTAACCGCGTCGTTTTGGCCTGAATGCTGCGGTACCTCCTGCCTGATGGCAGTAAGGTGAACAGTCCATGTGCTGGGTGAGTGCTGTCCTTCTGGATTCTGTGGATCTTCCTTGAACAGCGGGACTGGTGTATGTCCTCTATGGCAGGTAGTTTATTTCCGATAATGTGTTCTGCTGTCCTCACCACCCTCTTCAGGGCCTTGCGATCACTGATGGAACAGCTGCTGTACCAGACAGTAATGCAACCTGTGAGGATGCTCTCAGTGGTGCATCTGTAGAAGTTGGTGAGGATGTGTGGTGGTAGACCAAACTTCTTTAGCCTCCGTAAAAAGAAGAGACGCTGACGTGCAGTTTTCACTGTTGTATTGACGTGAAGGGACCAGGTGAGGTCCTCAGTAAGATGGACACCAAGACACTTTACACTGCTGACTCTCTCTACTGTAACTCCATCGATGTGAAGAGGAGCATGTGTCTCCGTCCGCCTCCTGTATTCCACGATCATCTCCTTTGTTTTGTTGACATTGAGGCATAGATGGTTCTCAGTGCTCCACTGAAACAGAGCATTGACCTCGACTCTATAGGCCGTCTCGTCCCCGTCGGTGATAAGGCCTATGATCGTTGTGTCGTCAGCAAACTTACAGAAGATGTTGGACGTGTGTTTAGCAACACAGTCGTGCGTGTACAGAGAGTACAGGAGGGGGCTGAGTACACACCCCTGTGGAGCACCAGTGCTTAGAGTCAGAGTAGAGGAGAAGCTGTTTCCTACTCTCACCACCTGCTCGTCAGGAAGTCCAGTATCCAGTTACATAGCTGTGTGCTGATACCCAGGTCTATGAGTTTGGGGATGAGTTTGGCTGGAATGATGGTGTTGAACGCTGAGCTGTAATCTATGAACAGCATTCTAACATATGTGTTCTTTTTGTCCAGGTGTGTGAGAGCGTTGTGGACAGTCAGTGAAATGACGTCGTCTGTGGATCTGTTGGGTCGGTAAGCGAACTGTTGAGGGTCCATGGTGGAGGGAAGAATAGAGCAGATGTGTGATTTTATGAGCCATTCGAAGCACTTCATGGCTGCTGATGTAAGTGCGACAGGACGGTAGTCGTTTAGACAGGTGACGGCTGGTTTCTTTGGAACTGGGACAATCGTTGTTTTCTTCTAGTGTAATAAACACTAGTGTGTGTGTGTGTGTGTGTTCTAACTGCACAGATGGGTTAAAAGCGAAGGACAAATTTCGATGCTAGTCAGGGTCAGACTAAATATATTGACCAAATATAGCACATTTACATTTACAAGAAGATTGAAAAGTCTTTACTCCCAGGAAAGTTTAAAACCTGGCTGTATCAACATGGCGGAATATAGTTGGCAACCAATGCATCTGCCAACAAGGCCTTGGCTCTGTACAAAACCTGGGGAGGCACGGTGCAAGTGGAAGTAAGGAGCAGAGAGGAGGAGTAGCGAGTAGCCAGAGCAGTGCAGCAAGGTTCCCAGGGAGCCTGGACAAAATGGGACTTGCCCAGGTGCAAAGTCACATGGAGGGATCTGTGGCGCCTGGAACCCTATCACATCTCCTTCCTATTACGGTCTGTTTATGACACCCTCCCCTCCCCAATACATCTGTACACGTGGGGTCTAAGAGACGATCCACTTTGTAAGCTGTGCGACAAGAGGGGGACCTTGGCCCATATACTGTCTGGGTACAAAACACCTTTAACCCAGGGGCGGCCACGACAAAGTACTCCTCTCATTAGCAGACACCATAGAGCAGGAGAAGGTCAAGAGACCAGAAGATAATCCTGGTTGACAGTACTATGGGAGGAGGGCTGCGACGAGACCCATGAAAGGAAGACTGCAAAGTACCAACAGCTGGCCCAAGACTGTTGAGATGAAGGCTGGCAGGCATGGGTCTTCCCTGTGGAGATAGAGGCTGGCAGGCATGGGTCTTCCCTGTGGAGATAGAGGCTGGTAGGCATGGGTCTTCCCTGTGGAGATAGGGTGCAGAGGCTTTCCAGCAAGGTCTGCATGGAGTTTTCTTTCTGCCATAGGAATGGACGAGAACAGCAAAAAGCAAGCAGCTCGCAGGATGGGGAAGGAGGCAGAACGTGCCTCATGCTGGATTTGGAGTAAGAGAGAGGAGGAAAGCAGGAAGCCAGGAGTAGATGGGCAGTGAGCTGGCCACTCACTGCGGGCCCACTAGCTGGAAGGTGTTGTGGTTAGGGCCGAAACACCCAGAGAAGGTTGATCTCTTCGTTGAAGGTTGAACAAACGTAATTTGTTGACGGGGGGGGGGAACGTAAATTGTTACCGGGCGGTGTATATATACAACCGTCAGTGCAGATAGACGATAGCCTGTCATTCATCCACTACACTGTAAAAAAAAAGTCGTAAAAAAACGGTAACATGTCTGGCAGCAAAAGTTGCCAAACAGTTACCGTAAAATACCACACATAATTCAACAATGAATAACTGTAAAATTACAGATTTTCCCTGTATTTATTCTTTGTAATTTCACAGCCAAATTTGAGTAAAATTACAAATTTTCGTTGTTAGAAAACACAGCTAGAATGTTAAAATTACAGCATAATTAGGTTACTTCATGGTATTATTTAAACAATCTACAAATGAACTTGTCAAAGTACAGAGGTAATCTGTGAATATATGTTCATATCCTATAAACTTACAGTGGATAACTGTTAAATGTTGGTTGATCAACGCACAAACTCCTACAATGTACTGTTTATCAATGAGATTTCAACATTAAAATAATTGGATTCTGTTTTTTAAATACACAAAATAATGTAAAATTATATATTTTTAACCCTATATAAAAGTAGTTTCAAAAGTTATGTGTTTAATTTAACATGCAATGGTCCAATAAATATGCTACTCTTTCCTATTAATTTACGGTGCTTGGAATGTATTAACATCTTAAGTTTCTGTTAAAACTACCAATATTACAATACATTTCTGTAAACATAAATATTTTTGTGGTTATTTTGGTCTTTAAATTCCAGCTTACATGAACATTTTACAGTTACCTTTTATTTCAGCAGATAAAAGAATGGTGTACTTACATAAATTAACAAACAACATTTTAAACAATGTAAAAACATTTATTATTGCTTTTATTGTTTTGGTTAAAGCTCAGCCATAATACATACTTTCAATCTCTTTATTTTGACAGTTGAACTTCAACAATCATGACAACTGAACTGACTCTAAAAAATGTAAAAAACACAAAAAGATGGTTACTATGGATTTTTACAATGTTCTCAAAGTTGAAAAGATTTATATTAAATGGGATTCTAAAATATAAACAATAATGTGAACTAACAGCACTAGTTATATCATTCTCAGTTTATTGTGTAGTATGGACTGTAGCAGCACGTGCCAATTAAAAGATTCAGTTTAGGATTGCTTGGGAAAAATGTTTCTTTGTTTCATTTACACACCCAGTAGAAAATCAACAACTTGAAAAATTTAGCTACACTGAATATGCTTCTACAACGAGAACTTTTAATTGGCTAATACAAAGCACAAGGGCCAATCACAGAATCTAATACTTCAATAATTGTTACAGATCATAAAAGGGCTTACACACAGTTGTTTAGGGCATTTTCAACAGTAACAGTAAGATGGTAAAGGTGCTGAAATTATTTTAAGAATTGCGCCTAGCTATATGAAATGATCACATCAAATATCTCATAGAACAACATCACTTCATTATCACTGTGCACTTGTGTTCAGTCCCAGTTCACTCACTGTTAGCTGTCACTACATAACAGTTTATCATTAACTTTATCAAAAAAGATGTCGTATTAAGACACATCCAGAAGGAAGAATATTCCATAACTCCAGGTTTTGAACATTATGGCAGTTTCTCTCAATGATCTTGTTAGGCATCTGTCATGTAGGGCTACGCCCTCTCTCCTAGCTGTCACTCCAGTTTCCCTGTTCCTCGTGTCTCTAGTTCCTTGCCCGTTAGTCCCGCCCAGCTTGTCTGTTTCTATGGTTTCCCATTGTCTTCCACGCCCTTGTCATCAGTGTTGTCACCTGGTCCTAGTCTAGTCCTCTGTATTTCCCATGTCTGGTTATCGGTTGTTTTGTGCATTCATGTTCCTTGTGATCTCTAACGTTCGTAGTTTTCCGTTTCATGTCTCGTTGTTTTCCCCATGATCTCCGTGTTTTCCTGCCTGGTCTGTGAGTCCTCCTAGTTGTGTTTTTAATTCATGTCCGGATTGCCTGCCCGTTTTGACCCGCACCTGTTACCTTGACCACGTCTTTGGAATTCCTTAGAATAAATCTTGCTCTCCTCAGCGTTTGTGTCCGCCTCCCTGTTCTGCCTCGCGCAGATCGTTACAGCATCATTAAACCAGTGCCCACTGCCGCATCTGTGAAAAGAGAAAATCAAATGTTTGTTTTAACCTGCAACCTGTAGGCTATATAGTAATTCTGGGACATCATGTGCACTTTTAAATCAATTTAGAATGCATAACATTGTAACGTAAAATGCAAAACAATTCTGAAATCACAATAACCCCAAATATCAGACAGTTTTGTTTGACATCCAGGAAGATATGAGGCATGTTGGTCAGAATTGGGCCTGATTTTGGCAGCTGTGTATGGTTTTGACTTTTTGACATTTTTACAGGGCTTGCAGCTGTAGAGTTCTTGCCCCATTATTCAGTTTCTAAAGTAAACCCATCCATTTCTGACCAGGCTTTTATTGGAGTTTGTGATTGCTTAAAGTGGAACAACTTTCAAAAGTGACTGCACATAAGCTCATCATGGGACCATTTAAAAGTCATACAAATGTTTGTATACATAACCAGAAAAAATAACTGTTTATCAAGTTAAGTAGTGAAATAGTATTATTTCCAGTCATACTGGAGCCTTGATTTGTGTGCACATACTAGTCTTGAAAGAGGAGTTAGCAAAGAACATAGTAGAGGTGAAACAAGTGTAGATAGGGTGGTGTGTCTGAAGATAGAAGTAGAAGGTCTGATGTTGAATGTTCCCAGTGGTTATGCTCCACAGGTTGGATGTGAGGAAGAAGAAAAAGAGAAGTTTTGGAAGGATCTAGATGAAGTGAAAGTATTCCCAGTGAGGAGAGAGTGGTGATTGTAACAGACCTAAATGGACATGGTGAAGGAAACAGATGATGAGGAAGCAATGGGTAGGTTTGGTGTCAAGGAAAGGAACCAGGAAGGACAAATAGTGGTGGATTCTGCCAAGAGGATGGAAATGGCTGTAGTCAACACTTATTTCCAAAAAGGAACATAGGGTGACCTATGAGAATGGAGGGAGGAGTACACAAGTAGACTACATTCTGTGTAGAAGACGAAACATGACAGAGATTGGAGACTATAAGATTGTGACAGGAGAGAGCGTGGCCAAACAGCATCGTATGGTGGTGTGTAAAATGATGTCAAAAATACGTCAAACCAGAGAAGACCAAATGGTGGAAACTGAAGAAGGAAGGAATGTGGTAAAGAGTTAATAGAGGAGCTGTTAAAGGCGCTGGGTTAGACTTGTTAAGGATAGGAATGGTAATGTTTTAACAAGTGAGGAGAGTGTGATGAGAAGATGGAAGGAGTACTTTGAGGAGCTAATGAATGAAGAGAATGAAATGGAACAAAGAGTAGAGTTTAGAAAGTTTTGGAGGGGATGAAGAAGGGAAGGCAGATGGACCTGGTGGCATACCAGTGGAGGTACGGAAATTTCTAAGAGAGATAGCAGTGAGGTCTTTGACTCAACTATTCAATGGTATGGTTGAGAGTGAGAAAATGCCAGAGGAATGGAGGAGAGGTGTGCTGGTACCCATTTTTAAGAACAAGGGTGATGTACAGAGTTGTAATAACTACAATGGAATTAAGTTGATGAGCCACACATTGAAGATCTGGGAGAGAGTTGTAGAAGCTAGACTTAGACAAGAGGGAACTATTTATGAGCAGCAGGGTGTCATGTCAAGAAAGAGCACCACAGATGCCAACTTTGCTTTGAGGTTGGACAAGTACCGGTAGGGTCAGAAAGAACTCCATTGAGTGCTGTCTGCTTTTAGAGCTTGTCAAAGCAAGCTATGAACAAAAGGGAAAGATCTGACATTTTTATATTCCCTCATTCCGTACATGGAAAAAACACTACCACACTGGCAAAGGATACTGGTTTGCGTTATTTTTAAGGAGGCTGCCGGTCTAATTAATTTACATTTCAACACTTTAACATTGTTGGATATCCTGATATCGATGTGAAACACAATAAATTAAGATTCAAATACAGAAATGTAATGTCTCTCTGAACAGCAGCATGTTAATTTGTTTTGTTTTTTACTGTGTAATGAATCCAGAATAATTCCAAATATTTTGCAGGTTTATTCAACAATAGATGAAATCTAAAATTAGATAACACGTGTACAAGTAATAATAGTGCAAACATTTTGTGCAAGGCTGTGTTTTCTCAACATTTAGTAATAATAAATAATAATAAAACATAAGTAAATAATAGAAAAATAAGGTTAAAAAATAAAATACAAACAAAAGCTCTCTTTTCTGGTAATAGCACAAACTTTTTATCGCGGTCAAGCTATCCGCGCTTTTGCGATTCATCCGTGCTTTAAATTTGATTGCGCCTATATGCTTGATTTTACGGTATTTTGCTGCTCACCGCATACTAAGGCTGTCTAAGCGCCGAGAAACTCTTTGCTATTATTTAAAGAGCTTTCTCTACATTCATAAATACTTTACTTGATTTAACTAATTTACTTGCAACATTAAACACAATTAGAAATGTATTTCAATTGCTTAATAAACACTGAAAAAATAGTTTTAATGTTTGTATTTAGTCTATTGTAGGGCTCGACTACCAGCAATAATGGAGTATTGCAATGCTGCTAATGTTCAGGGCAGGGATAACTCCATGACTATACATGTTTTTAATAAATCTAGTCCTTATATTTGTAATGATGTTTAAATGTTTGTTTAATTCTGAGACTGTGGTTTCCTATTTGTCTGAATTTTCCCATAATGCCCAAAAAATCCTACTACCACCCAAGAGTGGGTAGCCTTTGCTTATCCCCGGTGCAAATATAGACATATTCTGCTGTACCATTTTTCAAAAATCCACATTGAAGTCTTAAATGTTGTTAGGGCTTGGAGATAAACTTAAATGACATGATTTAAAGCACTCATGTCAAATAGGCTCAATTTCTCAGAAATATCCCATAATGCCAAAACAATTCCACTGCTGCATAAGAGTATACACCCTTACCTGTCATCACAGTAAGTATGAACAGGTTTCACTGTACCATTTCTTCATAAATCCATTTTATCTTCATACCACATTTAGGCGAATTGAAGCACTCATGTCAAATAGGCTGAATTAGGACATCAATTTCTCAGAAATCACCCATAATGCCAACACAATTCCACTGCTGCATGAGAGTATACTCCCTTATCTATCATCACAGTAAGTATGAACAGGTTTCACTGTACCATTTCTTCATAAATCAATTTTATCTTCATACCATATTTAGGCGAATTTAAGCACTCATGTCAAATAGGCTGAATTAGGACATCAATTTCTCAGAAATCACCCATAATGCCAATACAATTCCACTGCTGCATGAGAGTATACACCCTTATCTATCATCACAGTAAGTATGAACAGGTTTCACTGTACCATTTCTTCATAAATCCATTTTAGGTTCATAATGCATTTAGGCAAATTAAAGCACTCATGTAAAATAGGCTGAATTAGGACATCAATTTCTCAGAAATCACCCATAATGCCAACACAATTCCACTGCTGCATGAGAGTATACACCCTTATCCATCATCACAGTAAGTATGAACAGGTTTCACTGTATCATTTCTTCATAAATCCATTTTATCTTCATACCACATTTAGGCGAATTGAAGCACTCATGTCAAATAGGCTGAATTAGGACATCAATTTCTCAGAAATCACCCATAATGCCAACACAATTCCACTGCTGCATGAGAGTATACACCCTTATCCATCATCACAGTAAGTATGAACAGGTTTCACTGTACCATTTCTTCATAAATCCATTTTATCTTCATACCACATTTAGGCGAATTGAAGCACTCATGTCAAATAGGCTGAATTAGGACATCAATTTCTCAGAAATCTCCCATAATGCCAACACAATTCCACTGCTCCATAAGAGTATACACCCTTACCTGTCATCACAGTAAGTATGAACAGGTTTCACTGTACCATTTCTTCATAAATCCATTTTAGGTTCATAATGCATTTAGGCAAATTAAAGCACTCATGTAAAATAGGCTGAATTAGGACATCAATTTCTCAGAAATCACCCATAATGCCAACACAATTCCACTGCTGCATGAGAGTATACACCCTTATCCATCATCACAGTAAGTATGAACAGGTTTCACTGTATCATTTCTTCATAAATCCATTTTATCTTCATACCACATTTAGGCGAATTGAAGCACTCATGTCAAATAGGCTGAATTAGGACATCAATTTCTCAGAAATCTGCCATAATGCCAACACAATTCCACTGCTGCATGAGAGTATACACCCTTATCCATCATCACAGTAAGTATGAACAGGTTTCACTGTACCATTTCTTCATAAATCCATTTTATCTTCATACCACATTTAGGCGAATTGAAGCACTCATGTCAAATAGGCTGAATTAGGACATCAATTTCTCAGAAATCACCCATAATGCCAACACAATTCCACTGCTGCATGAGAGTATACACCCTTATCTATCATCACAGTAAGTATGAACAGGTTTCACTGTACCATTTCTTCATAAATCCATTTTAGGTTCATAATGCATTTAGGCAAATTAAAGCACTCGTGTAAAATAGGCTGAATTAGGACATCAATTTCTCAGAAATCTGCCATA
Organism: Brachyhypopomus gauderio; assembly: GCF_052324685.1. Classification (NCBI taxonomy): domain Eukaryota; kingdom Metazoa; phylum Chordata; class Actinopteri; order Gymnotiformes; family Hypopomidae; genus Brachyhypopomus; species Brachyhypopomus gauderio. The sequence continues at coordinate 680,049 of NW_027506919.1, read as the reverse complement.
ATGCCAAAACAATTCCACTGCTGGGTGAGAGTATGAACCCTTAACTATCATCACAGTGAGGATGAACAGGTTTCACTGTATCATTTCCTCATAAATCCATTTTAGGTTTACAAAGCATTTAGGCGAATTAAAACACTCATGTCACATAGGCTGAATTAGGCACGGACGTAATTTTGGGGGGGGACGGGGGGGACATGTCCCCCCCACTTTTTCAAAAGCCTGCTTTGGTCCCCCCCAGTTTTTACGGTTAAAACCAAATATTTAAATAGCGACGAATCCATGTCCCCCCCACTTTTGAAATCAAAATTACGTCCATGGAATTAGGACATCAATTTCTCAGACATTTCCCATAATGCCAACACAATTCCACTGCTGCATGAGAGTATGAACCCTCAACTATCATCACAGTAAGGATAAACAGGTTTCACTGTACCATTTCCTCATAAATCCATTTTATCTTCATACCACATATAGGCGAATTTAAGCCCTCATGTCAAATAGGCTGAATTGGGGCATGAATTTCTCAGACATTTCCCATAATGCCAAAAGAATTCCACTGCTCCATAAGAGTATACACCCTTACCTATCATCACAGTAAGTATGAACAGGTTTCACTGTACCATTTTCTCATAAATCCATTTTTTGTTCATAATGCATTTAGGCTAATTAAAGCATTTGTGTCAAATAGGCTGAATTAGGACATCAATTTCTCAGAAATCTGCCATAATGCCAAAACAATTCCACTGCTGTATGAGAGTATGAACCCTTACCTGTCATCACAGTAAGTATGAATAGGTTTCACTGTACCATTTCTTGATACATCCATTTTATCTTCATACCACATTTAGGCGAATTAAAGCACTCATGTCAAATAGGCTGAATTGGGGCATGAATTTCTCAGACATCCCAACACAATTCCACTGCTGCATGATAGTATGAATCTTTAACTATCATCACAGTAAGTTTGGACAGATTTCACTGTACCATTACCTCATAAATCCATTTTAGGTTCATTCTGCATTTAGGCGAATTAAAGCACTCATGTCAGATAGGCTGAATTAGGAAATCAATTTCTCAAAAATCTCCCATAATGCCAAAAACAATTCCACTGGGGTGGAATGGTCAGGGGTAATTTCTTGACTTCTTGTAATTTTAACTTTTTCTTCTTCTTCTTCTTCGTCTTTCGGCCATTCCTGTTTAGGGGTCGCCACAGCAGGTCAAACTCCTCCATCTGGCCCTGTCTTGAGTGTCCTCCACTGACACACCAGCCACTCTCATATCCTCTACCACTGCATCCATAAACCTCCTCTTAGTTCTACCTCTCCTCCTCTTGCCTGGAAGTTCCATCCTCAAGACCCTCCTACCAATATACCTCTCCTCCCTCCTCTGTACATGTTCAAACCATCTCAATCTCGCTTCTCTAACTTTATCTTCAAAGCATGCTACATGTGCTGATCCTCTAATTTCTGATCCTATCCTTCCTCGTCACTCCAAATGAGAATCTCAACATCTTCATCTCAGACACCTCCATCTCCCTCACCTGTCTCTTTGTCAGTGCCACTGTCTCCAGTCCATACAACATAGGAGGTCTCACTACTGTCCTATAGATCTTTCCTTTCATTCTAGCCGACACCCTTCTATCACAGATCACCCCAGACACTCTACACTACCCTGCCTGCACTCTCTTCTTTACCTCTCTTTCACTTCCTCCATTACTCTGTACCCTTGACCCTAAATAGGTAAACACGTCAACCTTCACCAAATCAACTCCTTGTAACTGGACCTGTCCACCGTCTGCCCCCTCATTCACACACATGTACTCTGTTTTACTCCTGCTCACTTTCATTCCCCTGCTCTCCAAAGCATATCTCCATCTTTCCAAGCTCACCTCCACCTGCTCCCTACTCTCACTACAGATCACAATGTCATCAGCAAACATCATAGTCCAAGGGGACTCCTGCCTAACCTCGTCCGTCAGTCTGTCCATGACAATTGCGAACAGAAAGGGACTCAGGGCTGATCTCTGATGTAGTCCTACCCCCACTTTAAACCCATCTGTCATTCCTACTGCACATCTCACTGCTGTCACACTGTTCTCATACATATCCTGCACCACCCTCACATACTTTTCCGCTACTCCTGACTTCCTCATACAATACCACAGCTCCTGTCTCGGTACTCTATCATAAGCTTTCTCTAAGTCAACAAACACACAATGTAACTCCTTCTGTCCTTCCCTATACTTCTCCATTAACACTCTCAAAACAAGCATAGCATCTGTGGTGCACTTAGCTGGCATGAAACCATACTGCTGCTCACAGATCTCTACCTCTCCTCTAAGCCTAGCTTCCAATACTCTTTCCCACTGTTGACTGATCAACTTTATTCCCCTGCAATTACTAGAGCTCTGAACGTCGCCCTTATTCTTGAAAATCTGCACCATTATGCTTCGTCTCCACTCCTCAGGCATCTTCTGAACTTCCAAGATTCTGTTAAATAACCCAGTCAAAAACTCCACTGCTGTCTCTCCCAAACATTTCCATACCTCCACTGGAATATCATCCGGTCCAACTGCCTTACCACACTTCATTCTCCGAATTTTAGCCCTTACTTCCTCCTTGCTCATCTGGGGCACTTCCTAATTCACAACCTCTACCTCTTCTAACCTTCTTTCCCTTTCATTCTCTTGATTCATCAGTTCCTCAAAATACTCCTTCCACCTTCCCAAGACACTCTCCTCACCACACAACACATTTCCACCTTTATCCTTTATCATCATAACCTGCTGCACATCCTGCCCATCACGGTTTCTCTGTCTGGCCAATCTGTACAGACCCTTTGCCCCTTCCTTAGTGTCCAACTTCTCATACAGCTTGCTATATGCCTTCTCTTTAGCTTCTGCCACTGCTCTCTTTGCCTTACGACACATCTCCTTGTACCTCTGTCTACTTTCCTCATCTCGCTGAAAATCCCAATTCTTTTTAGCCAACCGCTTTCCTCTCAAACTTTCCTGAACTTCCTCATTCCACCACCACAACTCCTTGTCTATCTTCCTCTGACTTGAGGTCACACCAAGTACCTTCCTAGCCACATCCCTCACTGCATTTGAAGTCTCATCCCAGGTATCCAGAACACCACCACCATTACCCAGTACCTGCCTCACCTCATCCCTGAATTTTACACCACAGTCCTCATCCTTTAACTTCCACCACCTGATTTTAGGTTCCACTCTCACTCTCTTCCTCTTCTTCACCTCCAAAACCATCCTACATATCACCATCCTATGCTGTTTAGCTACACTCTCCCCTGGTAACACCTTGCAATCACTAACTTCTTTCAGGTTTTGTCTCCTACAGAGGATAAAGTCGACCTGTGTGCATCTTCCCCCACTCCTATACGTTACCCTGTGCTCTTCCTTTTTCTTAAAGTAAGTGTTAACTACAGCCATCTTTATCCTTTTAGCAAAATCTACCACCATCTGTCCTTCCATATTCCTTTCATTAACACCATATCTATCCAACACCTCCTCATCACCACTGTTCCCTCCACCATGTCCATTTAAATCTGCTCCAATACCCACTCTCTCTTCTTTAGGAACCTGCAAAACAACTTCATCTAACTCTCTCCAGGAGAATTTTTCTCCTCCACATCACAACCTACCTGAGGAGCATAACCACTGATGACATTCATCATCACCCAATCAATCGCTAACTTTACACAGATCACCCTGTCACTTACTCTCTTTACCTCCACTCTTACTAAACTCATCCTTCAGGATTACCCCTACTCCATTTCTCTTCCTGTCTACACCATGATAGAAGAGTTTGAAGCCAACACCAATGCTCCTGGCCTTGCTCCCCTTCCACTTGGTCTCCTGTACACACAGTATATCTATCTTCCTCCTCTCCATCGCATCAGCTAGCTCTCTCCCTTTGTCATAGAGCCCAAATTCAACGTACCAATTCTAACCTCCACCTTCCTGCTCTGCCTCCTCTCCTTCAGCTTCAGGACCCTCTTCCCCCCTCTCCTCCTCCTCCTTGTCCAAACAGTAGTCCAATTTCCGCTAATGCCCTTTTGGACAACAGCACCAGTGGTGGTCGTTGTTAAACCGGGCCTCGACCGATCCAGTATGGAATATCTATTTTTGATCCGCATCATTTGATTTGCTGCAGTTTTTACACCCTCCCTATTTATCCGGGCTTGGGACCGGCACTAAAATACACTGGTGTGTGCACCCTAGTGGCTAGGTTATTAGCTATATAGTTAGTGGCTATTTGACATGAGTGCTTTAATTCACCTAAATGCATTATGAACCTAAAATGAATTTATGAAAATATGGTACAGTGAAATCTGTCCAAACTTAATGTGATGATAGGTAAGGGTACATACTCTCATCCAGCAGTGGAATTGTTTTGGCATTATGGGAGATTTCTGAGAAATTGATGTCCTAATTCAGCCTATTTGACATGAGTGCTTTAATTCGCCTAAATGCATTGTGAACCTAAAATGGATTTATGAAGAAATGGTACAGTGAAACCTGTTCATACTTACTGTGGTCATAGTAAAGGATTCATACTCTCATGCAGCAGTGGAATTGTTTTGGCATTATGGGAGATTTCTGAGAAATTGATGTCCTAATTCTACCTATTTGACATGAGTGCTTAAATTCGCCTAAATGTGGTATGAAGATAAAATGGATTTATGAAGAAATGGTACAGTGAAACCTGTCCATACTTACTGTGATGATAGATAAGAGTGTATACTCTCATGCAGCAGTGGAATTGTGTTGGCATTATGGGTGATTTCTGAGAAATTGATGTCCTATTTCAGACAATTTGACATGAGTGCTTCAATTCGCCTAAATATGGTATGAAGATAAAATTGATTTATGAAGAAATGGTACAGTGAAACCTGTTCAAAATTACTGTGATGATAGTTGAGGGTTCATACTCTCATGCAGCAGTGGAAATGTTTTGGCATTATGGGAAATGTCTGAGAAATTGATGTCCTAATTCAGCCTATGTGACATGAGTGTTTTAATTCGCCTAAATGCTTTGTGAACCTAAAATGGATTTATGAGGAAATGATACAGTGAAACCTGTTCATCCTTACTGTGATGATAGTTAAGGGTTCATACTCTCATGCAGCAGTGGAATTGTTTTGGCATTATGGGAAAAGTCTGAGAAATTGATCAGCCTATTTGACATAAGTGCTTCAATTCGCCTAAATATGGTATGAAGATAAAATGGATTTATGAAGAAATGGTACAGTGAAACCTGTTCATACTTACTGTGATGATAGATAAGGGTGTATACTCTCATGCAGCAGTGGAATTGTTTTGGCATTATGGCAGATTTCTGAGAAATTGATGTCCTAATTCAGCATATTTTACATGAGTGCTTTAATTCGCCTAAATGCATTATGAACCTAAAATGGATTTATGAAGAAATGGTACAGTGAAACCTGTTCATACTTACTGTGATGACAGTTAAGGGTGTATACTCTTATGCAGCAGTGGAATTGTTTTGGCATTATGGGATATTTCTGAGAAATTGAGCCTATTTGACATGAGTGCTTTAAATCATGTCATTTAGGTTTATATCCAAGCCCTAACAACATTTAAGACTTCAATGTGGATTTTTGAAAAATGGTACAGCAGAATATGTCTATATTTGCACCGGGGATAAGCAAAGGCTACCCACTCTTGGGTGGTAGTAGGATTTTTTTGGCATTATGGGAAAATTCAGACAAATAGGAAACCACAGTCTCAGAATTAAACACACATTTAAACATCATTACAAATATAAGGACTAGATTTATTAAAAACATGTATAGTCATGGAGTAACCCCCTGCCCTGAACATTTGCAGCATTGCAATACTCCATTATTGCTGGTAGTCGAGCCCTACAATAGACTAAATACAAACATTAAAACTATTTTGTTTAGTGTTTATTAAGCAATTGAAATACATTTCTAATTGTTTTTAATGTTGCAAGTAAATTAGTTAAATCAACTAAAGTATTTATGAATGTAGAGAAAGCTCTTTAAATAATAGCAAAGAGTTTCTCGGCGCTTAGACAGCCTTAGTATGCGGTGAGCAGCGAAATACCGTAAAATCAAGCATATAGGCGCAATAAAATTTAAAGCACGGATGAATCGCAAAAGCGCGGATAGCTTGACCGCGGTAACTTTTTATAGCTAGAGCTCAGCATCACAGAAGCAACACAGCCAACATAAAAGCACAAAAACTTGCAGTTTTTCTAAAAGTTAGGTATACTCTGTAAAATGCCGTTTGTCTGTACAACCTAAAAAAAGACATTAAAAGTATTTATTTAAAGTTGATTAAACACTTGGCCTGGCTGTGCTCATTTTAACTATGTTTATACTTTCGAGACTGACCGTAGCGCGCGACTCCGCACATCTCGTCACATTCTTTGCAGTGTTGTCCGTAATGATATGTGGTGGTTATAAATAAACACCCCTCAAAAACGTGAAGAAACATTTACCTGATGAATTTTAATGTTGCTTTGTGTTTCAGGTTTGAAAAGTGCTGGAATTTAGGCTAAAGTACTTGAAAATGCATGAAATTCAAAACTACTTCGTTTCACAACTGTCTGACTGAACAGTTTTCTTGTATTACCTTAACAAATACGAGCCTCTTGTAATTCCAGGACGAAACATGAGAAACCGTGAATACGTTAAGATTGGGCGTTTTGAAAATAAACAACCATTAAATAATGTGATAAAAACGCCATGAACAGATTAAAATAAACTGGCTAAAACACGTTTGAAACCAAAACTACTATAACACAATGTGTCAGACTTCAACTTGTCGTCAGAATGCTACTCATAATAAAATAATTAAACACTCCCGGCAAAGCAGCGATTTTTGAAAAAAAAATTAATCTAAGACGTACCTTCAGTTGATATTGAACACAGACACTTGGCGTGAACTGGTGCTTCTGTGCTTCGGTGCTTCAGTCGGGCTCGTCTTTACCTGCGATTCCGTGAATAACTGAACGTAACGTCTACAGGCAACTGGCGCTCAAATTCAAACTAGTGATTCTCGGCATTCATTGGCTGAACAGACCAGGCACCCACGATTCTGTCCAATCACCACACAGAACTGTTTGCTGATCTGTTTCCTGCTGGATGAATGTACGGATGGGTCGATCTCTTCTCTCTCTCTCGCTCTCTCACTCTCTCTATTTCTCTGACCCCCTCCGCAAACTTATTGCTATATTTTGCAAAGTTTTAACAGGTTATCTTATGGGCCTTTCTGAAAAAAATCTCCTAATGCCTTATAAATTTGCGCCTTCTCACGAAAAGCCCTTGATTGCCCGGGATTGAGGGACCAAATATTTTATATTATTCACTTGCTTGAGCAGAGTGGAGCAGTATTGCGTTCTAAACTTGTTGCTTTAAATGTCATTTCAAATAAAAGGCTGTTGTTCAGTACTTAGTGTATGTGATTCAATTTACAGCTGGTTTGGTAGCAGAGTTATTAATGTATATTTAGAGAACTGGGAAATTTAACATAATATTTTACTTCAAATCTTAATTCATTATAATTCCAGCTTTGGTCAAATGTAGATGTTAGGCTGCTGTTTTTGGTTAAATATAATTTCTTTGATAACATGCAATTTTAATATGCCATGAATTTACTGTTTGAAAATGGAAAATTACTGTGAAGTTACAAAAGGCATTGTTCTGTGTTTTTACACTGAAAACTGTATTTTTACACTGATAACTACTAAATAAAAACTCAAGACCCTTAAAAAAATATACAATCCTGTTATAAAACAAGAAATTCTTGTAATTTAAATTTACAGACTTTGACTGTATATTTAAAGGAGTTTTCTTAAAAAAAGTCATTTTCCTGTATTTTACAGGTATATTCTCTTAGTATGAAAAAGACAGAAAAATACTGTATTTATTTACAGTAAATATCTGTAAAAAAAAAATGTTTTTTTTACAGTGTACTTTTTAATGTCATGCGATCTACCCACATTCCTTCGCGATCGACAGACACTTCCTTCGCGATCGACTGGTCGCATTCGATTGACGTAATGGGCAACCCCTGCCCTCATGTTTTGCATTGATTGTCTAATGATGAGATTCAGAGATCTGCAAGAGTGTGCTGACTACCACACTTGTTTCACAGGAAGATGATAGTCAGATAGGGCATTTCTGCACTGATGTGATTGATGTGCAGGGGTGATTAACTCCACCCTGCATAGTTTAATTGTCTTCATTTTCCTCATTGTCTGAGAGGGCTTTTTCCCCTGTTCACTGATGCCTGTAGCTTCCTCTTTAGGTGTCTGGATGCAGATTTCTGTATGATGATTTACTGTTGTAAAAAGCTACATTAAAATTTAATTGAGCTAGTTATATTTTAAATGAAGTAATATTGTTACAGTAATTCACCTTGCGGCAATCACACACCGAAGCGGCAATCACACACCGACGCCAGTGATACTCTCACCCAGAACTGAGGGACACAGGGACAGCGACGTACAGCGACGTACAAAGTATACTTACAACGTATATGTACATTAAAACACCAACAAGCTTATGTAATACACTTATTCTTCTGCTATTACCAAACATGGTACCAAACATGAATTATTTCGAATAAATTCGAGTATATGTATGTTTGTATAAATATGTAAATTAAGCTGAAGGTGCGGGGAAATTTTGAAAATGGATCTTGAATGTTCCGTATAAGTGCATGAACAAAAGTGCCAATCACGACGCGTCAAGTATACTTAGATTACTAAGCTCAAGTGTTCAGTGAAGGCAGGCAGCAGAGAAAAGGCAGGACGCGACCGGAGAATGCACAGTTCTCATAATACAGCCTGATCGCTATACAAATATAACCATCTACCGCTCTAGCAGTAATGCTAACATGGGTTTGATTCCTAGCTAATACTCCAGTAAAGTACAGATACAGCATTTTAGTGCTTAAGTACAGTAGTGAAGTAGTTCTAATTTGTTACTATACATCTCTAGATTAGTCACACGATCGTTCTCTTCAGCAACTGTACTCTTGCTATTCATTTTTCTTTAGTACATGCCTCGGTTTGTCAAGACTGTGGACAGTAGGAGTACAAAGGGTGCTACAGCACCTCCTAGTGGATACTAGAGGACTCACATGTCTACTACTATAACAAAAATATAAATAAATTCACACACCTAGATCCAGTAATGAAGGAAAATGATTAGGACAATAGATCACAGTAATGAAGGTGGAATAGGACAATCGATCACAGTAATGACGAAGGATTAGGACAATAGATCACAGTAGTGAAGGAGAAGGATTAGGACAATAGATCACAGTAGTGAAGGAGGAGGGCTAGGACAATAGATCACAGTAGTGAAAGAGGAGGGTTAGGACAATAGATCACAGTAGTGAAGGAAGAGGATTAGGAAAATAGATCACAGTAGTGAAGGAAGAGGATTAGGAAAATAGATCACAGTAGTGAAAGAGGAGGGTTAGGACAATAGATCACAGTAGTGAAAGAGGAGGGTTAGGACAATAGATCACAGTAGTGAAGGAAGAGGATTAGGAAAATAGATCACAGTAGTGAAGGAAGAGGATTAGGACAATAGATCACAGTAGTGAAGGAGGAGGGCTAGGACAATAGATCACAGTAGTGAAAGAGGAGGGTTAGGACAATAGATCACAGTAGTGAAAGAGGAGGGTTAGGACAATAGATCACAGTAGTGAAGGAAGAGGATTAGGAAAATAGATCACAGTAGTGAAGGAGGAGGATTAGGACAATAGATCACAGTAGTGAAGGAGGAGGGCTAGGACAATAGATCACAGTAGTGAAAGAGGAGGGTTAGGACAATAGATCACAGTAGTGAAGGAAGAGGATTAGGAAAATAGATCATAGTAGTGAAGGAGGAGGATTAGGACAATAGATCACAGTAGTGAAGGAAGAGGATTAGGACAATAGATCACAGTAGTGAAGGAGGAGGATTAGGACAATAGATCATGGTAGTTGGATTGGAGGATTCACATTGTAAGCACTCAAGTGGTCATTTGAACATAGGATAGATGGATGCATGGACAGATACTACAACTGAGGATGAATAACTGAATAGTATTTCACAACAACAGGCTGGATGGATCTCACTACAAACAAATGCAGAGAACAAAGAAGAAATTAATAACTGTAATAATAATAATAATAATACATTTTATTTATATTGCCCTTTACATCACATGATCTCAAAGGGCTACAGGTTAGAAAAGGGGAAATAAATATGTCATTAGTAATAAAAATATATGTATATATATAATGTATATATATAATGTATATATTTTTTAAAAAGGGGTGAACCATATGTTCTGCTAAAAAGAAACGTCTTTAGACCCCTTTTAAAAGAGTGTACAACTCTGGGCGAGAGTGTACAAAGAGTGTAAAACTGTACAATATACCCAATATAATAAAATACCTAAGAAATATACAATTACCACCATCCTCCAAGCGATACACTTAAGAAAACATAACATAGAAACATACATAAACACGCATCCATGATCAAGTCCCATATCTCACACAGGTTTGGTGTACTTAAAGGACATGGCCTACTCTTTTATCCTCCAAGACCTGCCCCTTTCCTGGAGCAAGGGTTTCTGGGATTTGGAGTTCCATTAGTTCTTCTTCTGGAGTGTTTTTTTTTTTTCTTACAACCAGTTAACACCAGATCCATCGCCATAGGAACATGTTTCAGGTGTGGGGATTTATTTATTTTATATTTTTGTTATAGTAGTAGACACGTGGGTCCTCTACCATCCACTAGGAGGTGCTGTAGCACTCTCTGTACTCCTACTGTCCACAGTCTTGACCAAACCAGTAAGAGAGGTCAAATAAATCAATATGAATAGAGGGAAACGGACAAAATCATGACATTCATTCAATGACTGTCGAGTTTCTAGGCAATGAAAAAAACTGTTCCATGCAGTCCCACTGAAGTGAACGGATGGTCATCTTCTACAAGCAAATGCATTGACAACAGACCATATAAGAAAATGATTTGTTGAAATCTATGGCTTTTGAAATCTATATGGCACATTTGCAGGCATCACTTAAAAACATCTGATAATGTTGTAATCACCAATAATAATGTTTAGAAATTTTACGTTTCAGCCCAGCAAACCTTGACCCTTGACCCAGCAGGAGGTGAACTGTGTGAACCATGCAGCTTGTCCAGAAACACTGGACTGTCACTGGACACACTGTGATCTTATTCCTTTCTGGACGTTAACAAACAGGTCAAACTACAGGGGCCATGCTCATCTTTCATTGGCCCAGTTAAGTTACCAAGTTTGCTTTACACCCCAATTAGAATTTGTCCTCCACTTTTAACCCATTCATGCAGTGAGAGTAAACACACACACACACACGCACACACACACACACACTAGTGAACACTAGGGGGCAGTGGTGCATACATGCCCAGAGCAGTGGGCAGTCATATTCCCGGGGCCTGGGGAGCAGTTATGGTTAAGCATCATGCTTCATACAAGACTTCAGTCATGACCTAGCTGGGAATTGAACCTACGACCCTCCGGTCACTCCCCTACCACTAAACCTTGGCTGTCCCTGATTGTTCAGTATACTGGAATCCTAACATGAGCAACTGTAGAGAAAGGAAACACCCCATGACACGGAGAGGTGGAACCCCACAACACGGAGAGGAAACACATCACGACACGGCCCCTGTGGACCAGCTGACTTCTGGGATCGTTCACCCATATTCTCAGAGCATGTGTGGCTGCATAACAAGGAATGATAACAATAGTAGAATATATTTTTTTTCATATATGTCAGATTTTCTTCTGATATAAAATGCTGATCGTGTCTGTGCAATAAGGAAACGGTGGCTGATACAGATACACTCTGTAGACCATCTAAGGTGTTCTCATTAGATCAGATACATCCTGTAGACCATCTAAGGTGTTCTCATTAGATCAGATACACCCTGTAGACCATCTAAGGTGTTCTCACTAGATCAGATACATCCTGTAGACCATCTAAGGTGTTCTCACTAGATCAGATACACCCTGTGGACCATCTAAGGTGTTTTGCATATTCAGCAGCTGACACGAGGGAGGTGACGGTTCTGGATTATAAAGAGAAGGTGATGTGTGCACGAGCAGTAAAGTCCTCACAGCTTTATTGTGGACCAGTGACTGGAGAGGTGAGTCAAATTCCTTTGTGTCTCCGCATGGAGGTTTGATATTCTACGTCACTATGACTCTTATTAAGGGCATTTCAACCAAATAAACAGAACATGGGCAAGATTTCCTAAGCATATTTTTAAATGTTTTTGTTTAAGCAGACAATTCATTAGTGTTATAGGTATAGGTTTATTTTAGACGCTTTGAACAAGTTTACTGGAAATTCCAACCTGAAAACAGCTTGTCACGAACACCGTGACCAGAAAACCCCCCGCAAAAAGAACATCCACACATCGGTGTGTTAGTAGTGGGGTACGACTTAGTGTCTCATAACTAGCTCCCGGCAGACTCCCATCCAGAAGGATTAAAGAAACAGAATAGGCACATTGCGACCTCTAATAAGCAAGAGGAGAAAAGAAACAACAACAAGCACAAGATAAACCCAGAGGAGCCAAACAGAGTCGTTCTGTAGCTTAGCCTTTACAAAAGTTACAGTACCTGAGCTCAGTTCTTACTCTCAACGACCATGGCTGAAAGAATGCCTTAGTTGGAATAGGCCCAGTCAAGTAGCGGGGATCTCTTTCGCATACATCATGGCCTTTCGCGGATCCAGGAATTCCTTGGTGGTCCCGTTAAATGAAACACGGAGTCTGGCTGGGAATACTATTCCATAGCGGATGTCTCGTCGGCCCCGGAGAAGGTTCCGGACATCGTGTTTTGCAAGTTAGACGTTTGCCAAGAAACACAAATAACCATAGACAGACATTCAATTTAATAACAATGGCAAGTGGTATCAGCAGAGTTAGTGCTCTGGTAAGAACTCAACAAACAGGTGAGTCTTCAGTCTAAGCTTGAAGATAGCAATAGACTCTGCAGTTCTAGCAGCTAATGGAAGATCGTTACAGCATCTTGGAGCCAGGACGGAGAATAGTCTGGAGCTTTGTCTTCCATGAGACTTTAAGCATGGAGTTTAGAGTCAAGCCAAGCTTGAGGTTCTGAATGTTCGCTGTACGGATCAACTTTTGACCATGGACATCATGTAGGGAGGGGCCAGTCCATTTTTGGCTTTGTAAGCAAGCATCAAGGTTTTATATCTGATCCATGCTGCTACTGGAAGCCAGTGAAGAGAGCATAGCAGAGGAGTCACATGTGAGAACTTGGAGAGATTGAAGACCAGTCATGCTGCAGAATTCTGAATTAGTTGTAGAGGTCTGATGACCCGTAGAGGAAGACCTGCAAGTAGGGAATTGCAGTAGTCCAGCTTAGAGATTACTAGAGACTGCACAAGCACTTGAGTAGCTTCCTGTGAAAGGAAGGGTCATATTCTCTGTATGTTGCAGAGGAGAAATCTGCAGGATCTGGTTAGTTTTGAAACATGTGTTGAGAAGGACAACTCATTGTCCAACGTTACACCCAGACTTCGAGCAGTTTCTGATGGTGTTAACAAGATGTTCTCAAAGGAAATTGTGAGGTTGTTGTGTAGGTTTGGGGTTCCTGGAATGTACAGCAGCTCAGTTTTGCTAGGGTTGAGCTTCAAGTGGTGAGTAGTCATCCATGAAGCAATATCTGCTAAGCATGCCGAGATACGCCTAAAAACCTGGGTGTCAGAATGAGGCAAGAAAAGAATTAGCTGGGTGTCATCAGCATAGCAATGATAAGAGAAACCATGAGACAAAATAATGTCACCCAGGGCACGAGTATATAAAGAGAAGAGAAGAGGGCCTAGGACTGAGCCTTGGGGGACTCCAGTGGAAAGTTTACATGGATTGGATGTGGATCCTCTCCATGTTACCTGATAGGAACGGTCTTCAAGATATGACTGGAATCATTTCCAAGCATAGCCAGTCACACCGAGGCTAGAAAGAACAGAGAGGAGGATGTTGTTGACCATGTCAAAGGCTGCAGAAAGATCTAGAAGAATTAAAACTGATGATAGCTTGTTAGCCTTGGCAGCATGGAGCGTCTCTGTCACTGCTTTGAGGGCAGTTTCTGTTGAGTATGTGCGTTTGAAGCCAGACTGATTAGGATCATGGAGTTGGTTCTGGGTGAGGAAGAGAAATAATTGGTCATAGACTGCTCACTCCAGAGTTTTTGATAGAAAAGAAAGAAGTGATACTGGTCTGACACATATGCCTAATAAACTATTATCCAGAAATAAGACAAACTATGACTAGAAACACAACCAAAGGAAAGAAACCATAACAAACCATAGAAAAGAGCTCTAATCAGAAACAGTGGCTATAAATAACCATAGCCAACATACAAGCATTAAACAAAATGAAAACATGCTAATTTCAGCAGCCACATACAACAGCTCCACTGATTCTGAATATGCAGTAATCTTAAATAAACCAGATAGATCCATTAACTACTGTCAATATCTCAATATCTTCTGCATGTATTATACACAACTGCATACATAAAAATATTCAGGTTCAATCACTTTGTCATCCAAACATAGATTACTGACTTTGAATCATTCACTAAATTGTTCAAATGCTACGAGACAAACTCCAAATATTCTTCCAACCAACATGCAACCAATATTATATTGAAGTTCACCTGCTAATAAAATGAACACCTAGCACTTTAAGAATGTTGTGTTTGATGTTTCTCAGAGTTGTTACTCCACCCACCATAAGGGTTGGGGTTAGGTGGTACTTACCACAAATAACCTGCATCAAGATACATTTGCATCCAGTTCCCTGTTCCACTTGTGTGCTGATTGGGCCCCAAAGCAGAATGACACCAAAATGAGGCAGTACATGAAATATGAAAGTACATGAAAGACACCTGGATAATAGTTCTACTTCCACGTGTTCCAGTACATGACATTACCCGTCGTTGTAGTGTTCTACATCCCATCATGCAACTGTGGACACAAATCTTTCTGGCTGCTTGTGTTTACATAAAGATCTCCATCCATTTAATGAACGCTTGTGCAAAAAACTGGAGATGGAATTTCAAACCATCTACATCAGGAGTGGCCAACATGCGGCTCTTTGCCTGGTTTCATGCGGCTCCCCAGCCGGTCCGCACTCTCACCTGCACTAACGGTCTGTGCCGTGGCCCGGTTACCTCATCAGCTCTGAGGGCGACACACTGCTACATCTTCGTGGTGCGCGGTTTGTTTACAAGCGTAGCGAGCCGCTAATACTTTCAAAACCGGCGTAGTGGAAAACGGGAGACTAGCGGCATGAAGTGACACTGCGAGTCTCGTTGGTGGGACGCGGTTCTTCTGTCACACGTTTTGAATAAACCACATACGAGGTGCAGCAAAGGCACCGCACACGACTGAGGGAGCTTCAAAACTACTGCTGCTGTCTGTTCTCTTCTTCCTAAAGGTAAGCGTCAACAATTTACAAGATCAAATCTCACTCCAAGTGATCTTGGCAACCCTGGTGATGTACAAGCGTGCACATGTATGATGTTGCTCTTTGCCGTAACACAGTAAAAAAAAGTGGCTCTTGGTCACTGACGGGTTGGCCACCCCTGATCTACATGATTTTTTATGTTGGTCTTATATCGTCTGATGAAGTCATCTTCTGAATAAACCCCACTAGATCTTGATGTACAAGGGATGTGAGTCCTTTATCTATTCTGGTCACCATAATTTTTACATATATTTGTTGAAAAAACCACACACCCCTCGTTTTCTGATCTTTAACCCAAGTGGGCCTGATTATTTCAGTGTATGTTTTTCACACAAACCTCTGCAAATACAGCAGGGCTTCTATTTACATAGACCATATTTCAAACTACCAAGAAAATGGGGCATGAGGTGTTTTTCCACATGTGGCAAACTCATAATGTGGAATCATCAGGCCACATTGGTAAGACACCAGAAAATGACCAACACATCTTTGTGAAAAGATGTTTGGTTCGTTCCTTGGTTGTGTCTGTCCGAGACAAAGACCTGTGACCACAGAGGGTGAGATGGCAGTGTATCTGTCTCTGTCAGACAGAAACCTCAAACTACAGAGGGTGGGTGTGTGTGTGTGTGTGTGTGTGTGCACGTAGAGACCTCAGACTTCAGAGTTGTTCTAAGAAAACAAATCACACCTAAACCACAGTAAAAAAAAAAAAAACCCAAATGCACTCAACCATAACCAATTACCACGTACAAAAATGAAAATAAAATAATCAACCTGCAAACCAAACCAAAAAACATAAAACAATCTAATAGACAGAACAAACGGCCAATAACAGAAAGATACAAAACACAGACAACCAGACAACTGATCACAACCCAGACAAACCAGCAGCTCTGTCAGGAACTGGACCAAACCAGCACAATTATTAAAAGACCAGTATAAAACGCTGTAGTCTTCCTTCCCATCCACTGGGAAACTGCATCAAGAACGCAAAAGAAAGCAGTGCGCCACAATGGTGTGTTCCCACGCAGTATAGTCAATGACGAGACCACAAAACAACAAAACAACTGAGCATGTTAATATTCAACAGACGCTACTAACCGGTCATCGAACACCAGACACGCTGATACCTGGTAAATATTCAAGCACACTCCACCGAAGGACATGACGCCAGTGACACAAAGTTGGATATCCTGGACAGGGAGTAGGAAGCAGACCCAGGCCGCCATCCCCTACCTGTATATAATCTTAAATGGAACCGCCCAGCAATTTACCAGACTGGGACAATTAACAGAAATCAATTAGTGGTTACGCCAAAATCCCACTCTGTAATACATGTGTGGGTGACTGAGGGAGACCTGAGACTGCCTAGGTGTTTGGACATAACATTACTGCCTAGGTGTTTGGACATAACATTACTGCCTATGTGTTTGGACATAACATTTACCTGCATATCAGGTTGTTTATGATGTTTACTCTGATAATCTGATGTATGTAGGCATTTGGTGTGTTCATATCCCACCTGAAAGTGGCAGAATCTCATTATTCACCTACATGACTGATAGTCAGAGGGCAGAATGTGCATCACTTGCTCATTACTGCACCTGTCAGATGTCTGCATTGTCTATGGCGTCATCACTAAGTCAGAACAAAAGTGAAGCAACAGGTCAAAGTTTAATGCCGACCTTTGAAAGTCACTTGGAAACTGAATGTCAGACTAAACAGACTAATATGAGCTCCTCCTCCATCATGCTCTGCTTCCTCACCTCCATCATCTCCCCACAGACCTACAACTAGAAGGCCAAACTCCACCAGTGACGGTGCCTCATGTATATGGTCAAGCTTCTCCAACATAAGTCTATTAAGGGCCATCACAGTACATCACAGTACCATCAGTCATCCACAGACAGACACAGACTTTGCTGCAGAATGTCCAGGTGTTCTTCACAAGAATTAACCCTGCAGATATAGAAGATACAGAATGTCCAGTCATCTGTGAGAATATGTTCTTCAGCAGACAGACCACACGTGTGCTGAGAGGACGTGAGTATGAGAGGGTGTGAGTATAAGAGGGCGAGAGTATGAGAGGACGTGAGTATGAGAGGACGTGAGTATGAGAGGGCGAGAGTATGAGAGGGCGTGAGTATGAGAGGGTGTGAGTATGAGAGGGCGTGAGTATGAGAGGATGTGAGTATGAGAGGGCGTGAGTATGAGAGGGCGTGAGTATTAGAGGGCATGAGTATGAGAGGGCGAGAGTATGAGAGGGCGAGAGTATGAGAGGGCGTGAGTATGAGAGGGCGTGAGTATGAGAGGGCGAGAGTATGAGAGGGCGAGAGTATAAGAGGGCGAGAGTATGAGAGGGCGAGAGTATGAGAGGACGTGAGTATGAGAGGGTGTAAGTATGAGAGGGCGTGAGTATGAGAGGACGTGAGTATGAGGATGGTGAGTAGTACAGAGGACTAAACTCTCACTGATCCTCATCATGTTGTATATCTTACATGCCCAGAGTGACAGAGCTACAGATACTTGGGTGTTCATGGCAGATCAACATAACATGCATTTCAGTCAATAGTTAAAAACCCTTCAGCTGTTCTGCAGTAATGTATATAAGTGAAGTTTTGAAAGTTTATGCAAAGAATTCCTATGTGGATAATTCTTTGCTTCAAGGGGTCCCAACGACCTCTTGGGTTAACTTGTATGTCCTCTCTGTGTAAATGTAGAGGTGAATAAGAAATTAAAGAAACACAGATCTTTATGGGAAATTCTTTAAGAGCCAAAAACGCCAACGTGTGTCAGTGAATACACCATGAAAATACCACTTAAAACCACAGCAAACATTAACAGGAAGAGGTCTAGCAGACCACATGTATCCAACTCAGACTTGTGATAGAAATGCAGAAACTGCTTTCCCAGAAAAGTATTTTTAAGAACATAGCATGCGACCGAAAGAGGAAGTTTGAGGTCATCCTTTGGGTCAAGGAGACTAGACAGAGAGAAGGCGAGAGTGAAGACATGTGCCAAGCAGGTGGCATGTTCCATGTTCCAGACAGACAGCAGGCCCAGCAGAACATGTTCCCCTGAGAGTGCAGAATTTATTCTTGCAATCCCTTGTCTAGCACATATATATTTAATCCTGACATTTAATGACAAATACATCATCTGAATGTAATTGTGCTGACAATGTTTCACATGACCGACCAGCCCTTACTGTATAAAGGGTTGGAGGTTTGAACAATAAACTAGAGTGATTTGGTAAAGTAACCATCCTGTGTGTGTGTGTTGCTTTTGCTAACTATCACTCTCCGAGCACTCGTATCTTTTCTTACAGAGAGACCCCGGATGTTATGACAGAGAATTTCCACGACAGACACTTGCATGATAAATGGCTCACAGGACAACACCGTCAAACACAGTTTAACACGTGTTATTTAGCATGGCTCACCTTTAGCTGTGAAGAGAACATATCAAGCTGCAGTGAGAACGGCAAAAAATGAAAAAAGAGACGTGGTGGGACCATGTAGAATGGAAGAACATCTCATGGACTACAGAACAATGGAAGAACATTCTTCTTGATGAATCAAAAGTCATATAATGCAGAGTAATGCAAAAATCTATAATGCAAGAGTTTTTGTATGTTGTTGAATAAGTGCTGGTTCCTCTGCATGGAGGAGAGAGTGTGATGATCTGGGGTTCTTCTCCTTGGACAGAGGCCTGCTGAATCAGATGGCCTACCACGACATCATACAGTGACATACTACAGCCTTTGTTCTCTGGATAGAGCTTCAGGGAGTCTTCACATTTCATAAATAAAACTTACTTTTATTCTAAAATTATTTATCTGTTCTATACTTTAATGTTAGAGAACACTGAAACATTGAATTTCAGAAATATGAAATAAATGAGGAAGAGGCATCAAGCATATGGACTACATTTCCAATAATTCCACAAAATATTATGCAGGAAATTAATATTCAGTGTTCAGTATTCACAAGTATTCATCACAGGTATTCAGAATGTGACATCACAAGTTTTCAGAATGTGACAATTCTTTCTAATAAAACAATAATTTTGGAATTATACTAATTATAGAACATGACGTGCAGATTGTGGGTTTTGATTCAGAATATGGATCACACACAGAAGACACACCAGCCCTGAATGTTGAATCACAAAGAATCATATTCTAGGGAGGAAGCAGTCACTGCATGTTTCCTTGTCTGCATTTTTGGAGACAATTCAAGGGACTAACCAATATTTGTCTCTAGCATTATACTGCATGTCATTCTTCACCACACAGAACATGTCAAAACACATGTGCAATCAATCACTGAATGTGCTTAATGTCCATTTCCATCATAGACACAGCACAAACTCAAAGCAAGTAAATGCCAGTTAAATGCAAGGGATCAGAGGAGCAGATAGTGCTCTGAGCTCTGTAGAGTCACTCAAACTTGGTTTCAACGGTTAGGTGCCCAACGTCAGAGGTAGACGCAAGCAATGCACAGCGATTTTAGACAGGACCTGTGGGCTTATAAAGAGGGTGACTGGAAATGAGTGAGAGGTGAAAGGAATTATGATGTGGTCAGTAGGCGGAGGATTGTGATCTATGGAGTGAAGTGGAGGTGGAGTGTTGTGAAGTGGGCGGCTCCCCTGTGGTGCTGGCCCCGCCTACTGTGGCAGTCGGTTTTCAGTTAGTAGTTGCGTATGAATATGAACATGCCGAAACATGGAATTCAAACCTGCAACATTGCCAGTGTCAACAGTTTAGTTGTTTGTGAAACATTTTGGTTGTTGCATTTCACATGACAGTATCACCTTTAAACAACCTTCCTAGAAAGAACATGTTCGTTCCTCTGTTTTCAGAGTAGTCAGATAATTACCATATACAGTCTTTAACCGAATTAACATATGGTGGGAGATAATTAGCTGAAAATAAGCAAAAAATCCCAAATGATCCAATGGATGACGGCTGATGTCTTTTTGAAAGACCATGAGCTGAATGTTCTCACTTGCTCTAACAGGAAGTTTGTCTCTGTGGCAATGCTGCTTTCTTATGAGATTTGGCTCCTTTGTGGTTTGCTCTGGTTTGGGTGTGATGGTTTGGTTGTGATGGTTTGGTTGTGATTGGGTGTGATGGTGTGGGTGAGATTGTTTGGGTGTGATGGTTTAGATGTGATTGGTTGTGATGGTTTGGGTGTGATTGTGTGTGATGGTTTGGGTGTAATGGTTTAGATGTGATAGTTTGGGTGTGATGGTTTGGGTGTAATGGTTTAGATGTGATTGTTTGGGTGTGATGGTTTAGATGTGATTGGTTGTGATGGTTTAGATGTGATTGTTTGGGTGTGATGGTTTAGATGTGATTGGTTGTGATGGTTTGGGTGTGATTGTTTGGGTGTGATAGTTTGGGTGTAATGGTTTAGATGCATACCTGTCAAGTGTCCCGTTTTGGCCGGGACAGTCCCGTTTTTTACCGCTCTGTCCCGGCGTCATCCCGTATTTTTATTTTCCCGTATTTTTCCCATATTTTCAGTTTTCAATTTTTATTTTTTTAAAGCATTCATGTGCCTCTCCAAACAGAATTCTGTAACTAACCTCGCGAGAAATGCCACCTGCAGTAGACAGAATTCTGTTTGGCGCGGCACATGAATGCTTTAAAAAAAAAAAAATTTAAACTCGCGGGTTTAGTGTCGACAGTGGGAGCAAACCTGGAACAACAAATCAGAGATGGATTTAAGGAGAGAAGGCAGTCCTGCCAAAAAAGCTAAGCGTACGTGTAAGTACTTTGACGACTGGGACAGGGAATTTACTTTCCTAAAGAGGAGCATGAAGGGGCATAGCTACTCATTCTGTAAGATATGTAGCTGTGATTTTAGTGCCTCTCATGGGGGAAGGAACGATGTCCGTCAGCACGAACAATCTGCCAAGCACAAACGCGGGCTAAAGGCACAGAAATATGCCCAGGAGATGTCCCCATTTGTAGCTAGAAATACCACTAGAAAAATTTTATTTTTTATTCATTTGTAGTTCAAAACATATTTGGAGTGTTTTTTCTTCACTTTTTGCCACTCCAAAGATGTTTTCGTCTCTCCTACAGCCTCGATTGCGGCTATATGCAAATAACTGATTATGCAAATTAGGCGATGACATCATATACGGGAAATGTCCCGTATTTTTTAATACAAAACTTGACAGGTATGTTTAGATGTGATTGTTTGGGTGTGATGGTTTAGATGTGATTGTTTGTTGAGCAGCTGCCACCTATACAAAAATAATTTTCTGCAGTGGATTTTCCCAGCAGTTTGGTCTGTGCATTTCCATAGTGTTTCCTTGGTAACCTGTGAATTCCAAAGTTCCATTATCAAATTCAAGTGTTTTTTGAGTCGTTCTGTTGTGACTCAATCAAGTCTACACAGGTATTCTTGGTTATATGTTTTTACATGTAAGCATATTGTATCTCCCACTGCTTAATCCAAATATGGTATTCTCTGAGCTTATTGGACAGACTATCATGTTCCTGTTGAATGCTGGTAGGAAGGATGTCCTTACACTGCTGTAGTACGGTATATAAGGACGGATTTTGTTAGATGATAGATCAACAACACAGATCAACAACTCACTTTAACCAGTTCAAGGACATTTTTTTGCTGGGGGATTTCGGGGAGGAGAACCCTAGAGCTGTTGTCATACAGAGTCCAGCTGTTTCAGGTAACATGATCTAATCTGAATCTTGTGCTTAAGATGTGGAACATAATTCCATTGATCCGTACAGATGCTGTATGTATTATTTTCTTTAGTGTCTAGCTGTGTCATTTCCCTCTCTCCCTCCCTCCAGAACCGTTGTCATGGAGATACATTGGTTTGTTGTTGGTTTGATGTTGACCTTGTCTGCCGCTCCGTGGGCCGACGCCCAGTCCACCGATGTGACGGTGCGCAACGAAAACTTCTTCAGACAGCACGTGAACGAGAACAAGGACATGGACATATACCAGTGTGATGATGAGATACGTAGAAGGGGTATCACAGACACAAAACAAGGTTGCAAAGACAAAAATACCTTCATCCTGGCCACGCCGAGTGAAGTCACGGCAGTCTGCAGTAACGGGGTTAGACTTAGGAATAAGGGTGAAAATACTTACAAAAGCAATAGACCTTTTTCTTTAATCATCTGTAAGTTGATAAATGTCTCCCCCCAATGTAAGTATCAGGGTGTGTCGACCACACTAAACATTATAGTGGAATGTGGTAATAATGGTTTGCCTGTGCACTATCACGGTGAAACGAGGATGAAATGATTGGGCAATTGAATTAAACTTGAAAGATCAACTGTAACTAAAAAGAAATGTAACTCCATTGTATCCATTAAGAAATCTTTAAAATGACCAAAAAAATTTTTATGTTTCCAGAAAAATGTATGTCAAAATACAACATGAAAATAAAAGGTATGCATCAGTTTTAAATGATTTTTTTTTTATCATGAATGTGTTGGTTTGTCATTGGCAGTTGTATGGCTACTGTTATCTGGGATTTCAAAACCAAAGTAATAACTGAAACCGTTTTCATGTCAAGGCAGTGTGCGATGGCCAGCCTCAGGGTGGAAATTATTTCACAAACAACCAACCTTTTCCTTTTCCTGCAAGTTGAACAGAGGAGAAAGACGCCCCAACTGTCGGTATCGGGGGCAAAAGAGCACTCGATACATTACAGTGGAATGTGCCCGTGGCTGGCCTGTGCACTATCAAGAAGACCAGGTGGTTATTGGGTGATTAAATAAACTTTAAAGAACTGCAATTAAAAAGCAATGTAAAAGTAAATCCACTAAAAATAAGATAATAAACAACCAAACCCAGATTCAAGGGTGTTCTCCGGAGCCGGTAGGGGCCCCTCTCCTGTTAAAGGTGGTGAGCTGTTTGGTGTCCCCTCCTGCTGAGATGGAGACCCCTCCCCCCGGGTGTGGGGTGCAGAGATGGTCAGGGTAAGTGCGCGTTTGTGTTTTGTGTTGTGTTAGGAAATTTATTTAGTTGTTCCCCGGAGGGGCTGCCCCTAAATATATTTTTGGGGGGGGGGGCTATGGGGTTCCCGAGCCACGAAATGCTCAGAAGGCGTAGCTCCGCGAAGAGATCAGACCTGTTAGGAGGGACCCCTGAGCAGGTAGGTGCCCCTGAAACCCTTTATTTAGGCAGAGGATGCCTGGGGTGTTTTAGTGGCAGGGTGTCTCCTCATGCTGAGAAGGGGTCTCCTCCCCCCTGGGTAAAGGGGGGTTTTAAACAGTCAGGGCAAGTGCGCTTTTGTGTTGTATGTATGTGTGCGTGTGTGTGTATGTAACGTGTTGCAGGTTGCTCCTGGTGGCGAGAGGCAGCCCTCCCGGACAGCGTGGGGTTCTCCTGAAGGAGACCCTCCCCTTCGAGCTCGGGGGTGACCAGCGTGTTCCTGTTGCGGATTTTCCAGGGCCCTGGTCTCTGGTGCCCCTGGGTTGGGTGGAGGAGTCAACCTTGCGATGAGGGGCCCCGGGAGGGGTTGACTCCCCAGAAGGCTGGGGTGACCCCTAGCAGAAGGCAGGGGTCAGCTCCGAGTGGAGAGTTAGGTTCGGGAGGTGGTCGGTGGGTGCTGTGGCCGCGCCCCAGTGTGGCGGCCTGCACACATCCACACCTGTGACGTGTGGTGAACTTGGTGCTCCCGGGCCCTGTGACCGACTGGGGCGTGGTTTCATCTTGTTGACGACCCAGTCGGTCCAGGGCTCCGCCCAGGGAGGTGAACTAACTTGTTTGTCTTTTATGTTCCAGCTCCAGGACAGCAGGGAACGGGTCCCTGCCTTGTCTCCACCCAGTGAAGGGGAGCTAGTGTGTTTTGTGTTGTAGCTCCAGGACAGCAGGGAACGGGTCCCTGTCTTGTCTCCACCCTCCCGCCCCTTTGCTCTGTTTTGTGTGCTGCCGCTGTGAGCCGCACATCCGGAGGGGAGTGCGGCTTTGGTGGGGTCTGTCACGTTGTGGGGGGGCCCCCTGCCGGTCGCCCCCGTCCACAACGACAGTTGTCCTGTTTTGGTCATGTGGTGTTCGTCCCTCAGGTGGGCGGGGCCCGCGATCCGTCTCACCTGAGGGTCGATTGTTTGCCTATATATGTCTTGTCTTTGTACCAGTTGACTGCTGGTTATTATATCCTTAATTCGTATCGACTCACGGGTTTTTGGTTTGCGCACTTTCTTCATTAAACCCCCTCTCACTTCCGGGTTGCGAAGTATTGTTGGCATGCCACTTACCAAGCGTTATATCTCCTTGATTGATTTCCTGTGTACTGACCTCTGCTCTCTTTCCAGACCTAGTTCCCAGCCTAGCCCTCTTGTACCTTCAGCCCTCTGTCTACCCAGCGTGACCTTGGACCGTCCTGACCTCGACCACCGCACCCATACACATCACACGCTCTACGGAGTTATTTATCTGTACGAGTACTCCATACTCACTTCACAAATAAAAACTACAGCATTCCGGAATTGAATCCGTGTCTTCCTGGTTGGAACGTTACAACTTCCTGGGGGGGTTCAGGTTTGAGAACCTTAGATTATTACCCTGGAGACCTGTGCTGCCCTCTGGTGGCCAAAGGTTGCTTATATTATTACTTTCCATTCTGTACTTACATTACATTGCAAGATTCTGAGTGAATGTTTATAACACTGTACCTGGTTCCTGCCCAGACCCACTCCTCATTTACTCATTTACTCATGTAGTCATTTTACTTTCACTTTCATTTTGTAACAGCCTGCAGGTGTAACAGCCTACAGCAGGGGCTTAGGGTGAGTAAAGTTAGCTGGTTTTGCTCTTTACATTAATGATCATTATACATGACTTTACTAACAGGTTACATTACAACAAATGTACTACTGGATTTTATTTAGTCTACATGACCTTACAATCTCCCATCTGCTGTAGTGCACTATAGGAGCGTAAAACAGGGTGTGATGGGGTTCTGTAGGGAACTCTAGGAACAAAAAACAGAGTGTGATAGGGTCCTGTAGGGCAGTGGTTCCCAACCTTTTTTCCTTGGAGCCCCCCCTACTCAAGTCCAAAAAAAAGCCAGGCCCCCCCAACCTAACCCCAGCCTACACAAACATGTCAAAATAATAAAGGGATTAGAAATGAACATTTATTTATATAACAATAAAGAATAAAGGGCAACAAGTGTACCATTTACAACAGGTGTACAATGAAAAAACTGTTTCATTACCATATTAAATCTACATTCTACAATATATTTTCCACTTCTGTTTGCCCAGTTGTAAGAAATAAAAACTGAAATCACTGAAATGACCAGTCCCATGCCTCTCAACCAAAAATAGTGCTTACATTTCACAGCTGTATCAGCACTGTATCAGAACTAAACATACAACTCATCATACATACATGCACAAAAAAAATAACTGTAACTAAAAATGACTGCTGTGCTATCATTTCAATAACAAAAGACTATAGCCATAACCAGCAATAAACATAGCTAAACACACAGCAATAAAAGTACTAACTTTAAAAGTACTTACAAATTTTTCCACTTCAAATCTGTTCATTTATAAACTAATGGGCACCTTGGGCTTGCATATCTTTGACCAGGGATGCGATGTTTGGTTTGATGGTTGTGACAGCCAGTCTAAAGTCCTGGTGAACATCGAGTCTGTTTCTTGCTTTCGTTTTTATTGTTACCAGAGCGCTGAAAGCTGACTCTGACAGGTACGTAGTGCTAAATGGGAGAATAACTTTTGTTATTGCGTGTTTGGCAAGTGTAGGAGCGACAGCGTGTCCTTTGGCAATCCAGAACTTTTTAAACCCGTTTTCCTGGAAATATCTTTTTGACATGGAATCAGCTTGAAGGTCACAAAGCTCATCTTCACAGTCAATGTATTCCACATACTTCAGGTTGGAAACGTAGGGGTCCAACACCCATACTTCTCTGGATAAATACTGATCGATGTCAGCGAAACGGCTTTGAATCTCGTCTCGCAGAAGGCTCATATGGCGCGTAAACTCTGTGCGTAAAGACGCATGCACTGTGCCACCAGACTGTTTCAGCAGCGGAAACTGCTGTAAATCCCCCTTTGACATTTTAGCAACTCTATATTCCAGTTTGCGCACAAAGGCATCCAGGGCGTTTTTGTAAAGTATGACGTTTCATTCTGGCCCTTGCATGCGCTTGTTTGTTTCATTGAAAAGAATGAATGTGTCCGCCAAATAAGCAGCTTTGATCCAAAACGTGTCAGTCAGTTGTTCACTCAGTGGTTGGTTGTGATCTTGCATGAATTCCTTAATTTTGTCTTTAAGTTCCATAAAACGAACAAGTACAAGTCCACGCGACAACCACCTCACCTCCTTGTGCAGCAGTAATGTTTGATGCGCCTCATTCTCGCACAGCTGGGCAAAAAGTCTTTTATTAGAAGGTCGAGCTTTGATAAAGTTTACAACTTTAACAACAATTGATAAGGTGTTACTGAGGTCTTCTGAAAGCTTTTTGCTGGCCAGTGTCTGGCGATGGAGCATGCAGTGGAAAATCACGCATACAGGGGCTTTTTCCTTCAGGCGGGTGTTAAATCCCTTGTTTTTTCGCATAATCGCTGCTGCCCCGTCTGTGCAACATGCAACCAGTTGTTGATAAGGCAGATTGTTGGAAGAGAAATAGGAGTCAACAGCCAAAAATATATCCTCGCCTTTCGTTGTTGTTTCTAGATTTGTAGACATGAGGATATCTTGCTTCAACTCATCGTTATCAATGTATTGTACATACACGATGAGCACGGCCTCGTCTGCCACTGTTGTTGTCTCGTCCAGCTGAATAGCAAAATGAGTATGGCGAAGCTTCTCGTGCAGCTGGTTTTGGCAATTTACAGCCATTTTATCGATTCTGTCTTTCATAGTGTTATCTGAGAGTGGTACACTTTTCACTTTATCCACTGCGTGAGGGCCACACATCTGCTCCACAATCTTTAGGCAGGCTGGTTTGATGAGTTGTTCTCCAATATTGTGTGGCTTTTTAGTCTTTGCAATTAACAGCGCACATTCAAAGGAGGCCTCCGTGGCTCTGTGTTGATCACTACTTACTCTCTCAAACACTTTTCGGATGTCACCTGATCTTCTTGACAGTGCAAGCTGTTTTTTCCTCTCAAAAATTGTCGTGCTTTACCAATAGTTTCGCGGTGTCTCGTCTCCTGGTGTCGTTTTAATTTGCTCGGCTTCATGCTGTCATTAGCTAGCTTCTCACCACAAATGACACATTCTGGTTTTGTTTTGTCCTGTCCCTCCATAAACCCAAAGTCCAGGTAGCCATCAAGGTATTGCCTTGTCTTTTTTGATGAGGAGGACTCGTCTACACGTTTACGTTTCT
Organism: Brachyhypopomus gauderio; assembly: GCF_052324685.1. Classification (NCBI taxonomy): domain Eukaryota; kingdom Metazoa; phylum Chordata; class Actinopteri; order Gymnotiformes; family Hypopomidae; genus Brachyhypopomus; species Brachyhypopomus gauderio. The sequence continues at coordinate 652,125 of NW_027506919.1, read as the reverse complement.
CAGCCATATTTCGTGCTGCTGGCAAAAAGTGCGTGTCTGCGTGATGCAGTGCGCGGCAGCTTTTTTAGCTAGCATATCTGAGTTTCAGAGGTGAAAAAGTTGTTCATCATAAATAGCTAAATATTATTTAATTGTGGACATGAATGTTTAATTTAATTGATAAACATAGAAGTAGTAGAGAATTCGAGCTCCGCGGACCCCCTGTGATCTCTAGGACCCCAGGATGGGAAACAATGCTGTAGGGGACTATAAGAGCGTAAAACAGGGTGTGATAGGGCCCTGTAGGGCACTATAGGAGTGTAAAACAGGGTGTGATAGGGTCCTGTAGGGGCCTATAGGAGCATAAAACAGGGTGTGATAGGGTCCTGTAGGGGACTATAGGAGTGTAAAACAGGGTGTGATAGGGTCCTGTAGGGGCCTATAGGAGCGTAAAACAGTGTGTAATAGGGTCCTGTAGGGGCCTATAGGAGCGTAAAACAGGGTGTGATAGGATCCTGTAGGACAATATAGGAGCATAAAACAGGGTGTGATATTTACTGAAGAAATAAATAACCTGAATAAAGACCTTTCATCTCAAGAGGACAGAGAACCGGACACGGCCTCTGGAGAGAACCTTTAATGACTCTTCTCTCCTAACTTATCTTCCTCTTTCCAGGTTCAAAGTAAAGAACTTTATCTTCTCTCTACAGTATGCAAAAACCTCTCATGTACATAAACATTTAGGAAAACAGAAATATAAATAGACAAACCACATTTGTATCTTTATTGTCACGGTGAGGCGGCCCCCTAACGGTCGCCTCCGTCCACAGCGGCTGTTGTTGTTGTTTTGTTGCATTGTGTGCGTCCCTCAGGTGGGCGGAGCCCGTGATCCGTCTCACCTGAGGGTCGTTTGTTTGTCTATATATGTCTTGTCTTTGTACCAGTTGACCGCTGGTCATTATATCCTTAATTCGGATCGACACACGGGTTTTTGGTTTGCGCATTAAACCATCCTTTTTCCCTGAGACTTGGTGTGATCGCTTCCAGTTTATTTTGTTCACCCTGCCCGTCACAGCAGAGAACAACTTTTAAATATTAATAATAATTAAAAAAAATAAAAAACAACAACTACCACCAGTGCAAATCAGGGCAATTTGCCTACTGCAACATTGTTATTATGCCAAAAGTGCATCTGCAATGATTTTAATATATATATATTTTAAAACTTGCTGAGCTAAGGTAATAATAGCACCTACTAGGATTGAGCAGTATGATGACAGTATTGTAAAATTGTGGCAGTATATTAACCACGTGACGTGACGCAACGTGCTAAATCTGTACTGGGGCATTTAAAACATTTTGCACATACATCAAAAAGATCTGTGGGCGGGGTCAGCAGTTGGAGCTCACTGATTGGTTATGGAGAGGTAGTGTTCACTAATATCATACAGAGGGGAAAAAGCCACGACGAGTGTTAGTTGTGATTCAAGCCAGCTGGTTTCAAAGAAAAACACCACTGCTACAGATTGTCAACACATTGGATTTCAAATAAAAACGAGAGCCAATGACCGTAGTATTAAAACACGTCCACTGTTGTCATCATGGCGTTTACTATGCAACGTACCTGCACAACTTCTGCATCATTTAACCACCAATTGCCAGTCAGTTAGAAGTCCAAACATCACAATTCATTCACAAATGTCAACGTGGTGGCTTGGTGGTTAGCACGTTTGCCTCTCAGCACTGGGGTCTTGGGTTCAAGTCCCTATCTGAGTGGAGCTTCCATGTTCTCCCTGTGTCTGTGTGGGTTTCCTCCGGTTTCCTCCCACAGTCCAAAAACATGGAGATTAGGTAAATTGGCAGTCCCTGATTCCCTGACAAATTCTCCCCGAGTGTGTGTCTTTGTCCCTTCATGTCCAATAAAAAGCAGTTGAGTGTGTGTGCTTGTATGCCCAGTGGTTGATGATGCTCTGCCACTAGGGTCTGTCCTCTCTCCCCTTCCTGCAACCCATTCAGTCCCCCAGGGGGCTGTGGATCCCGGTAGAGAGTACGCTGTGCGCAATTGGCTGCTGCTTCTTGCCGGAGTGTGATTGGTTGTACCTGTGTTAAAATTGTAAAGCGACCTTGGGTATATAGAAAGGTGCTATATAAGTTGAAGATTCATTCATTCATTCATTCATTCATAAATATCCTGCGATTCCATCCTTTCTGCTTATAAAACCTCATGGCAGTGATGGCTAGGAGCTGCTAACTAACTAGCACACAAGCTAAAAGCTCACGAGACACCAACCACGTAGAACTGACGCACGAGGACCAGCAAGAAATACCCTGAGACCATTGGAGCACGCCCCCGCCATTCTAATTTGAAATATGATTGGTTGATTAAACTGCCATTTTAAAATTAAAAGCTGTAAATGTAAAAGGCAAGGGTATGCGCAGAAGGTACTGGGGGAGTTTTTTTTTCAGCACAAGCACAAAAAGTGGATTTGAAAGCCAATTTAGAGGAAAAATACAAATTATTGGTGAAGCGTTATTAACATATATTACATATAATATAGGGACTTGGATATTTCCGCATGACAATGATTGAGCCGCGGCCATTTTTCTCCGGTCGCGCTGTCTAAGCGAAATCAGTCATCGCAAACGCGCGGTAAAAAAAATCACTGTTTTCATCGGTTTGTAGGAGGTTTCTTCCCAGAGTTTTCGTAATATGACATAACTGAATGTTCGCTTTCTCTCATCCCGTTAGAATAATTCGCATTTCGCGCTTCTGTTTCTTTTTGAACCTGGTTGAATTTTAACTTCGCGTTTGGACCGTTCAAAAACATTGTTGGACTGTTCAAAATATATTAATAGATAAGTGGATCGTTACATTATATTCTTGTTTATTGTTTCCTGAAGTTTTATCCCTCCTGTACAGTTTAAGGTAGTTTTTTTAAGGGTCCCAAGACAACGTGTTGGTCTAATGAACCATGATCACGGCGGACACGGAAAAGAAAAACTAGTCACATGCTAAAACTAAAGCACATTTCTTGATCACAAGATTTCCTTTTGTTTTAGGTTAATTTCATGATTTGAATATCTTTAGACTGGCTTGATCAAATTTGACAATTAAGGCATTTTTTTGTTATATTGTGCTACATCTAATAAAACTATTTTAAATGTGATTAAGCAATGTTGATGTCCAAAAAATGTGACTATTTAAAGTTAACATCTGGCTAGCTAGTCAAATATCTAACTTACCGAAAGAACTGCAAAGAACTTGACCCTAATGGTCTGTTACAACTATTTACTGCAGAACAAGACATTGAGGTGTGATAAAAAGACACTTTTGATGTTTTACAAAATACACAAAGGTAAAAGGTTTTAATACTACTCTAGAGAGTTTTGATAGAGTTTTGCTGTTGAGCACATTCACGTTTGAGCATTCACGTCTGGTGTTAGATGTCAATCAACGCAGCTAATAACTGTCAATCACCTTATCGCCACACACCTTTAAGTAACACTTAATAACTTCTATAAAATCTGTTTATCGTAGAGAAAAACACTGGGAGGGATATTAACGCAATGGAGTGAAATGGGGTAAAAACTTATTTTACGTGTAATAAAAATTCAAAGTTTCTTGTCCGGCCAGTTCACTTACATGGGAATGGGCGGGGTTAAAAGTTGTACTGCAGCCAGCCACTAGAGGGCAGCTGACTCACGGAGGCTTCACTTTTCACTCGTGTCGTCCAGTCCACTTATATATACTGTCTCCGATTCTGGCACAATGGTTGTGTTTCTGAATCAATTGTATGTAATACCCTGGCAGAACATTTGCTTTTACTCGAGAAAATGGTTCAACAATTTTCAGATGAAAATTCCACTGTCCAGTGTCACTCAGAGGAGGATGTGTTTCTCATTTCAGATGGAATCATCTCAAAATGTCTTCCTCATTGTCTGAGAGGGGTTTTCCCCCTATTCACTGATGCCTGTAGCTTCCTCCCTCCTTCTCCTGCTCTCCTCTCATCCTCCTATCTCTCTTCCTTAAGGTCTTATGTTTGATCACACCCTAATGTTTTCGACTAATTGTCTAATCAGATTCAGAGATCTGCAAATATGTGCTGATTACCACATTAATGTTTCACAGGTGTCTCGATGCATATTTCTGTGTGATGATTGCCTGTTGTAAAAAGCAAATTTATATTTATTAATTAATTTAATTGAACTGATTATATTTTAAATGGAGTAATATTGTTAATGACTTGAAGATTGTACCACAATTTTTATTTCACTGAAAACATAACAGTGAATTATTTGAAACAATTATGACTGGAAAGTCTCTTGTTCTACCATCTGATTATCAGATATCCCAAGTCTCCCTGATGCCCACAAGTCAGAAAATCCCGGTTTTATCAGATTTTCTCACTTGTGGTCATCAGGGAACCGTTATAAATCACAGAATATGAGGGACACTCCCGGAACATCCCAGATTAGTTCAGACATGTGTAACCTGGATTTGCTAAACCCCAGGTTATTTCTGCTTAATTTTTTAAAATTGCTTTACGTAGTTTAAAAGACCATGCCTCTTTAAATATAAATTCATTATTTTTTAGAAAAAAAGGAATCATTTGAGTAGAGATGCCAGCAGTACGTATTAATGTCTACTTTAATTTAGATTTGTAGTTTGTCACATGGGCATTCAGCGCGCGAATTGATAGGGACGATACAGACGTCTGCGAGTTTTTCTCCTTCTTTTCCTTCTGTCAGCGCAAGCTTGGATGCAGTTGCTGAACGCGAGAAAAATTCAATGTAATTATGTACTAGTTCTGAGAATTCGTCACAACTAGGAATTCGGCGATTTATCAAACGCTGACCCAGAGAAGGTGATCAATCTGTGACCAAATAGGACAGCGTAGGATCTTGGATATATATATATTTTTGAGCTACAGATTTCTCGGTGAGTAATGATAGGCTACATTAGCAAGTTAATTCGTTAGCAAGGTGCTACACGCTAAAGAGAGAAGTAGAATTGGTTTCATTACTCTCGTTTTATGAGCATTCTCATTAAAACCAGTCGAGAAAAACTCTAGGAGTGATGGAGTGTGACTGAAGTCTGTGCTTTGTTAATTCTTCAGTGTGGTTAATCAATTTATTTATGTCTAAATTTGATGTGGCTAAGTTCTAAGTGTATAGAGACCTTGAAATAGCGCTTTGCACTGTCACGGTCCGAGAAGTTAATGTAAGAGCCATGTGCAAAGGGAGAGATTTTACTTTTGAAATGTTAAATGAATCCATGTTCAATGTATAGAGTTATAAGTGTTATACGTTAAGTAAAGTGGATGTTGTGAAGCAGCGACTCTTGTCGCTTCTTGTCTGCTTGTGCATATGTAAATGGTGTTGTTTGTACGGCTTTAGGCTGTTTTTTTTTTTTTAGAGTCCTTTGATTGGATTTCTGGTCCTTCCGCCATTTTCTGCTTCCTTCAATCTGCATCTTCGCCGTTGCCACTCACCTTTGGGAGGGAAGAGTCAATCCAATCCACATCTTCATATTCTTCTCCATTGCAATACCCATCTCGGACATTCACTGTGGAAAAGGGCGGTAGGAATTTGGGTACCCCGGGTGATTTCTTTTTTGAACTAAAGGGACTGTTTTATTTTATTTTTTATATACCTGAGATCTCAGACATTTTTTTTGTTTCAAGGAAAAATACATTTAATTGGCCAAATTCAAACATTGTCATAAAAAAAATATCTGTGTATTGTAAATTTGACATTGGGTAGATAACACAAGTGATGTGGTAATTCTGTTTTGTTTATTTATTAACTTTTTTTGTCCAGTAGCCTACTCATTCTTAATTTTATTTTTTATTTATTTTTTATTTTTTATTTATTTATTATTTTATTGCCTTTATTAAGTCAATGCATTTCTCTTAGGTTATCAGTCTATTGCGTATGTGTGGTATTTGTGGTGGACCTTACAGGCCTAATTCATTAGGCAGGTAACTCACGGCAGTCTCCTCATTGAACCTACGAGTGAAGCAAACCCTTGGTTCTTAACCCTGATGAGATCCAGGCGTGGTCTACATTCTTGGGGTCCAGCTGGGTGTGGGGGACCCATTGCAATTTTTGTTAAAATAATCAGCAGATTCAGCCCAATTGCAAGTAAAATAAACAATACATATGTTAAATTAGTTTGCTCTCTTATTTATTTATTAGTTACTTTTTTATTAAAATGTAACACAATAAGGAAATCAATCATAAATCATGCTGGCTGACAGGCTGGTCCTATGGCTAGCTGCTCACGGGCTGGTGCTAACGGAGCTGGCTGCTGCTCATCCTCCTTTTCATTATCAGTATCAGACTCTGATATTTCAGAAATGTGATCCTGAAATTTCCTCTTCTGAATCATCATCAAAATCCTCTGTCTCTTCCAATATCAGCTGTAAGGCAGTCTGAACTGAGAATTGCTTTGCCATCTTTTATAGCATTTTTAGCATTTTTAGCATCATGTCCCCATGATTGGGTGAAACACACACAAACACACACATACACACACACACACACACATACACACACATACATACACAAACATACAGGTCCAGAGAGGAGGGAGGGATAATGAGGGCTGAGAGAAAAGATGCTTCTTTCAGATCTCACCCCTTTGTCTCTATAGAGATTCTTCGTCCACTGTCTGACAATATGCAATCAACCCCTGATGTGACAACCATCAAAAGTGTTGATGGTTGCCCACCCTTGCATGCCAAACACCTCTGTCCTTTGTTTGTATATCCTTTAAAGTCATACAGACGACTATCAACTACCCAACCCAATGTTGATTGCCCACTTTGACTAGCCCAGGGCCCAGTGGACCCTGGACCCTGTATGTAATACAAATGTGAAGGGGGGGGTACGGGGGGGTGGTCATTGAAAATATTTTCTGACTTATGTTGCTCACGGAAAATGAGCCAAGGACCAATGAATCTCAGTTTGAAAAAAAAAAAAATTGTAGAATTTTTTTAAGCTGATTTTTTCAAAATGGGTCCCACAGACCCTTGGACCATATAAGGGTTAAGTGATGTTCAACACTGTCTTATAGTGACTAGTGATGGGATTTTCGGCTCTATTTTGAGATGCGGCTCTAATGGCTCTTCTTACTGTGGAGAGCCGGCTCTTTTCGGCTCCCAAACGGCTCCCCATATATATTTTTTACATTATTAATTAATAGCTTAAACCTAATTTTATTACATTTTGTTTCATTATTGACATTGTTAAGCACTTGTGATGAGTAAAAATGCTGCATAACAATGCTTTATAAATAAAAGTTTTATTATAACCAATTATTAAATTATCACAAAATAGAACGCAATACAGCTTGGCCAATTGCCTGCCGTTTCCACAAAAAAAGTGGAGACTTTTTTTTTTCAGTGTTTTCCCACCACATTATTAACTGAAAGCTGCGTGTGATTGGTCAGATATGTGGAGCACACGCTTAACATGCAGGCAGTGAAGACATTCTTTGCAGTGTTGTCCGAAACGATATGTGGTAGTATAAAGAAACACCCCTCAAAAACAGGGGAAGGAACATTTACCTGACGAAAATTAATGTTGCATTGTGTTCCAGGTTTGAAAAGTGCTAAAGTAGGCTAAAGTAGGCTACTTGAAAATGTAACTGTATTTTGTTTCACAACAAATAGATGTCTGACTGAATCGATGTGATAAAAAAGCAAATTATTTCGAATAATTTCGAGTATATGTATAAATATTTAAGTTTAAGGTGCTGGGAAATATTGAAAATGGCCTTTTTCAATATTGAAAATTGACGTACAAGTGCTTAAATTCCACCTTGTAAAGGTGTATGAAGCCGGCATACACGACTTTGTTCATTGCGCTGAAGAGGTGCACGACCTCGCTTCACCACCGCGATTGCGTCATTTTCGGCGCACGGACCCTCGCGCAGGTCGCGACGCGCCAATTATGCTCTACCACTGGCAGAAGCAGAGCAATACGCGCAAGGAGAGGGAGAGACAGCGAGGCACCGAAGGACAAATAAAAACGATGTTGGAAAAAAACTGTGGCACTTGCAGAGCACAAGCGCAATACTGAAGGAAAAAGCGGCTCCCAAATAGGATCCTAAAACGGCTCCCATTGTGGAGCCGGTTCCAATCGTTCACTTCAAAGAGCCGGCTCTTAGAGCCGGATCGTTCGCGAACGACACATCACTAATAGTGACAGACGCAAGGGTGGGGTTACACATGTATACAGTATTAGAGACCCATACTTGAGTAAAAGTACAAGTACTCTATCCAAAAAGTAGAAGTACAGAAGTATTCAGCATTTTTGTATTTGTACTATTGCAAGTAATTTATTCTAAAATGTATTACTCAATTACTAAAAGTAAAAAGTACAAGTATTGTGTTTTCTATTCATTAAAGAATGCAGTCAAAGTTTGATTATCAAATTTTTTATATATCACTTACAAATCAAAGCTATCAAAGACCACAACTACAAGTGTTCTGTATGTAAAAACATGTAGCAACTTAAAAACCTGGGTTTAACACTTTGTACACAAAAACAACAGATAACCTATGTCCCACTACGTCGTAGTGTAACGGTGGTTTTACATGTACTGTACCACTGCGCATGCGCGCTCTTGTTGCGTATCCTGCGCGGGACTGCGAGCTAGTTGTAGCATAGCCTCCAGGCTGCCGTTTTCTACCCTGAGTTACCTGGACAGTAATGGTGAGATGCGTGGGTGACTCCTGCCCTATTAAACACCACTTTTACCCCGCACGGTGTGTGTCCTGTGTGTGTGCCTCCAGAGAAGCCAGGAACTAGTGTGTTTTCCCTGCTGGCTCCTCCGCTACACGCTTTTCACCCATTACAGTTGGTTTGACAAGTTAATATTAAATTTAGCTGAGAAAACAAGATGTATTTTGGACGTAAAATCCATCAGGTTCTAAGGGTGAGCCTACTGCCCTGCTTTGAGACACGGATTACTGTTGCTAAAAACAACTCAGCGTGACACAGCCTCTATGATTGCCAGCTAATGTTAAGTGAATACTGCAGCACATCATGAACATAATTAGGTTAGTTAGCTAAGACAGCTAACCTAACCAGCGCTTACTGATAGCTCAAGCTGGTGTGTCTTCTGTGTGTTGCATTTGCAAATTACATTGATGTGTTTCTTCAAGTTAGAAGGTGAATTTTTGAAGGCCAATATTTCACACTCTTTAGAAGTAGGCACTTCATCATATACAAATTTTCTTTCACTCTTTTCACTCTGGAAAACGCAAACATTGTCTCTAGGTAGGGCAGGGGTGGTATCCTTCACTCAAACATTGTCTCTAGGTGGGGCCAGGGGTGTCTCCTTCCTCAAACATTGTATCTCGGTAGGGCGAGGGGTGGTCTCCTTCCTCACCCTTGTAGTGGAGACAGCTAAACGCCATTTCACTGTGACACCCAAAATGGAATCCTTTCCCACTGAACTGAGAAACTGACTGACATCTCTTTGGTTGCATGTAAATTTAAAGACTGATTCTTTACACAGCAACAAGTTCCCAAGGATCAACATTCACAATGGTGCTTATGTCCCCTAGCTTAAAACTCTGACTTTATGATCTCCTGAGCTTGGGAGAGAGGTCATCTAAGAGTTCTGGTCAACATCAACCTTCTTTGGAGGACATTGGGACCACAGTCAGGAAGAGCAATAAAACTCTAAATTCCAACCTTATCTGATTGCCCACAGTTTAAACCCGTTATAAGTCCTGTGTTAAAATCCAGAGCTGAAGATACAAATATTTCAGAGATCTCTGTAACTCCAAATCTGAACTGTACACGGAATTGGGATTCAGCCTACAGGAACCAGCTCGGCGAATGCAGTCTAGAGACACCAAACTTGACTACCTTCCATACAAGGAAAGATTAATTATTCTTGAAACCAGTATTCAGCTTTCCAGCCTTTAAGGACAAAGGACCACATGACCATGTGCCTAAATGTGAACACTGTGCCATGTGGTTGATATAAAGACACAACTTATGATCTTTCATGTATTCAGTATTAAATGATCTTATTAGAATACCGCTTATTGTATAAACACACCACATTGATGCATAACCATGTATTACTTTACGTATCAGTAGTTATATACCTGTTCCAGTAGATATACCTGTTCTTGTAGTCTTAAATTGTATAATGAATGCAGGCATGCATACATATGTTACTGTGTGTTCTACTGTTTAGACATGCATGCTCATTGATTCTATGTGTTAGTCATAGAGACCTATGTACTCACATTCTTGTGTTGCATCATTTTAGATATAACATCACACTTGTATTCCGATGTGATATTAATTTAGATTCATATATAACCAAGTATCAACATGTAATGTGCGATATTAGGCATACACATATCTATGTATTAGTTTGTATGTTACTCATTGAATGTAATCATTCTCATGTGTGCGTATGTGACCTCACATTCATGCCTGTCTGTGCATTAGGTGTCATTTGTTGTCCAAAAGTGGATATTGAGAATGGCTCAATGTGTAAACTAATAGAACCAAATTAAATCTTGTTTAGGCAGAGTATGTAAGACAATTTATTTAGGATTAGTTTACTCTGTCTTCGAATTGTGTCTTCTTTGGTTAAGTCATTAACTAGACCTAGAAAGACGGGCACTCCTCGCTCTCCCCCCCTCTCTCTCTCTCTCTCTTTCTCTCCCCTGTCTGGGCAGAGGTCATGAATATTCATTAATAAAGGCCAATGGTCAATGGCCTGATGAACATGAAAGCGCCTTACAATTACGCCCCTAAAAGTTGTTTTAAAAGCCCTAGCTCGAAGCGAAACAAAGAGCTTGGCAGCCTGGTAATTTGGGAAGACTTGGAGAACTTCGCCAGAGTCGCCAAGACTCAAAGACTCGAACACGCCAAACCATCGCGACTGTTCGCTGGACTCACGCCGAACACCGCCGTGTCCAGAAGAGCGATGCCAAGAAACCGCAACTAACGCTCTCACCGAGTCCAACAGAAGATTCTTCTTTATTTTATTTTATTTTCTTTATTCTACGTTTCGTCGTCAAAAGTACTTTTATTTTGTCTAGTCGTACAAGTCAAGCTCATCATCTTTCTCAGTCAAGTCATCTGCACAAGTTTGTCTGCGCCCTCAAGCTTCGACTGTGACGTCACCGCTAAGCCTCCGCGACCCGAGCCGTCTCACGTGACCTGCTCCGCAGACCTTAGCCGCCTCAAGAAACGAACCGTGAACGCGCACCGGTCGGTCCGCGTAACCACGTCTCTCCTTCGAAGTAAGACGCTCAGTTCATATGCTGTTTTGGGGTTGCCAGCTGCTATTTCTCCCGGAGTCCAAAATAGTAAATACTGTTACCATTAACCTGCCCAAACTTCCTCTTTCTTCTTTTCTATTCTCTCTCTAAAGACCTCGTGTCCGTCCCTGGGTCCTACGCTAGTTAGGCAAGCCTTAGGATAGTTAAATAAATAAATCTCATGATCCGACAGTTGTTTATCATTCGCTATTGTTGTTTAATTTTATATTCTTTGTTGTTCACTATTATATCCCTGGTTTAAATTAGTAGATTCACATATAGGTTTAGTTTCAATTTGAGCCAAATCATTCATATGCTTTGTATCAATTGTAATATTAACCATTTAATAAATGTGGACATTTATTCATCTGGTCACGGTGGTAAATGCATATTTTGGTCGATGGTATTAGGCAGGGGCGGACTGGGGAGAAAAAGTGGCCCGGGAGTTCCTGACAGACTGGCCCACTATATATATATATATATATATATATATATATATATATATATATATATATATATATATATATATATATATATATATATATATACACATATACATATATAATACATATATATATATATAATATCTGTATGTGTGTGTGTATATATATACTGTGTATATATATATATATATATATATATATATATATATATATATATATATATATATATATATATGTGTGTGTGTGTGTGTGTGTGTGTGTGTGTGTGTGTGTGTATACTGTATATGAGTCTATGCATGGCACGTAGTGTATATGACGACGTTTATTGTCATATGGACAATATTAATTCCAGCAATAATATGATTACAAAGCCACATAGTGGCTTTTAAATAGTCCACCATAAGACCACCAAACAAGTTGTTTTACGCAAAGTGCATCCTAAAGAACAACCTACAACTCTAACGTGGGTATTTCTTCCTCTTACCTATTTGTGGTGGTTAGTTTTAATCTAAGAATTTCAATAGATAAAAAAAAAACACAGTGCGCAGTGCTCTGGAACCTTTAAGACCGCCACTTGCGTCCGTGTTAACCTTGTTAAGGTAATTTGTACATGGTGCCTTAGACGTTGCAGAGGCGACAGGCTTCAGTCCGCGGCCGCGCTGAGCAGGTTAGTCTGACTGGAGCGGGGGAGGTAATAACACCGTTAAACAGCAGCATGACTACAGGCCGGGACCGCAGTGCGTGGCAGTGGCTCCTCCACGGGCCGAGTTAAACCACCGGCGACCAGTGGCCCACCGGCCCACTAACCCATCGGCCCACCGGGGAAATCCCCAGTAGCAATGTATGCCAGTCCGCCCCTGGTATTAGGTCACTGCGCGGAACCAGAACTTAACCCTTTAGTAATGAGACTGATCAAACCATATTCCACCTATCTCTGTTATCACAATACTGGTTCCTGAGCAATCAGGATGGTGCCCCGTTCATAATTCACAAACTAACGTATGTATCCGCTACACCCTCACTGCCACGATTACTTGATGTTGGAGGTGTGGAAGGCCAATATATGTAATATATATATATATATATATATATATATATATATATATATATATATATATATATATATATATATATATATATATATATATATATATTATAAAATGCCAACAAACTTATGTAATACACTTATTACACTTATACACTGGAAATAAGTGGCAAAACAAAGAGCCATTTGGGAGCCGAAAGAGCCGACTCTTTATGAAGAGCTGAGCCAAAACAGCCGGCACCCTAAAAAGAGCCGAAATTCCCATCACTAATAAACGGCTCACAGAGACCAGGGGCCTCTTGTACAAAGTGGATTTCTTACTGAATACTGGTGTACGGACAAATCCAGAAAATGGTGTAAGCAAAAAAAAAATCTGGATGTATTAAACCGTGCTTACCCTGAAATCCACGCACATTTCATTACATCCCAATCAACGTCGAATAGAGCGCACATGAGAGAGTGGCTGACTCCTCCCGTGACACGCCCCCTATATGCAAATTTAAATTTGCCCTGCACCAGAGCAGTTTCCTCTCTGATCACAAAATGTGAAGTGGAGACGCTCCTGAATGAGGTAGAGGCACGGAAAAAATGTTTGTTTGGCACGTTGTGGCATTACGGCAAAGCGCAAAAGGTCTTAGTGGGACAGCTTTAACCCATTTGTGCAGTGAGAGTAAACACACACACACACTAGTGAATACTAGACGGCAGTGGTGTATACCAGCCAGAAAGATTTGTGTCCACTATTGCATGATGGGATGTAGAACACTACAAAGACGGTAAAGAGCAGTGGGCAGTCATAATCCCGGGGGCCTGGGGAGCAGTTAGGGTTAAGCTTCATGCAAGACTTCAGTCATGATCAGCTGAGAATCGAACCTACGACCCTCCGGTTACTCCCCTACCACTAAACCTTGGCTGTCCCTGATTGTCCAGTATACTGAAATCCTAACACGAGCAACTGTAGAGAAAGGAAACACCCCACGACACGGAGAGGTGGAACCACACGACACGGAGAGGTAGCACCCCACGACACGGCCCCTGTGGACCAGCTGACTTCTGGGATCGTTCACCCATATTCTCAGAGCATGTGTGGCTGCATAACAAAGAATGATAACAATAGTAGAATGTATTTTTTTTCATATATGTCAGATTTTCTTCTGATATAAAATGCTGATCGTGTCTGTGCAATAAGGAAATAGTGGCTGATACAGATACATCCTGTAGACCAGCGGTTCTCAAACTTTTTAGTCAAAGTACCACCAATTGTCAAACTAAAACCTCCACGTACCACCACCTGCCCCCCCCTCCCCCCCCCCCCAAAAAAAAAACCTTGGGGGGGGGGGGGGTGGGGGGTCGTCGAACGTAAGTTGTTAGGGGGGGGGGGGGGGGGGGGGGGGGGCGACGACACGAATTAAGTATATTGCGATTTATCGATCGTCGGTGGTTGGCGCCAGAGTGAACTAGTAACTCATTCAATCACAGATGTAGATCAGAGGTAAATAAACTAGATTTTTTTTCGGCGTGAGATATCGGATGTGTGGCGTGAGAGCGTGGGAAGACAGTCAAATGCGTGTGTCTCACGCTCAATGCGTGAGAGTTGGCAATCCTGCTCATTACACACATATGTTGTGTAGTTCTCCTGTAGTTTGTGTTGGTAACGAGGCTGAAGTTGGTTCCTTATTCGCCAGTGTCTTATTCGCACTTTCCGTTCCACCTTAAAAAAATAAAGCGGTAGTTTCATTATGTCGCAGCGATAGAATGTATTGTACGTTTCTATGGCTGTATCTACTGATTCTTACATCGTATCAGAAATCTGACGAGCAGGTTTGATTGACCATATAAGTGACTGTATAAATCCAGAAGAAGAAGAGTTTTTACTGTAGAATATTTTTATAATCGTCCTGTGAAGTTGGCATGTCAGGTGAAAATGTACTATGCATACAGGCGAAAATGTACTATGCATACAGTGCATTGGTCTTAGTTTATATGGCTGTATCTCCTGATTCTTACATCGTCTCAGAGATCTGACGAGCAGGTTTGATTGACCATATAAGTGACTGTAAATCCAGAAGAAGAAGGTTTTTTACTGTAGAATATTTATATAATCGTCCTGTGAAGTTGGCATGTCTGGCGATGATGTACTGTGCATACAGTGCATTGGTCTTAGTTTGTATGGCAGTATCTCCTGATTCTTACATTGTCTCAAAGATCTGACAAGCAGGTTTGATTGACCATATAAGTGACTGTATAAATCCAGAAGAAGAAGGTTTTTTACTGTAGAATGTTTTTTTAATTGACCTGTGAACTTGGCATGTCAGGCGATAGAATGTAATGTGCATATAGTGCAATGGTCTTAGTTTGTACAGCAGTATCTCCTGATTCTTACATCGTCTAAGAGATCTGACAAGCACGTTTAGTTGACCATATAAGTGACTGTATAAATCTAGAAGAAGAAGGTTTTTTACTGTAGAATATTTTTATATTTGTCCTGTGAACTTGGCATGTCAGGCGATAGAATGTAATGTGCATAGTGCAATGGTCTTAGTTTGTATGGCAGTATCTACTGATTCTTACATCGTCTCAGAAATCTGAAGAGCAGGTTTGATTGACGACATAAGTGACTGTATAAATCCAAAAGAAGAAGGTTTTTTACTGTAGAATATTTTTTTAATTGACCTGTGAACTTGGCATGTCAGGCGATAGAATGTAATGTGCATGTAGTGCAATGGTCTTAGTTTGTATGGCTATATCTCCTGATTCTTACATCGTCTAAGAGATCTGACAAGCACGTTTAGTTGACAATATAAGTGACTGTATAAATCTAGAAGAAGAAGGTTTTTTACTGTAGAATATTTTTATATTTGTCCTGTGAACTTGGCATGTCAGGCGATAGAATGTAATGTGCATATAGTGCAATGGTCTTAGTTTGTATGGCTATATCTCCTGATTCTTACATCGTCTCAGAGATCTGACAAGCACGTTTAGTTGACCATATAAGTGACTGTATAAATCCAGAAGAAGAAGGTTTTTTACTGTAAAAATTTTTTTTTATTGACCTGTGAACTTGACATGTCAGGCGATAGAATGTAATGTGCATATAGTGCAATGGTCTTAGTTTGTATGGCTATATCTCCTGATTCTTACATCTTCTCAGAGATCTGACAAGCACGTTTAGTTGACCATATAAGTGACTGTATAAATCCAGAAGAAGAAGGTTTTTTACTGTAGAAAATTTTTTTATTGACCTGTGAACTTGACATGTCAGGCGATAGAATGTACTATGCATACAGTGCAATGGTCTTAGTTTGTATGGCTGTATCTCCTGATTCTTACATTGTCTCAGAAATCTGAAGAGCAGGTTTGATTGACGACATAAGTGACTGTATGAATCCAGAAGAAGAAGGTTTTTTACTGTAGAATATTTTCATATTCCTCCTGTGAAGTTGGCATGTCAGGCGATAGAATGTAATGTGCATATAGTGCAATGGTCTTAGTTTGTATGGCAGTATCTCCTGATTCTTACATTGTCTCAGAAATCTGAAGAGCAGGTTTGATTGACGACATAAGTGACTGTATAAATCCAAAAGAAGAAGGTTTTTTACTGTAGAATATTTTTTTAATTGACCTGTGAACTTGACGTCAGGCGATAGAATGTAATGTGCATATAGTGCAATGGTCTTAGTTTGTATGGCAGTATTTCCTGATTCTTACATCGTCTCAAAGATCTGACAAACAGGTTTAGTTGACTATATAAGTGACTGTATGAATCCAGAAGAAGAAGAGTTTTTACTGTAGAATTTTTTTTTTTATTGACCTGTGAACTTGGCATGTCAGGCGATAGAATAATGTGCATATAGTGCATTGGTCTTAGTTTGTATGGCAGTATCTCCTGATTCTTACATCGTCTCAAAGATCTAACAAGCAGGTTTAGTTGACCACATAAGTGACTGTATAAAACCAGAAGAAGAAGAGTTTTTACTGTAGAATATTTTTTATTGACCTGTGAACTTGGTATGTTAGGCCATATAATATGTTCAGTATATTTTACTTTTGTCTTATTTCATACGGTTTTATCTCCTTATTATCACCTTTTTTTAAACTCATTTTCTATGCCATTATTTGCTTATTGTCAAACTTTCAGGCAATTAATTAAACCAGTGTAACCCATTTGTATACTTGTGAGTACAGTGACATTTTACTGCACTATCTTCACTTGCCCTTTTTAGGCACTTAAGTTCAAATGTATGTACTTTCTGTCTTGTCCTTTCTGTCCTTGCTCGGTAATCCTTAAAATATCACTCTAACATGAAACATAATTTAGCCTACTCCCATAGACTTTTTCTTTCAGCGCTTGTAAAGGAAATTGGGTATTGGAATGATTCATAATCAATAAAGGGCATTATTAATTATTATTTTCTCTAATTAAGTAATGATAATGTATGCTTGTGTAACTGAAACTGTTTGTTCTCAAAACTCTTCTGTGAAACCAACCTGTTCAGTTAGCAACACGGATTGTGAATCAATTTCACCTGCTGTTGTGTAAATGGAATAGACAACAGGTAGAAATGAGAGGCAATTAGCAAGACTTCCCCTATAAAGGAGTGGTTCTGCAGGTGGGGACCACAGACCACTTCTCAGTACCTATGCTTTCTGGCTGATGTTTTGGTCACTTTTGAATGTTGGTGGTCCTTTCACACTCGTGGTAGCATGAGACGGACTCTACAACCCATACAAGTGGCTCAGGTAGTGCAGCTCATCCAGGATGGCACATCAATGCGAGCTGTGGCAAGAAGGTTTGCTGTGTCTGTCAGCGCAGTGTCCAGAGGCTGGAGGCGCTACCAGGAGACAGGCCAGTACACCAGGAGACGTGGAGTAGGCCGTAGGAGGGCAACAACCCAGCAGCAGGACCGCTACCTCCGCCTTTGTGCAAGAAGGAACAGAAGGAGCACTGCCAGAGCCCTGCAAAATGACCTCCAGCAGGCCACAAATGTGCATGTGTCTGCACAAACGGTTAGAAACCGACTCCATGAGAATGGTATGAGGGTCCGACGTCCACAGATGGGGGTTGTGCTCACAGCCCAACACCGTGCAGGACGCTTGGCATTTGCCAGAGAACACCAGGATTTGTAAATTTGCCACTGGCGCCTTGGGCTCTTCACAGATGAAAGCAGGTTCACACTGAGCACATGTGACAGACATGACAGAGTCTGGAGACGCCGTGGAGAGCGATCTGCTGCCTGCAACATCCTTCAGCATGACCACAGCCATACAAACTAAGACAAATGCACTGTATGCACAGTTCATTATCGCCTGACATATTCCAAAATATTCCACAGTAAAAAACCTTCTTCTTCTGAAGTTATTCTGTCACTTATATGGTCAACTAAACCTGCTTGTCAGATCTCTGAGACTATGTAAGAATCAAGAGATACAGCCATACAAACTAAGACAAATGCACTGTATGCACAGTACATTCTATCGCCTGACATGCCAAGTTCACAGGTCAATAAAAAAAATATTCTACAGTAAAAAACCTTCTTCTTCTGGATTTATACAGTCACTTATATGGTCAATTAAACCTGCTTGTCAGATCTCTGAGACGATGTAAGAATCAGGAGATACAGCCATACAAACTAAGACCATTGCACTATATGCACATTACATTCTATCGCCTGACATGCCAAGTTCACAGGACGAATATAAAAATATTCTACAGTAAAAAACCTTCTTCTTCTGGATTTATACAGTCACTGATGTGGTCAAGTATATCTGCTTGTCAGATCTCTGAGACGATGTAAGAATCAGGAGATACTGCCATACAAACTAAAACCAATGCACTGTATGCACAGTACATTATCGCCTGACATGCCAACTTCACAGGTCAATAAAAAAATATTCTACAGTAAAAAACCTTCTTCTTCTGGATTTATACAGTCACTTATATGGTCAATCAAACCTGCTCGTCAGATCTCTGAGACGATTTAAGAATCAGGAGATACAGCCATACAAACTAAGACCAATGCACTGTATGCATAGTACAATATCGCCAGACATGCCAACTTCACAGGTCAATTAAAAAATATCCTATAGTAAAAAACCTTCTTCTTCTGGATTTATACAGTCACTTATATGGTTAATCAAACCTGCTCGTCAGATCTCTGAGACGATGTAAGAATCAGGAGATACAGCCATACAAACTAAGACCAATGCACTATATGCACAGTACATTCTATCGCCTGACATGCCAAGTTCACAGGTCAATAAAATAAATAATCTACAGTAAAAAACCTTCTTCTTCTGGTTTTATGCAGTCACTTATGTGGTCAACTAAACCTGCTTGTCAGATCTTTGAGACAATGTAAGAATCAGGAGATACAGCCATACAAACTAAGACCAATGCACTGTTTGCACAGTACATTTTCGCCTGACATGCCAACTTCACAGGACGACTATAAAAATATTCTACAGTAAAAAACCTTTTTTTTCTGGATTTATACAGTCACTTATATGGTCAATCAAACCTGCTCGTCAGATCTCTGAGACGATGTAAGAATCAGGAGATACTGCCATACAAACTAAGACCAATGCACTGTATGCACAGTACATTTTCGCCTGACATGCCAACTTCACAGGACGACTATAAAAATATTCTACAGTAAAAAACCTTTTTCTTCTGGATTTATACAGTCACTTATATGGTCAATCAAACCTGCTCGTCAGATCTCTGAGACGATGTAAGAATCAGGAGATACAGCTATAGAAACGTACAATACATTCTATCGCGGCGACATAATGAAACTACCGCATTATTTTTTTAAGGTGGAACGGAAAGTGCGAATAAGACACTGGCGAATAAGGAACCAACTTCAGCCTCGTTAGCATATGTAGGTTCCATCAATACAGCCAATCACTCTAGGAAATCTTTAAAATGTAAATGGAATGAAGTTCGTTATATATTGCCTCTCCTTTGCTTAATTTCTTTATTGTCCGTGTGAATTAAAGACAAACAAATGATGCTGTGGAATTCCTCTTTGATGTCCATAACTGGCTTAAGCCCAGGAAACACCACAAAACCGGGCACTAGTCATTTTAATGCCGGACATAGTTTTCGGACAGACCGACATACAGTAGCTTTGCTGACAGATTCCGCATCTCCTACACTATAAAGAAAACTTCCACTAGCAAAAAACGAAGACCGATATATAACAATCTGGAGAGAATTTAGGGCTGATCCGCGATGTGTAATATTTGAAATGTTATTATAATAATAAAGTTATTGATGTAAGTAATGGATTGTGCTGAAAACGATAACGTTCATTAAAAAAATATTCCAAAAATGATAGTAGGCCTGTCTATTCGGGGTTTTATAAGACGTTCCCGACGAAGAACTCAGCGAATAAACTGAGTTTCAATATCCACATGATCTTCGAGGAAAGGACACGTCATAATGACGTGTTTGTAACTCTGGGTCGGGTCCAAGTTAACCTGCCAGCGAGCAGGTTAGCTTCAGAGCATAAGTTGCTATAGTAACTGACTCCGGTTCTCTCTAAGCTCGGTTTCTGGAACGGAAAACCTCGAGTTTCCGTGAACTCTGAGTTAACTTACCCGGTTTTCTCGCTTAACCCGCTTCTTGGAACACCCCCCTGTACGCAGCTCTCTGCGTACACATGAGTACGCATTTCAGTGCAAAGTTTTGCGTACGATTTCATACGCATGGGGAATGAGACCGGGTTGGACAAACTGGACAGACGAGATATTGCCCAGCAATATCTTCAGGGAAATGAAAGGAGGAGAGATGTTTTTGGGACCTTTTGAGTCTCTTTCTAGAGGGTACATTTGTTTGGCTGCAGAGGGAATTCTTTTGTTATCAATTGTGTTTATTATTTGAAAAAATGTACAAATACATAACTTACATTTCATTTCACATTTCATGCTATGTAGGCTATTTTTATTTATTTTATTTATATGAATCTATTGTTTAAGTGTATACTGTATTTAAGTTAGTATAATAAGTATTTTCATACACATTATGTTTAACCATTTACATGAAGGCATGTTTGTGAATCATTTCAATTTTATTTTGTTATTTCTTGTTATTTTTGCACATGTGCACAAGTTTCTGTGCTGAGAATGAGATGTCATATATTGGTAGAGTACGGCATATGACAAAAAGTGATTTACGACTTTGACCTCTAGTTGACCCCCCCCCCCCCGCTCCCCCTCCCTCCACCCCTCCGCCCCTCCACCCCACCCCAACTCATGACATCATCATCACATCAATCAACGTCAAGACGACCAAAGAGAATTAAGTTGTGCTTTGATATTTTGCTTGATAAGGTTAATTAAAACATTATTTTGATCTTCTTTGATGTTGACTCTCCGGGGCCGTATAACCCTAGACACCTGCGACACACACACATACACACACACACACACACACACCCTGAACAGAACAGCGCACAAACCCTAGTCCACACAGATTAGCGCTAAAAGATAGGAGGATCTCAGACACACACACACACACACACACACACACACACACACACACACACACACACACACACACACACACACACACACACACCTGAACAGAACAGGAGGATCTCAGACACACACCACACACATACATACCCCCTAGTCACACAGACTGCGCACGCGCACACAAATATGCTTACTTTGAGTAACTTCAAACAGTTAACAAAACTCTGATGAACCAATGAGGAGGCATTCTCAACACACCAATCCGGGGTGCGTGTTTAGAGCGCGAGCATTTAAAGAGAGAGAGGGGGAACGTTTCCTTGAGGAGTCAACATGCATTCGACTGTGGGATGCGAATATCCATACAAACCATTTTTTTCCTGAGTGAGGCCCCATACTGACTTGAAGTAACTCTGAGGGTCCTCGGCACGCTGAGTTGACCTCGTCACCTTTCCCTCAATGAATTAACTCAGGTCTTCCCACACACACACACACACACACACACACACACACACACACACACACGCACACACACATACCGATGCACTCGCACATGACCTTGACTCACGCTGTAGGGAAACCTCCGTCCACTGCCCGCGACACACACACGCCCCTAGTCACACACTCCCCTAGTCACACAGAACAGCGCACACACAAATATGCCTACTTCAAAGTAGCGTACTTCAAACAATTAACAAACTCTGATGAATCAATGAAGAATCATTCTCAACCGAGTTAAACCACACTGTATAAACATTAAAATTACCTCTTTTGAAATTTAATGTAGAGAACCTTGTTAAACTATCAAGTTTATAATGACAATCTTAAAACAATGTAAATATATGTAAAAGATTAATACATTGTTTTATTCACTGTTTTTTTCTGAAAACATGGAACTCAGATTTCAGTCTCCCTATATCAAAGAAACTGCCATAACTTTTTATCAAATGTTGGAATATCTCCTCAGGAATCACCCGACTCTTTTAAAACATATCCTTTCTAAAGTCTGCAGGAGCCTATGATACATGTTGGGTCATAGTGCTTAATATCCATTATGTGAAGCTCCACTGTGTAGCAGAGTTTCAGGGAACTTCCTGAAGACTTGGGAAAGGCCGTCCTTTAACAGTAAATGTGGGTTTATCAATAAATGTGACAAACCCATAGAAAGTTGCAAAAAAACACTGGACCGAGGCATGAATTGTGCACCAGTTTAACACCAAGTTTAATCTATGTGCATAGCAGTTCACAAAAATTGCTTCTGGGGCAATTTCTTTAACTTTATCCTAAAGTCCTTTAGCGGAAGCCATGACAGTAGTCACAATGTACATCACATTTTTTACATCACAAAGTGCTGCATCTGTTATTTTAAAACACCAAAGACAGATTGGACATTTTGTCGTTCTGAAATATAAAACATCCACAAATCATTACTAAGTTTGGGCCTGCGGTATTTACATAACAAATTATCACAGACTGTTGTGCATGACATGAAAATGTCAGTTGTCTTATCTACTCGCCAGTCAAAAATGTAAGCAGATGGAACTTCATCTTTGATTTCATTAGGACCAGAGGCTGTAATAACAGAGCCTACAGTTGTAAATAACTCTGAATGTAATTGAACATGCCAGAAAACAGAGGATGACTGGAGTGGTTAAGACATCATCATACACGGATATTCTCTGTAATTGCCCTTGTTAGTAGATTCTGCCCTCATTACAGCCTCTGAAAGTGAGCTGTTTACTGTCGAGCAGTGAAGAACATCAATATCTGGATTGTGCTGTTAAATCTTTATCTTTTGGTGCCTTAATATGTAGCCCATCATCAATCACACGTTCTACTGTGACTCTACATAGGAAACCTGACCATGAACATGAGCTCACGTTCCTTGTTTTTCTATTGAGTTTTGTATGTCTAGTCAAAATTAACCAAACCCTCCAAACACACCTTTCACCAAACAATATGTAACTGAGATGATTGCGGCCAAACATTCTCTTAGTTTAAGGTAAGACACTACAGGTGAATAGGGTAAAAATGTCATCTAGCAATCACTATGAAACTTACCATATTGATTATTGACATTAAGAGAATTACAAGTTTTCTGAAATGTTATGTTTAAATATGCAACTTGGGCGTTATCTAATTAAATATATGTTAATTTGCATATATTTCAAAAACAGAAATCTAAACAATGCATAAAGTCAGGTTCAAAATTCTTGTTTTGAGATTCTGAATATCTCTTTATTACTTTATAAATCAGAAAAAACTGTTTACTTACTCTCAATCTAATCATATCATTAGAGCATCCCCAACAATAAAAGGACAAACAACAGCAAAACAGAGCAATGTAATGACTAAGTTTAACTTCAATATAACGCAATCACAGCGCACACACTGCAACCTGTAGAACTTTTACCTTAGATTGTTGTATGTCTGTCCTGCACAATAGTTCCCCAGTCCTGTTTACAACCTAGTCATCCATCCCTGCTCCATATGTATGTCCCTCACACATTTCCTCATGATGTCTTTTCAGCTTTTTAGCTGTGCTCAGGTTTGCACTTGTGTTTCACGCCGGCGAACGTGGCAGATGTGACAACCTCTGCTTTTGATACTCTGAGTATATCAGCTTCATTACATTGACAGTAAGACTGTGCTCTGATCATATCAGGTTCATTACATTGACAGTAAGACTGGGCTCTGATCATATCAGCTTCATTACATTGACAGTAAGACTGTGCTCTGATCATATCAGCTTCATTACATTGACAGTAAGACTATGCTCTGCAGCCACAACCTCTCCATATCAGTCATCATAGCAGAGACACCTTCACTAAAGGTAGAAATGGTCATACCTGTTGCTGCCTCAACCCTGCATTTACCAACACAATTAAATGTATAGGATATCACTACCTGTTCATCTCCTCACGTTTAATTGGTGTATTTATTTTTTACTTTTACATAACATAGGTATGTGTTTAAAACTTTTAGTCACAAAACATTGTATTCATTCACTTTTATTCATATTTTGTATTAAACTTAAAAGTTTTGTCCATTCTACCACTAAAGAAAAAATCTGTAGGGTAAAACTGACATTATTGAAAGACAGGGAACTTTATTAATCTGTGGATCAACTTCTTGTCTCTATCTCAACCCTGTCCCATACCTGTATTATTTTTGTAAACCTGCATGTCCCAAGACGCGTAGCCTATATGTATATACAGGTTTGCGGTACCCATCTCTTTCACACAGACTGCACTCTAAAAACAAACTGCTGCAAAATCCGTGGTCTGATATTAATTTTAAGCCCTGTGCCTACACAATTAGGACAAATTAATCCACTAATTAGTTCAAACGCGCTTTGCTGTGCGGCGCATTTGGTCCGACCTGCTATCTAAAGTCTAAATGCGTGTAAGCATTTCATTATCTAATTGATTTTTGCAAGTTTCACCTTGTTTCTTCTCGCAAGTGACAATTGTTGTCTTTTCTGAGAAGCTGTTAAAAGCAATACTTTCGGCATTTTTATATATTATAAAGATACTGAAATGCTAAAACAGAAAGTGTGACCGCATGTGACCACGTGACGCTCTCAGGTTTCACATTCTCAGAAATCGACACCGGCCAACGAGATGTCAAGCTTGCGTTTAAATCACCCTTTTATTCTTTCACGATCTGTTGCTGTTGGAAAGGAAATGATCATATTTGGAGCAGATGTACTCGTGTAGGAGAGAGATGGAGAGGGAGAGAGAGAGCGAGTTTTACAACGATACCCATGATGATGACAGGTAGATAACTGGAGCGGCGGTTCATGCTCCGTAAGAACGCTAACTTTTCGTGAACTTATGAAAAATCTACAGGCGCATCCAGATAAAGTGTAGATAAATAAACACTTTAATGTTTATTTTGCACATTTTCTTTCCATCAGCTTGAAATAAGACATGTTACGGAATCAAAATAGCCTAAAACCTCAAAATTGACCGGCGCATGATAAAACGATGTATTTGCCTGTCGTGTCTCGCCATAAGCACCTCTAATAATCATGTTCCCGGTCATAACAGGAGAGTTAAAATAATGCACTCCGGGCACGTCCAACAGTGAGGAGACCCAGGTCACGTGGGAGAGATCATATCTCTCAGATGTCCTGGGAACACCTCGACATCCCCCCCCCCCCAGAAGAGCTAGAAGAGGTGGCTGGGGAAAGGGAAACCTGGGCCTCTTTGCTCAGGCTACTGCCCCCGCGACCAGGGCCCCAGATAAGAGGATGAGAATGTGTGGATGGATGTAACCTGAATTTTGAACTAAATGAATGCTGTGTGATGCTGTTTAATTCTCTACATAAGGAATGCCAAAACATGGCCCACATTTGCATTTTACACCTGAGAATATCCCTCTGCAATCTTCACTAAAATGAAGCGACTTAAGAAGTCAATATTTACATTTTTCTACAGTATATACAAACAGTATAGTAAATAATAAATAAAATGAGCTGGAGTTTATGAGTTTATATTCCATATATGCCCCATGAACCGAGCTTGAATTCCTCCAAATGCCGGGGTATGCTTTTAAAACTATGTTTTTTGTTAAAGTGATGAAAAGCTTCAGATGATCTTCCAATCATTATATATTACACTGCACAAATTCATTCCTACTGTGCAATAAATGTGTAAATATTCCAGATAACAACTGAACTGAAAACTGAACTGAAAAAGAAGTATACAGTCTGAAGTGTAGTACTGAACCCCAAATATGCGCAATGTCCGAGGGGATAAACGTGTTGTGCTTCTATGGGGGAAAACGTCACGCTAGTTGATGACAACCTGTGAGAACTTGTTCTTTGAACACTTGCACGTCCGGTACATTGTTTTGGAAGAATATAGTTATGTACATATAATATTAAATATCTGCAGAACTTTTTTTAAGATATTTTGGATATTTTACCTGTCCTTATGTCACGTATGACCGTGCCCCCCTCCGTTAGCTGTCACTCCAAACTCCCTCGTGTCTGTGTTTCGTACCTGTTTACCCCGCCCCGCTCGTTCGTCTCTGTGATTACCTTGTTTGTTACCACGCCCCGTGTTATTACCGTCACCTGCCCCTCGTTAG
The DNA here is from genome assembly GCF_052324685.1 of Brachyhypopomus gauderio. NCBI lineage: Eukaryota > Metazoa > Chordata > Actinopteri > Gymnotiformes > Hypopomidae > Brachyhypopomus > Brachyhypopomus gauderio. The sequence goes on along the minus strand of NW_027506919.1, from coordinate 625,783 downwards.
ATTCCTTGTATTTAAGCCCCTGAGTCTCCCTTGTCCTTTGTCTGGTATTTTGTTTGATTTGGTTTGACTAGTTCTTGTTCAGCGTTTTACCCGACCGTTTTGTGTCCCTGTCTTTTGATTCCTCGCCTGTTACTCGTGTTCCCCTGTTTGTAATGCCCGTGTTTGCATGTTTTTCGGACTGCCCTCCTGTGATCGACCCTGCCTGGCTTTCTGACGATGAGTATAGTATTCCCTTTAATAAATCTCGCTCCTCTCAGCATTTGTGTCCGTCTCCTCGCTACGCAGCGCGAGAATCGTTACATAATACCAGACCTTACAAGGACACAGCGAGAGAGCGAGACTCTGGTAAGTTCAACCGCTGTAATGAGATGTTGACTGGTTTAATTCGGTTCGACTCTCCGGTATTACAGCGCGAACAAACCAGAGACAGGAATTCCCCTTGCGCTGTGGGTACAGGGGAGTCTCGTCGCCGTAAAAACAAAGCGAGCTCCCTGATAAGCGCTACGTGTCTTCGGGCAGACGGAATGAATGTGCAGACGAGCGTTGGCTTGGCTCTCGGTTGGCTTTCAAAAGTCATTGTGAGCTCCCGATACCTCCGACGAGGCGGAGTCACCAGGAAAGCCACCGAGAAGCAGTTGTGTCTGTATGTTCTTCCAGGCGCAGACCGGACCGGGGAAGGAGGAAGACCACGCCCCCAGTTCAGAGCCCTGCCTCCACAGCGCATGAAATCGTCGTCCTCCCGGAAGCCGCTCCCCGAAGGCCCCCCAATAATTTTTTGGGGGGGAGTACTAGCCACTCACCCCAGGAGTGGCCGGCTCGGACACCCGGTGACGTCAGTATGGCGGACACGCCCCCCGGTGACGTCAGTATGGCGGACACGCCCCCTGGTGACGTCAGCCCGGTGGTTCCGCCCCCCGGTGACGTCAGCATGGCGGACACGCCCCCCGGTGACGTCAGCCCAGTGGTTCCGCCCCCCGGTGACGTCAGCATGGCGGACACGCCCCCCGGTGACATCAGCCCGGTGGTTCCGCCCCCTGAGGACGTCAGCCCGGTGGTTCCGCCCCCCGAGGACGTCAGCCCGGTGGTTCCTCCCCCCGAGGACGTCAGCCCGGAGGTTCCGCCCCCCGAGGACGTCAGGTCCGGGCCTGTTCCTGTACCCGCGACCCGGAGGAGGATGTCCACGCCGGCCGCTATTCCCGCTGCCCGCCTGCCGGCTCCTGTCCCCGCTGCCCGCCTGCCGGCTCCTGTCCCCGCTGCCCGCCTGCCGGCTCCTGTCCCCGCTGCCCGCCAGCGGACCCCGCTTGTCCCCGCTGCCCGCCAGCGGACTCCGCCTGTTGCCCTTGGGACTGTGCTGCCCCCTGTTGGGCATGGACTTTGTGTTCCCCCTGCTCCGCCATGTGCCTCCTATGTTTCGTTGCCCGTGTTCCCCTTGCTCCCTGGTCCCGTCCCTGGTTTTGTTTTGGTCCCTGTCCCCGTGGTTGTGTCTGTTCGTGTCCATGTTCCTGTTCCTGTGTCTGTTTCCTGTGGTGTCATCTCTGTCCCTGTCCCCATGTCTGTTCCCCAAGTTGTCACCCACCTTGTGCCAGTGCCTGTCTCCGTTGTTCATGGTGTCTTTGCCTCTGTGTTTGCCTCCGCCCTATTCCCTGGCCCCGCTCCCGTGTCTGTTCCCGGTCCTGTCTCGTCTGGCCCTGCCCCTATTCCTCGCCTTGGCCCTATCGGGTCTCATTGTGTCCCCTGTCCTGCCCAGTCCCTACCCGGCTCCTGGCCAGTCTTTGCTCCCCTGTCTCCAGTCCCTGCCATGCCCCTGGTCCCTTGTCCTGTGTCCCGTGGTCCCCTGCCCTGTCTGCCCTTGCGTGCCCCGGAGTGGCACGCCTTGAGGGGGAGTACTGTCATGTATGACCGTGCCCCCCTCCGTTAGCTGTCACTCCAAACTCCCTCGTGTCTGTGTTTCGTACCTGTTTACCCCGCCCCGCTCGTTCGTCTCTGTGATTACCTTGTTTGTTACCACGCCCCGTGTTATTACCGTCACCTGCCCCTCGTTAGATTCCTTGTATTTAAGCCCCTGAGTCTCCCTTGTCCTTTGTCTGGTATTTTGTTTGATTTGGTTTGACTAGTTCTTGTTCAGCGTTTTACCCGACCGTTTTGTGTCCCTGTCTTTTGATTCCTCGCCTGTTACTCGTGTTCCCCTGTTTGTAATGCCCGTGTTTGCATGTTTTTCGGACTGCCCTCCTGTGATCGACCCTGCCTGGCTTTCTGACGATGAGTATGGTATTCCCTTTAATAAATCTCGCTCCTCTCAGCATTTGTGTCCGTCTCCTCGCTACGCAGCGCGAGAATCGTTACACCTTACCTTGCAGTTGCCTTTGAACTGCGGTTATCTATTACACTTTAGGTCTAAACTCATATCCATACTGTTTAAAAGGTTTTTGAAGTAACGTAATGTTTTGTACTACATTTTCCATATGACTTGTGCAGTTTAATGAAGTTTATATATAGGCTACTTTGCACTTTACTTGCCCGGCTGAAGACTTCTGTCTAAACCTCCTGTTTCTCTATAAAATCTGTACAATTAGGGGAGACCGGGTATGGTTGTAACACTTTTTGCTGCCAGTATGGAAAACACAATATGTATTAGTTAAACAATATACAAGACTCGTGTGGCTTAATGAAATGTGGGAGTGATAGAATTTATAATTATTTTATAACTGTGGGGTATTTTTCTTGTCCAGAATCAACCAGCTTTTTGCTGCCATGGTTCTATGGTGTAACTATTTTGCACTTCACTGCACAAACACACACACACACACACACACATCAACATTTTTCTCAACTAGGTATTCAACAAGTGTATCAACCACTTTGCAAACATTAATCTGTTTCTTTGTTGAAAGTTTTACTACACAAATGTCTATTATATACACACACAGACAAAGCACATGATCGATTTTTACAGCATTGTTGCTCTTCTGTGTTTCTTGAAATTTTGTAAACGTTTAACATCATCAGCGTTCATGTTATTACAAAGTGTAAAATCATCCACACTATCGCCAATACAATTATACAACAAATGTGTCAATTCGTAGTACACACGATGTTTCATCACACGTTCTGACAAACTCTGTCGTACACAAGCCAGACCCATTTTCGACTTAAACAGCACTATGAGTCTTTGAACCGCCTTCCCAATGGTCAACGGCGTCAGAGACGAATTGTTCGGATGTTTGATCAACCAGACTTCCCCTTAGCTCCTGCAGCTTTTCCACAATGTATGGCTCGCTCCGCAATTCACAGACAACGGTTTCAGCACATCCTTGCACTTTTTGAAGAGCCAGCTGTATTCCAAAACACTTTAGAAGACCCGCTATGGCTTCTCTTAACTCGGGTATGAACAGTGACTGTGTTATATCTTTATAGTATTTTTCAAAAAAGAAGATATCCGGCTCAAAGAGACACGTGTGTCGACGCTGGCTGGGGTGATTCACTTCACAACCGAGACACATCTTCAACTTGCGATCTATGATGTGTTGTAGGATTGCAACAACGGCAGACTTTATCAGTTTCAACGCCGTAGTACACACTCGGCTGTCCACATCATCGGGCTGCTCATGTGTGATTGTGTCTTCAGGAACATCGACTTGCTCATCCGATGGGGAGGCCATTTTCACATATCCAAGATCCAACATACTATTGTCCGGTCCTGTGTTGTCCATAGCTGATTCATCATAGCTGTAGTCCACAAACCTACGACCGGTGTCGATCGCCGTATATTCAAAGCACGGACTTCTGTAGTTTCTATACCACACACGCTCACAGGCATCCGGCTGGTCTGCTGGATGAAAATCCTCAAACACGTTGGCCTGCATGTTGGCCTTGTCTTGATGTTGTGTGCCCACGATGTGGAGTTGTGTTTCTTTTAACGTACTTTCGGGTAGGCTGTGATCCTCTTTGACCACCCCACAAACGTCATAAGCCAGAGAATCAGAGGTATTTGACCAAATGCTTTGGTATACCGTCTCTTCCTTGGCGCTAAAAACAAATTGGTTTCACCACTAGAACTAAATCTTGGCGTAACTGTTGAATCTCTAAAAAGAGCCTGATCCACACACACAGCAGACATTTTAAAATGCTGTAGCAGTGTCGGTTTAAATACTATATACAACATCTGCATATTTAAATGTCTCGTGTCTGATTGACTAAACTGTGTGACATAGACGTCAAGGCATCATGCACCAACAGGTGTGGTGTGGCAGGGGATGTGAACTGTGGGGGGCGTACCCCAGACCTCCCCTTGTGGGGGATAGCCTGTCAATCAAACATGTCACTCAAAGATGTCATAAATCAAGGGGGGTGGTTGGGTGGAGATGGGTAGGATATGCCCAGACTTGCCCCTGTTGTGGGGGTGACCTGTCAATCAAACATGTCACTCAAGGGTCATAAATCACTCAAAAAGGTGTTTGTCAGAATGTGTGATGAAACATCGTGTGTACTACGAATTGACACATTTGTTGTATAATTGTATTGGCGATAGTGTGGATGATTTTACACTTTTTAATAACATGAACGCTGATGATGTTAAACGTTTACAAAATTTCAAGAATCAAATGAATGTTGTCAAAACAACAACGTCGCATGATTGGCATCATTTGGCCCAGTTTTGTGTAGATTCTAACAAAACACCCCATGTGTCTATTAGTAAACTGTTGGTTCTCATGCCTAAGAGCAACAATGCTGTAAAAATCGATCATGTGCTTTGTCTGTGTGTGTATATAATAGACATTTGTGTAGTAAAACTTTCAACAAAGAAACAGATTAATGTTTGCAAAGTGGTTGATACACTTGTTGAATACCTAGTTGAGAAAAATGTTGATGTGTGTGTGTGTGTGTGTGTGTGTGTGCAGTGAAGTGCAAAATAGTTACACCATAGAACCATGGCAGCAAAAAGCTGGTTGATTCTGGACAAGAAAAATACCCCACAGTTATAAAATAATTATAAATTCTATCACTCCCACATTTCATTAAGCCACACGAGTCTTGTATATTGTTTAACTAATACATATTGTGTTTTCCATACTGGAAGCAAAAAGTGTTACAAACATACCGGGTCTCCCCTAATTGTGCAGATTTTATAGAGAAACAGGAGGTTTAGACAGAGGTCTTCAGCCGGCCAAGTGAAGTGCAAAGTAGCCTATATATAAACTTCATTAAACTGCACAAGTCATATGGAAAATATAGTACAAAACATTACGTTACTTCAAAAACCTTTTAAACAGTATGGATATGAGTTTAGACCTAAAGTGTAATAGATAACCGCAGTTCAAAGGCAACTGCGAGGTAAGGACAGGTAAAATATCCAAAATATCTTGAAAAAAGTTCTGCAGATATTTAATATTATATGTACATAACTATATTCTTCCAAAACAATGTACCGGACGTGCAAGTGTTCAAAGAACAAGTTCTCACAGGTTGTCATCAACTAGCGTGACGTTTTCCCCCATAGAAGCACAACACGTTTAACCCCTCGGACATTGCGCATATTTGGGGTTCAGTACTACACTTCAGCCTGTATACTTCTTTTTCAGTTCAGTTTTCAGTTCAGTTGTTATCTGGAATATTTACACATTTATTGCACAGTAGGAATGAATTTGTGCAGTGTAATATATAATGATTGGAAGATCATCTGAAGCTTTTAATCACTTTGTCAAATAACATAGTTTTAAAAGCATACCCCGGCATTTGGAGGAATTCAAGCTCGGTTCATGGGGCATATATGGAATATAAACTCATAAACTCCAGCTCATTTTATTTATTATTTACTATACTGTTTGTATATACTGTAGAAAAATGTAAATATTGACTTCTTAAGTCGCTTCATTTTAGTGAAGATTGCAGAGGGATATTCTCAGGTGTAAAATGCAAATGTGGGCCATGTTTTGGCATTCCTTATGTAGAGAATTAAACAGCATCACACAGCATTCATTTAGTTCAAAATTCAGGATACTGTCAGGTCTAGCCCCGCCCCCCTCCCTGGTCCCGCCTAGCTCCCCGCTCCCATTCGTTCCTCCCTCTGTTTGTCACGCCTTCATCGTCAGTCTCGTGCACCTGAATCTTGTTTCACCGTCCTGTCCCTGTGTATAAAGATCCCCGAGTGTTTCACTCCTTTGTCTGTCATTCCCTGCACGGTACCCCTCGCCTCTCCTCTGTATCTCCTGGTATAGTCCTGTTCCTCTCGTTTGGTTTCTCCTAGTCTCCATGTGTTGGTTTATCTTTCCCAGTGTCTAGCGCTTGTATTCCTCGTGTATGTTCCCCGTCCTCAGTGTTGTTGATGTTCGTTCTCTCGTTGTCTGTTTGTAGTTCGTATGCCTTAGCGTTTCTAGTACTCCGTTGCCCCTGTAATTCATTGCATCTCATGTGTATTGGTTGGTTAGTTGTTATATTCTCCTGTGTTCATGTCTCCCGGTTGTCTAGCCTACCCGTCACAGTTGTATCCTTCCCTAGCGTTTATAACTAACTTCCTTGTTGCGTTGTGTCGTTTGTATTTTAGTTCTCGTTTAGTATTCCCCCTAAGTACGTTGTTAAGTAAGGCTTGTATGTTTCTTAGTTCTGTTTTCTCTGGATTCTGGTTGTTATCGAGGTGTTTATTATTTAATAAATTAGCTTGTCTTGCATTTGCGTCACCCCCTTCCCTTGAAACGTTACAGTTACATCCATCCACCCATTCTCATCCTCTTATCTGGGGCCCTGGTCGCGGGGGCAGTAGCCTGAGCAAAGAGGCCCAGGTTTCCCTTTCCCCAGCCACCTCTTCTAGCTCTTCTGGGGGGGGGGATGTCGAGGTGTTCCCAGGACATCTGAGAGATATAATCTCTCCCACGTGACCTGGGTCTCCTCCCTGTTGGACGTGCCCGGAGCGCATTATTTTAACTCTCCTGTTATGACCGGGAACATGATTATTAGAGGTGCTTATGGCGAGACACGGCAGGCAAATACATCGTTTTATCATGCGCCGGTCAATTTTGAGGTTTTAGGCTATTTTGATTCCGTAACATGTCTTATTTCAAGCTGATGGAAAGAAAATGTGCAAAATAAACATTAAAGTGTTTATTTATCTACACTTGATCTGGATGCGCCTGTAGATTTTTCATAAGTTCACGAAAAGTTAGCATTCTTACGGAGCATGAACCGCCGCTCCAGTTATCTATACCTGTCATCATCATGGGTATCGTTGTATCTCTCTCTCTCTCTCTCTCTCTCTCTCTCTCTCTCTCTCTCTCTCTCTCTCTCTCTCTCTCTCTCTCTCTCTCTCTCTCTCTCTCCTAAACGAGTACATCTGCTCCAAATATGATCATTTCCTTTCCAACAGCAACAGATCGTGAAAGAATAAAAGGGTGATTTAAACGCAAACTTGACATCTCGTTGGCCGGTGTCGATTTCTGAGAATGTGAAACCTGAGAGCGTCACGTGGTCACATGCGGTCACACTTTCTGGTTTAGCATTTCAGTATCTTTATAATATATAAAAACGCCGAAAGTATTGCTTTTAACAGCTTCTCAGAAAAGACAACAATTGTCACTTGCGAGAAGAAGCAAGGTGAAACTTGCAAAAATCAATTAGATAATGAAATGCTTACACGCATTTAGAATTTAGATAGCAGGTCGGACCAAATGCGCCGCACAGCAGAATGGTAGAATGGACAAAACTTTTAAGTTTAATACAAAATATGAATAAAAGTGAATGAATACAATGTTTTGTGACTAAAAGTTTTAAACACATACCTATGTTATGTAAAAGTAAAAAATAAATACACCAATTAAACGTGAGGAGATGAACAGGTAGTGATATCCTATACATTTAATTGTGTTGGTAAATGCAGGGTTGAGGCAGCAACAGGTATGACCATTTCTACCTTTAGTGAAGGTGTCTCTGCTATGATGACTGATATGGAGAGGTTGTGGCTGCAGAGCATAGTCTTACTGTCAATGTAATGAAGCTGATATGATCAGAGCACAGTCTTACTGTCAATGTAATGAAGCTGATATGATCAGAGCACAGTCTTACTGTCAATGTAATGAAGCTGATATGATCAGAGCACAGTCTTACTGTCAATGTAATGAAGCTGATATACTCAGAGTATCAAAAGCAGAGGTTGTCACATCTGCCACGTTCGCCGGCGTGAAACACAAGTGCAAACCTGAGCACAGCTAAAAAGCTGAAAAGACATCATGAGGAAATGTGTGAGGGACATACATATGGAGCAGGGATGGATGACTAGGTTGTAAACAGGACTGGGGAACTATTGTGCAGGACAGACATACAACAATCTAAGGTAAAAGTTCTACAGGTTGCAGTGTGTGCGCTGTGATTGCGTTATATTGAAGTTAAACTTAGTCATTACATTGCTCTGTTTTGCTGTTTGTCCTTTAATTGTTGGGGATGCTCTAATGATATGATTAGATTGAGAGTAAGTAAACAGTTTTTTCTGATTTATAAAGTAATAAAGAGATATTCAGAATCTCAAAACAAGAATTTTTAACCTGACTTTATGCATTGTTTAGATTTCTGTTTTTGAAATAAATGCAAATTAACATATATTTAATTAGATAACGCCCAAGTTGCATAATTAAACATAACATTTCAGAAAACTTGTAATTCTCTTAATGTCAATAATCAATATGGTAAGTTTCATAGTGATTGCTAGATAACATTTTTACCCTATTCACCTGTAGTGTCTTACCTTAAACGAAGAGAATGTTTGGCCGCAATCATCTCAGTTACATATTGTTTGGTGAAAGGTGTGTTTGGAGGGTTTGGTTAATTTTGACTAGATATGCAAAACTCAATAGAAAAACAAGGAACGTGAGCTCATGTTCATGGTCAGGTTTCCTAAGTAGAGTCACAGTAGAACGTGTGATTGATGATGGGCTACATATTAAGGGATCAAAAGATAAAGATTTAACAGCACAAAATAGCAACCAGATATTGATGTTCTTCACTGCTCGACGGTAAATGGCTCACTTTCAGAGGCTGTAATGAGGGCAGAATCTACTAACAAGGGCAATTACAGAGAATATCCGTGTATGATGATGTCTTAACCACTCCAGTCATCCTCTGTTTTCTGGCATGTTCAATTACATTCAGAGTTATTTACAACTGTAGGCTCTGCTATTACAGCCTCTGGCCTTAATGAAATCAAAGATGAAGTTCCATCTGCTTACATTTTTGACTGGCGAGTAGATAAGACAACTGACATTTTCATGTCATGCACAACAGTCTGTGATAATTTGTTATGTAAATACCGCAGGCCCAAACTTAGTAATGATTTGTGGATGTTTTATATTTCAGAACGACAAAATGTCCAATCTGTCTTTGGTGTTTTAAAATAGCAGATGCAGCACTTTGTGATGTAAAAAATGTAATGTACATTGTGACTACAGTCATGGCTTCCGCTAAAGGACTTTAAGATAAAGTTAAAGAAATTGCCCCAGAAGCAATTTTTGTGAACTGCTATGCACATAGATTAAACTTGGTGTTAAACTCGTGCACAATTCATGCCTCGGTCCAGTTTTTTTTTGCAACTTTCTATGGGTTTGTCACATTTATTGATAAACCCACATTTACTGTTAAAGGACGGCCTTTCCTAAGTCTTCAGGAAGTTCCCTGAAACTTTGCTACACAGTGGAGCTTCACATAATGGATATTAAGCACTATGACCCAACATGTATCATAGGCTCCTGCAGACTTTAGAAAGGATATGTTTTAAAAGAGTCGGGTGATTCCTGAGGAGATATTCCAACATTTGATAAAAAGTTATGGCAGTTTCTTTGATATAGGGAGACTGAAATCTGAGTTCCATGTTTTCAGAAAAAACAGTGAATAAAACAATGTATTAATCTTTTACATATATTTACATTGTTTTAAGATTGTCATTATAAACTTGATAGTTTAACAAGGTTCTCTACATTAAATTTCAAAAGAGGTAATTTTAATGTTTATACAGTGTGGTTTAACTCGGTTGAGAATGATTCTTCATTGATTCATCAGAGTTTGTTAATTGTTTGAAGTATGCTACTTTGAAGTAGGCATATTTGTGTGTGCGCTGTTCTGTGTGACTAGGGGAGTGTGTGACTAGGGGCGTGTGTGTGTGTGTGTGTCGCGGGCAGTGGACGGATGTTTCCCTACAGCGTGAGTCAAGGTCATGTGCGAGTGCATCGGTATGTGTGTGTGTGTGTGTGTGTGTGTGTGTGTGTGTGTGTGTGTGTGTGTGTGTGTGTGTGTGTGTATGTGTGTGTGTGTGGGAAGACCTGAGTTAATTCATTGAGGGAAAGGTGACGAGGTCAACTCAGCGTGCCGAGGACCCTCAGAGTTACTTCAAGTCGGTATGGGGCCTCACTCAGGAAAAAAATGGTTTGTATGGATATTCGCATACCACAGTCGAATGCATGTTGACTCCTCAAGGAAACGTTCCCCCTCTCTCTCTTTAAATGCTCGTGCTCTAAACATGCACCCCGGATTGGTGTGTTGAGAATGCCTCCTCATTGGTTCATCAGAGTTTTGTTAACTGTTTGATGTTACTCAAAGTAAGCATATTTGTGTACGCGTGCGCGGTCTGTGTGACTAGGGGGTATGTATGTGTGTGGTGTGTGTCTGAGATCCTCCTGTTCTGTTCAGGGTGTGTGTGTGTGTGTGTGTGTGTGTGTGTGTGTGTGTGTGTGTGTGTGTGTGTGTGTGTGTCTGAGATCCTCCTATCTTTTAGCGCTAATCTGTGTGGACTAGGGTTTGTGCGCTGTTCTGTTCAGGGTGTGTGTGTGTGTGTGTGTGTGTGTGTGTGTGTGTGTGTGTGTGTGTGTGTCGCAGGTGTCTAGGGTTATACGGCCCCGGAGAGTCAACATCAAAGAAGATCAAAATAATGTTTTAATTAACCTTATCAAGCAAAATATCAAAGCACAACTTAATTCTCTTTGGTCGTGACATTCAGTTTTTGTGTGTGACATTCCGTGATTTGGCATCATGGTCTAAGAATAGTGATTTAGCATCATGGTGTAAGAATAAACCGGTCCGGACCCGAATGCAGTCTTGTCCGGACCCAATCTAATTCCTGATTAACTGGATACGCCAACCCCTCCCCCCCCCCCCCGACCTTCATACCTGGCGCTATCTGCCAAATTTGGCCCGCGGAAAAATATAGTGGATATATTGTACAGCTTGGTCCCCCTCACTTCAGAATTTCCATCTGCGCCCCTGTGCGGTTGTGTCTTGTGATAATCCGTCTCACCTGTGGCTCGTCTCATAATCACGCGGGGTTTATGTGGTTTGTCTATTTAATGTGCGCTCACGCAGTTTTCTGTGCTCGTCGTTGACTGAGTCTGCACGTGGTGTGTGCGTGTTCCATGTTTCTCCGTGCGCTTCGAGCGCAGTTTATGTTAAACAGTAAAGTGACGTTTGCTGCAAAACGAGGATTCTGTGTCTCATCCTTCGCCCTGCCCGCACGTCACACATTTAAAACTGAATGAGTAAAAATTATATTGTTTCACAAACACATAGTATACCACCATAATACCATAAGCTCTGATGCATATTTTTATTTTCATACTGTATTTTGACAAATTTTTCTGGAAACATTACAATTTTTTTGGTCATTTAAAAGATTTCTTAATGGATAAAATGGAATTACATTTCTTTTTAATTACGGTTGATCTTAAGTTAAATTCAATTACCCAGTAACAATCTGGTCTCCTTGATAGTGCACAGGCCAGCCACGATCACATCCCACTATAATGTATCGAGTGCTTGAGAAACCCCGATACTCACATTTGGGGTATCTTTTTTCTCCCTTTGCATTTCTCAAATTGCAGGTGATTGCAAGTATTGCTATCATGTTCTGCGGTGATTCCCCTTTCATGTATCACTCTGTCACACCAGGCTTTGCTCATGTCCTCTTTCACGTGCTGTGTGAGGAATTTATTGTAGCGCACCACCACATCGGCAGGCTGGGTGTCGGCCCACGGAGCGACAGACAAGGTCAAATCAAATCAAATCAAATCAAATTTTATTTATATAGCGCTTTTTACAACAGTTGTTGTCACAAAGCAGCTTTACAAGTGCCGAGTCCTAGCCCCCAGTGAGCAAGCCAAAGGCGACATCAAACCCACAACAAACTGATGTATCTCCATGACAACGGTTCTGGAGGGAGAGAATAATAAGACACAGCTAGACACTAAGGACAATTAACACATTCAACTCTGTACAGATTAATGGAATTATATTTCACAGCTTAAGTATATGATGCAGAATAGATCATGTTAGCTGAAAGAACTGCACTCTGAATGACAACAGCTCTATGGTTCTCCTCCCTGAAATCCTCCAGCAAGAAAAATGTTAAAGTGAGCTGTTGGTCTGTGCTATCATCTAACAAAATCCATCCTTATATACCGTACTGCAGCAGTGTAAAGTCATCCTTCCTACCCAGTATTCAGTATTCCCACCCCACACAGTATCATTAGAGACCCCTCCCACCCCACACAGCATCATTAGGGACCCCTCCTACCCCACACAGCATCATTAGAGACCCCTCCCACCCCACACAGCATCATTAGGGACCCCTCCCACCCCACACAGCATCATTAGGGACCCCTCCCACCCCACACAGCATCATTAGAGACCCCTCCCACCCCACACAGCATCATTAGGGACCCCTCCTACCCCACACAGCATCATTAGAGACCCCTCCCACCCCACACAGCATCATTAGAGACCCCTCCCACCCCACACAGCATCATTAGAGACCCCTCCCACCCCACACAGCATCATTAGGGACCCCTCCCACCCCACACAGCATCATTAGAGACCCCTCCCACCCCACACAGCATCATTAGAGACCCCTCCCACCCCACACAGCATCATTAGGGACCCCTCCCACCCCACACAGCATCATTAGAGACCCCTCACACCCCACACAGCATCATTAGAGACCCCTCCCACCCCACACAGCATCATTAGAGACCCCTCCCACCCCACACAGCATAATTAGGGACCCCTCCCACCCCACACAGCATCATTAGAGACCCCTCCCACCCCACACAGCATCATTAGAGACCCCTCCCACCCCACACAGCATCATTAGGGACCCCTCCCACCCCACACAGCATCATTAGAGACCCCTCACACCCCACACAGCATCATTAGAGACCCCTCCCACCCCACACAGCATCATTAGAGACCCCTCCCACCCCACACAGCATAATTACGGACCCCTCCCACCCCACACAGCATCATTAGTGACCCCTCCCACCCCCTTCACGGCTGCTAATGTGATTCAGATGACGGCAGAGAGACAAGCTAGCTGCCATAAGGACGGTTTGGGACAAGTGGGTGGCCCGTCTCCCCCTGTTTCACAACCCTGTGTCCAATGTCACTGTTGACGAGCAGCTGATGCCATTTCGGGGCCGCTGCCCATTTCGACAGTATATACCATCAAAACCTGCCAGGTATGGTATAAAGATTTGGGCTGCCTGTGATGCTGCTTCCTCTTATGCATGGAACTTGCAGGTCTACACAGGGAAACCCAGTGGAGGAGCCCCTGAGAAAAACCAAGGCATGAGAGTGGTCCTCCATATGACACAACATCACGTGTGACATTTTTTTCATCACACAAGCTGGGACAGGAGTCGCTAAAGCGGAAGCTGACTATGTTGGGAACAGTACAAAAAAACAGGTCTGAGCTTCCTCCCCAGTTGCTGAAAACAGAAGGCAGGCCAGTCCAGTCATCCAAGTCTGTGTACACGGCTAACACGACCCTGGTATCATATGTACCAAAGAAAGGAAATAATGTGTTGCTCATGAGTACACTGCACAGGGACGGCAGAATCTGTGGCCAGGAGCATCAAAAGCCTGAAATGATAATGGACTACAATACCACAAAAGGGGGAGTGGACAACCTCGATAAGATGCTGACTGCTTACAGTTGCAAAATAATAAATAGAGTGGTATTTCTATTCATAAATGTAATTTAATAAATGTGCTAAATTGGGCTAAAGTAAACATCTGTTGATTATTTTAACAAAAAAATGCAATGGGTCCATCACACCCTGCCGTACTCCCTGTGTAACAAAAAACCAAAGAGTAGAGTGCTGTAACGATCCAACCAGGAAGACACGAATCCAATTGTGGAATGCTGTAGTTTTTATTTGTGAAATGAATACGGAGTACTCGTACAAGTGAATAACTCCATAGAGTGTGTGAAGTGTATGAGTGCGGTGGTCGAAGTCAGGGCGGTCCGAGTTCACGCCGGGTAGACAGATGGCTGGACGTACAAGAGGGCTAGGCTGAGAACGAGGTCTGGAACGAGAGCAGAGGTCAGTACACAGGAGAGCAATCACGGGGAGATAACGCTTGGTAAGTGGCATGCCAACAATACTTCGCAACCCGGAAGAGAGAGGAGGAAGCCTAAATAGTTGCGAAAGGGGAGGGGCGATGAGTGACAGGTGAACCGCATCACACGGCGATCATGTGCTGTTCCTGACAAGTGCCAACAGAATCTCCAGACTGCGCTGGATCAATAGCACATAATAGTAGGGGAGGGGCCAATAATGGATGAATTTGTATACACATAATAGTAGGGGAGGGGTCAATAATGGATAAATTTGCATACATATAATAGTAGGGGAGGGGTCAATAATGCATTAATTTGCATACAAGGACCTGGGGGCATTTCCATATCAAAGTTAAAGGAAAATTTAAAATGCAAAGTGGCAAAGTGTCCACGCTTGAAATTACAGTCCTACACACACATGGTTATTTGGGATGAAAATTATAATTGAACATCATTTACAATTGTTATTTGGTATAGGCTACTACTATTACATTTTAATTTACATAGGGATATTGAATGCATTAAGAGTAGCTTTATTTAAATCAAAAATATTTCCAAACTAGGTTGTTTTGTGTAATTATGAGGAAATTGTCAAAATGATTATGAACATTTCATTCACTCAGTAACAATGCATTTGAAATTGAATGATCAAACTCACCATGTTAACAAGTAGGGGTGACCTGCAATGGTCCCTGATTCGACTATTCGATTAAAGGACCCCTAGTTGTCACGGTGACAGCTCCGGACCCTTCCCTGTGGGCGTGTCATGACGTTGTCTGCGTGCTGTTATGTCCATGTTTGTACTTCCGTGGGTGTGGGTTGTTTGTGAGCGTGTTCGTTTGTTACACCTGTGCCTTGTCTCGAGGTCACGTGGGTCTGTGTAACTCACCTATTTAATGTGCGTTCGCGCAGTGTCGTGTGCTCGTCTTTGTCTAAAGTTCATGCCTGTGCAAACATCGCATCAGCGTGGTTGCACCATATGTGCTGAGCTTTGTGTGTTTGTGTTTTGATTAAACGTTTGATGTCCACTGCAAGACGCGTGTCGTGCCTCCTGCTTCCTCCAGCACCACAGCGTCACAGAAAGACGAGCCATTACAGATGCCCGGATACGCCAAGCGTACAAAGGGGAAGAAGAAAGGCCGACATCACCACGGTACTTCCCCAGTGCGGCTGCACGATGTCCCCATCACCGAGCAGACCATGGAGCAGGACCCGTTCTGCGCGTACATGCTCTGCGCGGGACGCGGAGGATGCAGAGACAGCGGAACACTTCCGCCAGACCGTGTTACGCGTGTGGAGGGAGAGAGAGAACCCCGCGTCCGTGGAACTGCCACCCCGTGCAACGGGCACCTGCGAAAGAGAGGAAGACAGCGCACTTCTCCCGGTCTTCCCCGAGGAGGAGGAGACCGGTGAGCCATTTCTGGTGGGTGCGGGCGCCTTGTCCCTCACCCCTCCCGAGGATGAGTTCGGGGAAACGGACTCTCCAGGCGAGGAGGAGGACGAGACCTACCCCCCGTCGGAGTGTTCCGAAGCCACCCTGGACTACGGCAAGGCGGAGGGAGACGAAGAGACATACCCCCCATCGGTGTGTTCCGAGTCTACTCTAGACTACGGGGAGGGTGATGAGGACACCAGCTCTCTTCCCTCCAGCCACACGTTCTCCGCAGAGCGACACGAAGTGGAGGTCGACGTCAGTCCTCCCCCTTCCGTATTCTCGGCTCCTACCGCATACTACGGAGAGGGGGAGGACGCCAGCCGCTCTCCGTCTGTGTGTTCATCACCCTTCGGGAGTGAGGACGAGAGCGAGAGGGTGGAGAGCGCCTCGGGACGTTCGGGGAGCACTGAGCACCTCAAGAAGGAGGTTCCCCGTTCCTCCTCAGCGGCAAGCAGCATGGCCTGAGGGAGGACTAAAGCTCCCCGAGGGAAGCCCCCTGGAGCAAGGCCAGCGGGAGCCCCGAGCGGCGCAACGCGCGCGGGGAGTCGGAACCCTAGGACCGGAGAGGCTCCGCAGCCTGTACCGCCTGCGGCATCTGCGCCTCCAGGAGGGACTCCGCCGCCTGTTCCGCCTGCCGCGCCCGCCCAGCTTGCTTTCCCTTGAGGGATAGCGCCACCGTGTGCGCTTTGGCAGGCAGCCGGAGCGGTGTCATGGCTGCCTGTCCCTATATGTTTGTCTATTCCCCTATGTCTCCCTAATTTCCTTTTCCCGTTCGTTCCTCTTGTGTTTCATGTGCCAGTGTGTGTGTTTGTCAGCATGCCATTGTTTAATGTTTTCTCCCCTGTCTTCCCAGGGAGGGTGTGCTAGAGCTGTTCGCGGCGGTTCCTGCCGTCGGGGGTGACGGCTCTCGGAGGCTCGTGATCCCGGCGGCTCCAGACCTGCCCCGTCGGTGTTGGTTCGGGGCTTCCCAGCTGCGCGGGACGCTCCGGGAGTAGCGAGCCCCTGGGGAAGGGTTCTGTCACGGTGACAGCTCCGGACCCTTCCCTGTGGGCGTGTCATGATGTTGTCTGCGTGCTGTTATGTCCATGTTTGTACTTCCGTGGGTGTGGGTTGTTTGTGAGCGTGTTCGTTTGTTACACCTGTGCCTTGTCTCGAGGTCACGTGGGTCTGTGTAACTCACCTATTTAATGTGCGTTCGCGCAGTGTCGTGTGCTCGTCTTTGTCTAAAGTTCATGCCTGTGCAAACATCGCATCAGTGTGCTTGCACCGTATGTGCTGAGCTTTGTGTGTTTGTGTTTTGATTAAACGTTTGATGTCCACTGCAAGACGCGTGTCGTGCCTCCTGCTTCCTCCAGCACCACAGCGTCACACTAGTCGACTATGGACGTCATAGTCGAATGTACCATTCTGACTGCATGGGGGTGCCCAAGGAGGCTGCTAAGCATTAGTTGTTACATGAAATGTCTGAAAAAAGTCAAAAAAAGTCCTGAATGAGAATGGGATCCCGTTTAAGGTGCTCTAGAAAAAAAAACCCTGATTCAACTAATAGTCGACTAAAGGGAAAATCTGACGAATCAGATTCGACTATGAAAATCCTTAGTTGTGCTGCAGCACATTAATGCAGTCACTACAGCATTAGAGATCTGAGGTTCAGGAAGATTCTATTCAGAACTCTTGTCCATGTATTTAGTGGCTACGTAAAAAGCTTAAATGGCACACACACATACATCACAAAACTGTGATGAATCATTAATCGTTATTAATACATCATAATATCAAGAGAACATGAGAAGATATTGAAGTGAGAATTTGCATATTTATAAGAAGGTTATATAAGGTAATGTGATTTGACGACTGCAGGGCAAATGCATCTGTTCTGCTTGGTGATGAATGTAACTTTATTCAGCAGTATTGAGTTTCTAACTAGATACAGACAAATATACAGACAATATTGCATACAAAACATGATTAAATTTTTAAATAAGATACAAATGTGGTTTGTCTATTTATATTTTTGGTTTTCTAAATGCATGTGTACATGAGATGTTTTCCATATTGTAGAGACATGTAAAGAGAAGATAAAGTTCTGTACCTTGAACCTGGAAAGAGAAAGATAAGTTAGGAGAGAAGAGTCATTAAAGGTTCTCTCCAGAGGCCGTGTCTGGTTCTCTGTCCTCTTTTGAGACTAAAGGTCTTTGTTCAGTTTATTTATCTCTTCAGTAAATATCACACCCTTTTATGCTCCTATATTGTCCTACAGGAACCTACGACAACCTCTTTTACACTCCTATAGTCCACTACAGGACCCTATCACACCGTTTAACGCTCATATAGTGCCCTTCAAGACCCTATCACACCCTGTTTTACGCTCCTATAGTGCCATACAGCAGATGGGAGATTGTGAGGTCAAATGGACTAAATAAAATCCAGTAGTACATTTGTTATAATGTAACCTGTTAGTAAAGTTATGTATAATGATCATTAATGTAAAGAGCAAAACCAGCTAACTTTACTCACCCTGAACCCCTGCTGTAGGCTGTTACACCTGCAGGCTGTTACAAAATGAAAGTGAAAGTAAAATGACTACATGAGTAAATGAGGAGTGGGTCTGGGCCGGAACCAGGTACAGTGTTATAAACATTCACTCAGAATCTTGCAATGTAATGTAAGTACAGAATGAAAAGTCATATTATAAGCCACCATTGGCCACCAGAGGGCAGCACATGTCTCCAGGTCCAGGGTAATAATCTAAGGTTCTGAAACCTGAACCCCCCCCCCCCCCCCCCCCCCCCGGAGGTTTTTTATGTTAAGCTACCTCATGTACTATTATATATATATTACAATATAATTATAATATTATATATTATGCTACCCCATGTACTATTATATATTACAATATAATTAGAATATTATATATTATGCTACCCCATGTACTATTATATATTATAATATAATTATATTTTATATTATGCTACCTCATGTCCTCTTCCCCATGTCCCACTGTAACGCAGCTCGCGCTGCGGAGCGAGGAGACGGACACAAATACTGAGAAGAGCGAGATTTATTACAGGGCATACCATCATCGGAGTCAGATAACCAGTCCGGGTTCATAACGGGAGGGCAGTTCGAGAAACAAGCATAAACAGGAATGACAAAACAGGGAGCACAGACAAGGCTGGGAGAAACAGGGAACACGAGTAACAGGCGAAAAGACAGAAAACCAGAACACAGTCACACCACGGGCGATCAAAAACAACCAAACATCCAAAACAACCGACGAAGGACAAGGGAGACTCAGGGGCTATAAAACACAGAACCGATAACAAGGGACAGGTGAATATAGTGACACAGGGGCGTGGTAACTAACAAGGAAACACGGAGACAAACGAGCAGGGCGGGACGAACAGGCAGGAAACACAGACACGAGTGAACCCGGAGTGACAGCTAAGGGAGGGGGCGTGGCCATACGTGACACCCACTAGATGTAGATGTAGATGTCCCACTACCCCATGGATGCTCCTTTAACAGTATCAGGTTAATATGAGTTTATTCTTTACACACATAATTCTTGCATTGAAGAGAATCATGATAGTCTGTCCAATAAGCACAGAACATACCATATTGGGTTTAACGGGGTGGTGCATGCAGTATGTTTACACAGTGCTACACCTGTAAAACACACAACACTTGAACACTTGTGTAGGCTTGATCACACAAAAATGACCTTGTGTCCACACATGTGAATGTGATGTTGGCTTTGTGTATTAAGGGACTATGGAGAATACCCCATGGAAAAGGCCCATGAGCCCAAACGCTGCTCCTGCTGAGTAAACACTGACTAAAACCCGACTGGATGATTCAACTCTATGGACAAAATGTTTTCTGTTTTTGGTTTTGAAATCCCACATTTCAGTAGCCACACAACTGTCAATGACAAACCAACACATGCATATGAGAAAAATTTTATCAATTAAAACGGAATGAGCAAAATTTATCGTTTCACAAATTCTTAAATGCATCCACCCATAATACCAAAAAGCACTGATACATTATTTTTTAATCTACATAATTTTATACTGTATTTTGAAATACATTTTTATAAAGACATTAACATATTTTTATTTGGTTGTTTATTATCTTATTTTTAGTGGATTTACTTTTACATTGCTTTTTAATTGCAGTTATTTAAAGTTTATTTAATCACCCAATAACAACCTGGTCTTCTTGATAGTGCACAGGCCAGCCACGGTCACATTGCACTGTAATGTATCGAGTGCTCCTTGTCCCCCGATACTGACAGTTGGGGCGTCTTTCTCCACTGTTCAACTTGCAGGTGATTACAGGAAAAGTTTGGGTGCTTGTGAAAAAATCTCCACCCTGAGGCTGGCCAGTGCAGACTGCCCTGACATGCTGCGACGTGGCCTGGATGAAGGTGTTTATTTCTTTGCAATTGTTATTGTCAGGTCTTTCGGTGATATGCCTGTCACGTATCACACTGTCACACAGGCCTGTGTGCATGCCCCCGTACACGTGCCGTGTGAGGAAATTATTGTAGCGCACCATCACATCTTCAGGCTGGGCGTCGGCCCACGGAGCGGCAGACAAGGTCAACATCAAACCCACAACAAACTGATGTATCTCCATGACAACGGTTCTGGAGGGAGGGAGAGAGGGAAATGACACAGCTAGACACTGAAGAAAATAATACATACAGCATCTGTACGGATCAATGGAATTATGTTCCACATCTTAAGCACAAGATTCAGAATAGATCATGTTACCTGAAAGAGCTGGACTCTGTATGACAACAGCTCTAGGGTTCTCTTCCCCGAA
Source organism: Brachyhypopomus gauderio (assembly GCF_052324685.1). Lineage (NCBI taxonomy): Eukaryota > Metazoa > Chordata > Actinopteri > Gymnotiformes > Hypopomidae > Brachyhypopomus > Brachyhypopomus gauderio. The sequence goes on along the minus strand of NW_027506919.1, from coordinate 605,153 downwards.
ATCCCCCCAAGAAAAATGTCCTTGAACTGGTTAAAGTGAGCTGTTGATCTGTGCTGTTGATCTATCATCTAACAAAATCCGTCCTTATATACTGTACTGCAGCAGTGTAAAGTCATCCTTCCTACCCAACATTCAACAGGAACATGATAGTCTGTCCAATAAGCCCAGAGCATACCATATTTGGATTAAGCAGTGGGAGATACAATATGCTTACATGTAAAAACATATAACCAAGAATACCTGTGTAGACTTGATTGAGTCACAACAGAACGACCCAAAAAACACTTGAATCTGATAATGGAACTTTGGAATTCACAGGTTACCAAGGAAACACTATGGAAATGCACAGATCAAACTGCTGGGAAAATCCACTGCAGAAAATAATTTTGTAAAAGCAGCTGCTTAACAAACCATCACATCTAAACCATCAGAGCCAAACAATCACATTGAACCCAAATATTAAAGTGCACATGCACGATAAGCATTGGTAGGGGGTAGAGGGGTCACCCTACAGAATATTTTAATGTTTTTTTCTATTGTAGCTGCATTGAAGAATTTTAATGTAGATGGTGATACATAGTTGTAACGTAGCCCAAATACTATGTTTTAAAGTAGCTTGCCAAATAAGGTCTGTGCCATAACAAAGTTTAGAATACAGCAAATTCTCAAAGATTTAAGACTGTTACATAAGACAAAGCTTTGGTTGATGGTCCTGCAAGCTGAAGTCCTGAGTTGTTCTTCATAACTGTCTTTGGCTCTGCTGATCCACTGATGTATGCCCTGCTGTTTTCAGTAGGTAATTATATACTGCAATGCTCTACAGCCATGTTAACCTGGACATGGGCAAACCACAAAGGAGCCAAATCTCATCAGAAATCAGCATTGCCACAGATCCAAACTTCCTGTTAGAGCAAGTGAGAACATTCAGCTCATGGTCTTTCAAAAAAACATCAGCCGTCATCCATTGGAACGTTAGGGATTTTTTGCTTATTTTCATCTAATTAAACTCCCACCATATGATAATTAGGGTTAAAGACTGTATATGGTAATTATGTGACCAGAGTTGTATAGTCCAGGTTCAAAAAGTAAAAGTCCTCACCAGGATTTTGCTCAGGCTTCCTGAATTGTGTTGATTCCACTTATTTTACCTGGATTGCACTAATTAGAAACCTAGCAAGCTTGAGCAAAATCCTGGTGAGGACTTTTACTTTCTGAACCTGGATTATACAACTCTGTATGTGACTATTCATAAGACAGAGGAATGAAATTGTTCTTTCTAGGAAGGTTGTTTAAAGGTGAATGTCATGTATGGCATGCACCCCCCTCCCTTAGCTGTCACTCCGGATTCCCTCGTTTCTGTGTTCCTTGCCTGTTCGTCCCGCCCTGCTCGTTTGTCTCTGTGATTCCCTGTTAATTACCACGTCATTGCCATCACCTGTTCCTTGTTTCAGTTCTGTGTATTTATAGCCCCTGAGTCTCCCTTGTCCGTCATCGGATATTTTGGTTATCGTGGTGTGTTCCTGTTTTTTTAATATTTCACCTGTTACTCGTGTTCCCTGTTTCTCCCTGCCTTGTTTGCCTTCCCTGTTTTGTCATGCCTGTATACCTCTGTTACTCGGACTGCCCTCCCGTGATGAACCCGGACTGTTTTTCTAACTCTGATGATGGTATGCCCTGTAATAAATCTCCGCAGCGCGAGCTTCGTTACAGTGATACTGTCATGTGAAATGCAACAACCAAAATGTTTCACAAACAACTAAACTGTTGACACTGGCAATGTTGCAGGTTTGAATGTCATATTTCATTTTTTTCATATTCATATTCCTATGCAACTATCAACAGAAAACCAAGTCTTAGTTTTGCATTCAGTGATTGATTGCGCATATGTTTTGATGTTGTCATGGTACGGCGGCCCCTTACCGGTCGCCTCCGTCCACAACGGCTGTTGTTGTTGTTTGTATTGTTGCGTTGTGTGCGTCCCTCAGGGGGGCGGAGCCCGTGATCCGTCTCACCTGAGGGTCGTTTGTTTGTCTATATATGTCTTGTCTTTGTACCAGTTATTTGTACCAAATAAGGTCATTACATCCTTATTTCAGATCTAAGTCACGGGTTTTGGTTTGCTCACTTTTCATATTAAACCATCTTTTTTCCCTGAGACTTGGCGTGATCGCTTCCATTTTATTTCGCTCACCCTGCCCGTCACAGATGTTCTTTGTCGTAAAGAATGACCTATAAATATGGTTTGTCTTCTGTGTGTGATCCATATTCTGAATCAAAACCCACAATCTGCATTTCATGTTCTATAATTAGTATCATTCCAAAAAGTGTTTTTATTAGAAAGAAATGTCACATTCTGAATACTTGTGATGTCACATTGCGAATACTTGTGAAACTCACTGAATTTCCTGCATAATATTTTGTGGAATTATTGGCTATGTAGTCCATATGCTTCTTGGCCTCACGTTTACACTAACAGTCAAAGGTTTTGAACACCCTCATTTATTTTATATTTCTGACATGTTCTCTTCATAGCTAAAGGTGAGACATGCTAACTAACATGTGTTAAACTGTGTTTGAAGGTGTTGTCCTGTGAGCCATTTATCATGCAAGAGTCGGATAAATGTGGTCTGCTAGACGTCTTCCTGTTAATGTTTGCTGTGGTTTTAATGTAAAAAATGTAAATGTGCCATATTTGTCAATTGTGATTTTTTTCACTGCAATCAAAATGTGTCCTCCACATTTACCCATCTGTGCAATTAGAATACACACACAAACACACACTAGTGATTACTAGAGGGTGTCACGTAGGGCAACGCCCCCTCTCGTAGCTGTCACTCTGGGTCCCCTCATGTCTGTGTTCCCTGCCTGTTTCTTAAGGAAATGCCTATAGTAGTCTGTGTTTCTTTGGCAATTTCTTTTTCATTTCTACATTTACACAGAGAGAGGAGGTAGACGTTATTTATCAGTAGTTTGGGCACCTTGATGCAAAGAATTATCCAAATAGAAATGCTTTGCATCAATTTTCAAAACTTAATTTAGAAACATTCCTGCAGAACAGTTGATGGTATTTAACAACTAACTGGAAATGTTTTATTGTTCTGACATATATGTTTAATTTCAGTTTATTCTTCATTTTTTAAGAACCTAATCACTACCTGTTCTAAAACATTTGACCTATTGTGTATTTTATTTCATATACCTGTAATGTCTAACGTAATCAGCCATGTATAGTTTGATTATATATCTAAATAATAACAAATACTGTAACTTACTTAATGTTACTGCAGGAAATGTTGTACAAATCCCAATGTTGTAGTTGTGAGGTAAATGAGGATGGTTGAGTCTGGGTCTAGCCAGAGAAGAGAAAAAGATTCACATCACATCCTACAGTCATACTGACCTGCAGTCATTTGATGGTTATCACACTACACACACATTAACTCAATGTGAAGGTTATAGTATTTCTAATAAATCCATTACTAGTAAAGGTAATAACTAGTTGTTGTTAAAAGGTGGAGAGAGATGGAGAATGATAAACCCCAGTCACAGCTGTGAGTAACAGGATGTGTTGGGTCTATGTTGGACATTTTGGTAAGTGCTTCCACACGTTATTTATACTGGGGACACAGGAGACATATCTCCACTTCTTTCTGAAATAGACATTTTTCTACAGTTTGTAAGTGTATTCTGAGGATCTTTTATATGTCATCTTGCTGCATATCTTTGTGTTCTGAGAACATGTGAATTTGGGGAGCAGCTGAATGAAAGATCTGAGTCACACGGTCTGATCTCATCACTTCTCACCTACACGGTCTGATCTCATCACTTCTCACCCACACGGTCTGGTCTCATGACTTCTCACTCACTGGGTGTGGTCTCAACACTTCTCACTAACACATTTTGGTCTTATCACTTCTCACTCACTCGATCTGGTCTCATCACTTCTCACTAACACGGTCTGGTCTCATCACTTCTCAATCACACAGTCTGGTCTCATCACTTCTCACTCATACAGTCTGGTCTCATCACTTCTCATTTACACAGTCTGGTCTCACCACTTCTCACTCACACGGTCTGGTCTCATCACTTCTCACTCACACGGCCTGGTCTCATCACTTCTCACTAACACAGTCTGGTCTCTTCTCTTCTCACTGCAGTCTCACCCTTGATGCTTCATTATTATCTGATAAGTTTTCAGGTTGGGATTTCCAGAAAACTTGTTCAAAGTATTTACAATAAAAGTACCCCGACATCATACCTGTAACACTGTAATGAATTGTCATTTAAAATAGTTAAATAAACATTTAGAAATATGTTCAGCAGAGACACAAAGGAATTTGACTCACCTCTCCAGTCACTGGTCCACAATAAAGCTGTGAGGACTTTACTGCTCGTGCACACATCACCTTCCCTTTATAATCCAGAACCGTCACCTCCCTCGTGTCAGCTGCTGAATATGCAAAACACCTTAGATGGTCTACAGGGTGTATCTGATCTAGTGAGAACACCTTACATGGTCTACATGGTGTATCTGATCTCGATCTATACATTTTAACCACATACTAAACTGGAGACTGACCATTTGTTCACATTTGAATTGATAAAATAACAAACAAGAGGCATTTCTAAGAGCATTTGGTTGTGCAAACAAATTTCTCTCACCACTATTACGCTCTTCATTGTGTGGTATTCATAGAGTGATATTTCAGGTTTACAAAAGATGATTGCAAGGACCTTCCCAAAGGCATAGAAGGAGTTATTCATTATAAACCTGAACTTGCAAACACTGATTATAACCACATTGTCACGTTGAGGACCCCGGCCCCTCCCCTTTGGGCGTGTGTTTACGTTGTCCACGTGTATCGTCTGCGTCTGTGGATCTTCGTGGTGGTGGTTACGTCTAGTGATAATCCGTCTCACCTGTGAGTCGTCTCGTCAACACGTGGGGCTAATGTTTGTCTATTTAATGTGCGCTCGCGCAGTGTCCTGTGCTCGTCGTTGTTTAGAGTCTACACGTTACAAGTGTCTGTGAAATGTTCTCCATGCGCTATTGCGCAATATCTGTTAATTAAAGTGACGTCTGTTACGCAAAGCAAGGATCCTGTGTCTCATCCTTCGCTACGAGCCGCGCATCACACACATCTCCATTATAGTAAATGCATGATGGAGTCAAATACAATCACCAAGTCCATTTAACTTCACGTTTTTGTCCATGTCCTCTGTATATGTGCCTCTCTGTGTCGTGGGGTGCTACCTCTCTGTGTCATGGGGTGCCACCTCCCTGTGTCATGGGGTGCTATACATCTCTGTGTCGTGGGGTGCTACCTCTCTGTGACGAGGGGTGCTACATCTCTTCTGTGTCGTGGGGTGCTACATCTCTGTGTTGTGGGGTTCTACATCTCTGTGTCGTGGGGTGCTACATCTCTGTGTCGTGGGGTGCTACATCTCTGTGTCGTGGGGTGCTACCTCTCTGTGTCTAGGGGTGCTACCTCTCTGTGTCGTGGGGTGCTACATCTCTGTGTCGTGGGGTGCTACATCTGTGTCATGGGGTGTCATCTGGTGTGTACATAACCAGATGACACCTCAGTGGACTGGAGGAGAACCAAGCAGCTTGACTCAGTGTTGTTCACTCATTCATACTGATCATTCGTACTGATCATTCTTACTGATCATTCGTACTGATCTTTGCATATTGTTTTGGCTTTTGTTTCTAATTCATTGTGCTGTTATTCACTTTGTGTTTATTTTTGTTCATCCAGTTCAAAATTGTTTAATTGTGGCTCTTGCAATGCCTAACACAAATTCATCATTTAATTATTGAAAAAGCAATTATCTTTCTATGGAAAAGATTACATGCCAAATCAAAATGTAATCGCTACTAGGCAAAAATGGAAATGCAATCTACAAAATGCATTGCTTTTTTCCATACAAACATGCAGAATACGTGCCACAATGAAATGCAAAAGCACTATTACATTACGTTTCAATGCACTTTATCTCTTTATTGAAAAACAATACACAAGAATTACCATTCAAAACCAAAACGCTGATTTTGTGCCAGAATTGAATATAATACAGCTCGAAATGTAATCACGGCACCGAGGTATTGCTTTTCACCGTACGGTATTTCTGACATAAATGTCTCCTTTAAATGTAATGATCACGAGATTGATTTAAACACTGATGTGATGAAAACATGCCACAATGAAAAGTAAAAGCTCCAGTGTGTGTGGATTTGTATTTAAAGAAAGAAACACTGAATTCGTGCCAGAAGCCACCTTGAAATGCAATCGACTGAACGTCATTGTATTCCACTGTGTGTCTCTGCGAAGCTGTAATCGTGCCAGTATGAAATCTAATCACTGTTCAATAGGAACGCTCGCCTGCATGTGGGGCGGGGCTTAGACTCCAGTCAGAAGCAATCGCTCATAGTTGAACTTGAAAGCAGCAGAAATGTCTTTTCACGACAGAATAAAAGAGGAAATAAACAGTCTAATTGGACAAACTGAGGCTGGTGCAGTTACAGACGACTACGTGCTTAACTTAATTAAGCTGAAGGTGCTGGACAATATTGAAAATGAACCTTGAAAGTGTCGTACATGTGCTTGAATTCCACCTTGTAAAGGTGGATGAACCCTGCAAACAGCGCTGAAGAGCGGAGCGACCTCGACCCGCCACAGCGGAGCGCCCGCGATTGCTACCCGTATTTTCCAGATTATAAACCACTACTTAATCCCTCACGCTTTGAACCATGCGACTTATAATGAGGTGTGGCTTTTCTGCAGATGTTCCTTCACCCGTCAGGGGTGGAACAGAAAGTTAATCAGGTGGTAGGACAAAGTTGTAAATCAAAGAAGAAAGTGCTCAGTTTCATTTAACACATGCAAGCAGCAGGCACGACGAAGAATTTTTTTCAAATGAACCTGTTGTGCCGAACTCAGAGTCCCCTTGTTTGCACACGCATAAAAACGCTACAGATGATATTCCGGAGTTACAGTGATTTTAACTTAGTTCATTGAGCACTCTAGTTTTGTCTTAACTAGATATGGCTTTTGTTTCTAATTCATTGTGCTGTTATTCACTTTGTGTTTATTTTTGTTCATCCAGTTCCAAATAGTATAATGGTGGCTCTTGCAAAGCCTAACAAATTCATAATTTAATTATTGAAAAAGCAATTATCTTTCTGCTTGTTTAGCAGAAAAGAGAACAGGTAATGCCAAATAATATAATGAAGTTCTTGCTTTAAGTTTGATATGTTTCCCACATCACTTATGAAAGGTTATATCATTTATGTATGCATAATCAAATCATTGCTTTAAGATATGACATGACATCTGCTCCATAAACTTCACATGCGTTCACCTTCAGTTCTGCACCAATAAACTTTGAAAAGTGTTTATAACCTGTTCTGTGAGTGGAAACATTAAAAAGTATTAAAAAGTGGAAACATTAAAAAGTCTTGGTCTTCCGGTGCGCCGCAGAATGGCCGCACTGGTGAGGGCTCCGGGTAAACTCTACAGCTTTTTGTGTTTTATTGTCCTGTTTCTAAGTGTCTTTGTACATGTCGTATCCGGGATTATTCAATATGACCGCCAAACTCTTCTGAACATCCGATCATCGCTCAAAACGGATTTTAACACAAACTCACACACGGGCGCGAGCAGCTGCCCCTCGGCGGCTTCTCCGCCCTTTTGTCTACCAACGCGCGTACGCCGGCGAGGCAGGAAGAAACGCAAGAGGGGCAGACGCGCTGGGATACTATGCAGGACAAGGAGACGGTACTTCAACCCTCCGCTTCCTAGTATTCTGCTCGCAAATGTTCAGTCGCTGGAGAATAAAATAGACGAGCTGAACGCGCGGATCAAGTTTCACCGCGACATCGAGAGCTGCTGCGTTTTAGCGTTCACTGAGACGTGGCTATCCACCGATATACCAAATCACGGAATCACTCCTACCGGGTTCTCCACTTACCGCCAGGACAGAACGATGGACTCTGGTAAGAGCAGAGGCGGCGGGGTTTGTGTTATGGTGAACATTCGCTGGGGGACAGATGTCTCAGTTCTAGCCAGTCATTGCTCTCCAGACATTGAACTCTTAATGGTCAAAGTTCGACCTTTTTTTCTGCCCAGAGACTTCAGCTCAGTCATCCTCACCACAGTCTACATCCCACCTCAGGCTGATAAGTCATGTGCATTGGAAATTCTGTATGAGCTTATCAATGGACACGAGAACACTGACCCCGAGGCTGCCTTTATCGTGGTTGGGGATTTTAACAGGGCTAACCTGAAGAAGGTTCTTCCCAAATACCATCAGCACATTAAATTTCCTACCCGTGGAGAACAGACTCTTGACCACTGCTATACAGCACTCAAGGACTGTTACAAACCCCTCACCCGCCCTGCGTTTGGAAAAGCTGATCACAGTTCCATTCTTCTCCTGCCAGCTTACAAACGACGACTCAAACAGGAAAAACCAGTTCTCAGGTCCATCTATCAATGGAGTGAGGAGGCCATTTTCACACTCCAAGACTGCTTTGAATCTACAGACTGGAAGATGTTTCAAGAGGCAGCTGGCAGTGACCTCAACGAATACACTGACTCCGTCACAAGTTACATCAACAAATGCACTGACGACATAGTGCCAAAAATCAATGTAAGAACATTCCCCAATCAGAAACCCTGGATCAACGCTGAGGTTCGTGCCAAACTAAGAGCTCGGACCTCTGCCTACAACTCTGGTGATCCGGCTAGCTACAAGAAGGCCAGATATGACCTTCAGAGGACCATCAGGCTAGCAAAACGGAACTATAGGGACAGAGTTGAATCCAACTTCCTCTGCTCTGATCTCAGACGTATGTGGAGCGGACTGCGCACCATCTCTGATTATAAAGGAGGTATGAGCCGGGACAGGGGGTCACCCTCCTCACTTGCAGATGAGCTTAACGCACATTATGCTCGTTTTGAGGAAAATAACACCTCCCCTGCTGAAAATCTCCCAACAGATCAGGAGAGCTTCACACTGACCATTTCTCTGTCTGAGGTGGTGAAATCTTTCAGGGCAGTTAACCCACGCAAGGCACCAGGTCCTGATGGTGTACACAATCGTGTACTTAGAGCATGTGCCAACCAGCTGGCTGAGGTTTTCACAGACATCTTTAACCTCTCCCTAAGACTGTCAGTGATTCCAACATGCTTTAAGAAATCCATAATTGTTCCAGTTCCCAAGAAACCTACTGCTACTTGCCTGAAGGACTACCGCCCTGTTGCACTGACTTCAACAGTTATGAAGTGCTTTGAGCGGCTGGTCAAAACTCACATCTGTTCTACGCTTCCAGCCAATACAGACCCTCACCAGTTCGCATACCGTTCCAATAGATCCACAGATGACGCCATTGCATTAACAGTACACACTGCTCTCACACACTTGGACAGGAAGAACACATACGTGAGAATGCTGTTCATAGATTACAGCTCGGCATTCAACACAGTCATACCAGCCAAACTCATCCTGAAGCTCAAAGATTTGGGTTTGAACTCTCATCTCTGCAACTGGATAATGGACTTCCTGACGAGCAGACCGCAGGTGGTGAGAGTGGGTGACAGTATTTCGGCCACGCTGACCCTGAGCACGGGGGCCCCCCAGGGATGCGTTCTCAGCCCCCTCCTGTACTCCCTGTACACGCATGACTGTGCAGCTAAACACGCCTCCAACCTCATCTTCAAATTTGCTGATGACACTACCATCCTAGGCCTCATCACAGATGGAGATGAAACTGCCTATAGAGACGAGGTAAGCGCTCTGTCACAGTGGTGCCACAACAATAATCTCTGTCTAAACACCAGCAAAACGAAGGAGATGATTGTGGACTACAGGAAGCAGCAGAAGGGCGGTCACTCTCCCCTTAGTATCAACGGGGATGAAGTGGAGAAAGTCAGCAGCTTTAAGTTCCTCGGCGTACACCTCTCTGATGACCTCACCTGGTCCCATCACACCAACATGATTGTGAGATCTGCCCGTCAGCGTCTCTTCTTCCTGCGCAGGCTCAAGAAGTTTGGAATACCTCCTGTTATCCTCACCAGCTTCTATAGATGCACTATAGAGAGCATCCTAACAGGCTGCATCACTGCCTGGTATGGCAGCTGCACTGCTTGTGACCGCAAAGCCCTTAAAGGAGTGGTGAGGACAGCAGAACACATCATAGGGAACAAACTACCAGCCTTACACGACATTTACCAGTCTCGCTGCCGCAGAAAAATCCAGAAGATCAGGCTAGACAGTGGTCACCCAGCACACGGCCTGTTCACCATTATGCCTTCTGGCAGAAGATTTCGCAGCATCCAGGCTAGAACAACCCGGCTACTGAACAGCTTCTATCCACATGCTGTCAGACTTCTGAACGAACTGTGAGGCTAGGAAACCCCCAACTTACATCTAAATTTTTAATTTTAATTTAATCTTAAATACTTTATTTATTCTGGTATATTGCTGCTATACATTGTGTGTATGTTGTGAGTATATTTTCTTGTGTTTTTCGTTGCTGCTAAATGCAATTTGCACCGTTTTTGTACTGTTTTGCCACTATATGTGATGCTAAATGCCACTATATGTGCTGCTAAATGCAATTTGCACCGTTTTTGTACTGTTTTGCCACTATATGTGATACCGCCCTGCTGTAGAACCATTACTATCTGAGCCTCACCCCAAGCATTTCAATGTATGTTATGTCCCAACATGATGTGCAAATGACAAATAAACTTGAAACTGAAACTGAAACTGAAGTATCCAGTGCCTCAACAGACTTCAGAGGGTTATTAAATAAGATTGTGATACCACCTTTGTCATTCCTTCTCAAATAAAACATGACACTTATGAACATGACACTTGTGAAAGGCATTTGCAAGAAGTTGGAGAAATAATAAAACTAAACTTAACAAACTTTTGCTTTCTGTCATTCATTACAAAACTCAAATTCCACCAGTTTTTGAATACATTACTATAAACTAGTTATTTTTCTACAAAATGCAGTAAAACCACAACAATGTATCTGTAACATAACATCTGTCAGTTCCCCAGGGAAGTGTACCATCTCATTTGAATGTGAATATGTGAAGGCAGTGTGCAGCTGTAATTATGCATTAGACTGTACCCAGGTGGCTTGGCAAGGAGTCCAACATATAAACAGGGACACCAAAGCAGCCCCAGTCAGTCCATTCAGGTGAAAAACTTGATGAGCTGTGTGACTGCCATGTTGTGGTTGTGCTGCTGGAGTATTGACATTGTATGGATTGATTTTACATATATGGTAGTTCTCTGCATGAACATCTTTGTTTCTGTCTTAGATGAGGCACATGGTACCATTCAACCCCCTAAACACACACACACACACACACACACTCACTCACTCACTCACTCGCACACACACACACACACACACACACACACACACACACACACACACACACACACACACACACACACACACAAACACACACACGCACACACATATGATATGGTATACTGCTGTTAGGTGTTTGAATGTACAACTATGGTACTATATTGAATCTTTCACATTTCTCTCTCTGCATTAATTCTCTTCCTGGTTCACTTTTCATATCAGGTTCAGTTACATTTACATTTAAGTCTCAATTATCAACCAACTGTCAATAAGACATGCAACACAGATCAATGCAATGCAAATATTGGCTTTTCTTGCACCCAGCCAACTCAAATGAAAAGAAAATGAAAATAAAAATGTGTAATAAAATTTAACACTTTAGAGGAGCTATGGGTCCTGCCTCACACATTCAGTGGTGATTCTTTTTATATGTGTATTTCGATGGTTTTGTTTCCTGGAGACATCATGCTTCAGTTCAGAATGTACCTGTAGTAATTGACTCCATTCATGCTGACATCTGCTCTAGTTCTTAGATCCTGATTCACAAACACTCCTTCATGAAACATTTTAATAAAGCCAAAGATTACCAACCATAATATGGAAGGTCATCTTAATCTATGGTTATTCCTTTCTGTAAAGACATGCATGTTATGAACTGTCATGAAGATCAGTATTGCCACTTTGGACCTTTTATTCACTGTACAAATTCAGAACACACTGCTTCATTGTTTGCTGACACACACAAATACACACTGAATACACACACGTTTCAATTAACCACCTTAAGATTTTAGATGTTTTAAGCATCTTAGCTTCTTATCATGGCTGTTGTATTAAAACAACACAAACTCTTATTAAAAAGGTCTAGTATTTTTCCCATTACAACAACTTTTGATTTACACCCAAAATAAAAGCTTTATTTACTGGAGTATAAAGTATGGCACACATTTGTTTTGGTCATTTTACACTTTTGTGTAGTACTGATCCCAATCAGTGTAATTAATAATACCCCACACCTTACAAGGGGAATATTAACGGAAGGCTTGATTAAATAGATGAGTCTTAAGTCTAGATTTAAAGATTGGAACTGTGTCAGAATCTCGGATTGGAGCTGGAAGGCTATTCCATAATTGAGGGGCTTTAAAGGAGAAAGCTCTGCCTCCGGCTGTAGTCTTACAAATTTTTGGAACTAGGAATCCAGCATTTTGGGAGCACAAGGGGCAAGATGGGTTGTAGTAAGCAATGAGTTCACTCAGATATTGTAGGGCAAGACCATTTAATACCTTATAGGTTAACAGAAGAATTTTTAATTCAATTCTATATTTAATCAGAAGCCACCTTTAAAGCCCAGCAGTTACTGGGCTGGCCCTCTCTGAAGCTCTAAAGGTTTGGACTTGTTCAAACTTCAAGCTTGTTCAAATAATACCAACACTGGCTACTAGAAATTTTAATAGTTGGCTATACACATAAAGATCTGTTCTACTGGGCAATACTGCTGAAAGTTCATGATCATGTTTAATTCCATGTTAGGATGTTAAGGTTCAGCTTACACACATGTATCAAATAACAGGTATAATGCACAAAATATTTAATTTAGTCTCATCTTTTCAAATGATAGAATAATGAATATTTCAGCAGATGTTTGGAAATTAATTTTACTTTCAGATTTAATTTTGAAACTCATTACAGTGGCAAAATATTTTGGTAAAATTGTAAAATTACAAAATATGTTGCTTTCTGATATGTTGCTATCTGCTTTCTGGATTTCATTCAAAAACGAAAGAAGGAGGTCACTGTTTATTGGGACAAATCTGGCATTTGTGAAGGACCAAACCAGCACTTGAGATAGCAGGACAAATTGTTATATTTGCTCTTCTCTGACCCGGTACATTACTGTACTTCATTTTATTTCATTGATCTATATGTGCAAAAAAATATGTATTACAGTAATAGCTGTTCAGCTGCCTTTGTTTTTGCAGAACTGCAATTTATACAATAATTAAGGTTTTGAACATGCTGTGTGCAAGCAATAGTAAATAAGGCAAAAATGATCCAGAATTTTGTTATTGGATAACCTTGTGTGTATAGAAAATGTAAGCATTATATAAATATGTAAAACGACTGCATTTTGAGCCATAACAACATGAATTAAACTAATAGTATAGCAGGGCCGGCACCAGAACATATACAGTGGGGGGGCGTCAGAAAATTTCGAGGTGGCGAACGTTGTTGAGCGGGAGGGTGGTGGTGAACGTAAGTTGTTGAGCAGGGGGGTGCCGTGTAACGATTGTTGAGCGGGCGAGGGGGCGCCATGTATCGATTGCTGTAAAATAAATGGGTCTTATTATTTACATTGAGGGGGAGGGACACCTCGCCTGAGGGGGCCACGCCCCCTTTTGCCCCCCCGTGGCACCGGCCCTGTAGTATAGCCACTGAAGACTGATGTTGTGTTCAATGTGTTTAGAGTTTTGAAAATGTGACTACAGATTGGACAAACGCATGTTAGCAGTCGTCAAAAACTGTAAAAAGATCAAATTTCATCATTTAGTTATGAAATTTATTGCAGATTATGTATATCAAGTAATATTTATTTAATGTTAAACACAACTAAATGATTTGATTTTCACTTTTCATTACTATTAGGGGGGACGTCCATAATGCACTGGTCTGTTGTTTTGATCACATGCCACACAAATGTGCCCTGTCATGCTCTGACCACGGTACTCACAGTTAGGTGATTGGGAACCTGGAATTAACCTGCAGAAAATAATATTAAAGTGATTACTGCTTTCATAATAATTCCTTCCCTCATTTATGCCTTGTACGCACACTTTCCTCACGTTTTCAGTAACGTCCACTCTGAAAGTATTTATGGGTTTGCACGTGTTTGTGCCTCGATTCAGTGGTTCCATGGCATTGTTACAACTGCCAGGTGTCATAGTACGATTAATGTGCTTTTGGATGAAATCGGCTTCTGAGCATCGGTGTACGCAGTGACACACAGAAGAAGGAGGGCTGGCCAACGCATCTCCATGGCGATGTCTCTGGAGATAGAAACAAAGACCAGCAGGTACCACCATGTCAGCAGAAACACTCACACAGTTCATCTTCCTCTGCTTGTATTTGTGTGGGTGTTTATGGTGAACTACACAACAGCAGCTCCACATTGCTGTACACCTCATCACCATAAGCCCATTTAACAAAACAAACACGCTTGATGTGATGTATGTAGTCTGCATGGACTATACTGTTGGGCGCTGCGCTGCCCCCTTGTGTGCTTTCTGTCTATACACTAATGCAGATGACTCAGTAAAGCGATATGGTTCCAATAGCGAAACGGTGTCCATGTGTGTGTGTCCTCGAAGGGTTGTCTAAAGGAACATACAACAAAACATAACATTATTGGCGATGAGACAGACTTTAGATTACCTACGTTGTTCCTGCCACAGTATTGACTGTGCATGGAGGACGGGAAAAGTCCGGCCGCGAGAGAGTTCCAAGACCTGCACGCCTAGCACGCCGAGTGCTAACAACATGGCCGGATTCGGATATATCGGACACATAAATGCGTTCGATGAGGACGTGGAACAATGGATGACCAATGTGGAGAGATTAGAGCTGTGGTTCCCAAACTTTTTCTGCCGTGCCCCCCTTAAGTAGATGAGAATAATTTTGTGCCCCCCCCCCCCCCCCCCCCAAAACTTTGTTGAGCAGGGGGGGGTGGCGGCGAGTGTAAGTTGTTGAGCGGGGGGGGGGGGGGGGGGTGGTGAGTGTATGCCGCGATAGCGGTCGATCGCCAGTAGTTAGCGATTTCAAACAGTACACCACCGATGTGCGCATGTTTTACTTCCAAGCTCCGCACCCCCCTGCAATAGCTCTGCTCCCCCTTTGGGAACCACTGGATTAGAGCACTACCTAGAGGCGAACGAGATCGAGCAAGATAAAAAGATAGCCGTTTTTCTCAGTCTAATAGGTCCTGCTACATATGGACTCCTGAAAAGCCCGGGCAAAAGTCATATGAAGACATGGTGAGTGCTTTGCAAGGACAATTTTCTCCGAAACCAGTTGTTATCGTGGAAAGATTTCGGTTTCATAAGCTGAACCAACAGGAGAGCGAATCTGTGACGCAGTACATTGCAGTCATTAAGAAACTCTCAGAACATTGCGAATTTGGTACACACCTGCAGGATGCATTGAGAGATAGGCTCGTTTGCGGATTAAAGATGGAGGTAATACAGAAAAGATTGCTAACAGAAGCGACGCTCACCTTCCAGAAGGCGATAGAAATTGCTATGTCAATGGAGACTGTAGCACGAGAGACCCATCAGCTGAGTAACGCGCGAAAAGTGTATGCATTAACAGTTAACAATCAACAACGCTTCAAATGTCCACGCTGTGGAAAAACCAATCATAAAGAAGCAGATTGTAAGAAAGGTCATATATCAAGGGTCTGTAAAAGCAAAGAAATGAATAAGGAGAAGACAGTGAAACCAAAAGTCAAAAGTAAGAACAGAGTGTACCACGTTGAGGCGAAAGAGAGGCCCAGTAGCGATGGTAGCACAACTGATTCAGAGCTAAGTTTGCACATGGTGGCTCAGAGGGGAAATTTGTCACATATATGTGTTAAACCAAAAATTGAAGGTAAGACAATTGAAATGCAATTAGACACAGGCACATTAGACACAGTTAGTCTGATTTCAAGGGAATTGTACGATGGGCAGTTTTGCAACTTGCCTTTACACCAAACGAGTATTGTATTGAAAACATACACCGGCGAGGTAATTTCACCAGAAGGAGTCAACACTGTATCTGTAAAGATGAACAAACAGAGGGCTAAGTTGCCACTGTATGTGGTGGAAGGGACTTCACCCCCACTTTTCGGGCGGGACTGGTTGCGGAAAATACAGATCGACTGGCGGGAAATTAAGACGATCCGTGAAGAGACGCTGGGAGTCTTACAAAGACACAGTGAGGTTTTTAGGAAAGAGCTGGGCACCATGAAGGGCATTGAAGCTGTCATAGCCCTGAAACCAGATCATCAATCGCGTTTCTGTCAAGCAAGAGTCATTCCCTATGCTCTTAGACCAAAGGTTGGAGGCTGAAATTGATTGATTGTGTCAGGAGGGCATTATATCGCCTGTGAAGTTTAGCGATTGGGCCACGCCCATTGTGCCCATTGTAAAAAAGAATGGAGATGTCAGGATTTGTGGTGATTTCAAGGTGACAGTCAACCCTGCCCTGTGCGAAGAGAAATATCCAATCCCGCACATCGAGGATTTATTCGCATCTCTTGCAGGAGGACAACATTTCAGTAAGCTGGATTTGTCCCACGCATACTTGCAAATTATTGTAGAAGAAAAATCAAGAAAATACTTGACAATAACTACATCCAAAGGTCTTTTCTGTTATAATAGGCTTGCTTTCGGGATCACATCATCACCAGCAATTTTCCAGCGGGCCATAGACCAGGTCCTTCAGGGTCTTCCAAATGTGCACTGCTACCTGGACGACATCCTAAATACTGGTCAGGACCGGGTTCAACACTTGAAGAACTTGAATGCAGTTCTGGGGCGCTTAAAAGAATTCGGATTACGTGTAGAGAAAGAAAAATGTGAATTCTTTAAGAGTTCGCTGGAATACCTGGGTCACATAATTGATGTTGATGGCCTACACAAATCTCCTGAAAAGGTCAGGGCAATCGTGGAAGCTCCTGCACCAACGGACGTGAGTCAACTTCGGTCATTTCTGGGGTTTATTAATTACTACAGTAGATTCATTCCTAACTTGTCGTCTATACTTATGTCCACTGAATGCTCTTCTGTGTAAAGGGACGCCATGGCGATGGACACCAGAATGTGCAACAGCTTTCAAAAATGCTAAAGAACAAGTACTATCTCAAAGTGTGCTGACTCATTATGATCCACAGCTTCCCATCCGATTGGCATGCGATGCTTCCCCCTATGGGGTAGGTAGTGTCATTTCGCATATCTTTCCAAATGGTCAAGAGAAGCCCATAGCCTTTGCATCAAGGACTCTGAATAAAGCCGAACGGAATTACGCCCAGATTGAGCGGGAAGCTCTTGGCATAATCTTTAGAGTTCGGAAATTCCACCAAATACCATTCTACCTGTATGGCAGGAAGTTTACACTCCTCACTGATCATTGTCCACTAACCACAATTCTGAGCCCTAGCAAAACGATACCATCTATGGCAGCTGCCAGAATGTAGAGGTGGGCTCTGTTGTTAGCTGCTCATGACTACACCATACAGTACAGAGAGGCGGCACATCACGGAAATGCGGATGATTTATCACGCCTGCCAATCCCCACAGCTGCACAGGAGAAAAGTAACACAGTAGACTGTTTTCATATTAAACACTTGGAAGAGAGCCAAAGAGATCGTCTTCTTGCCCAAGTGATGGAAATGGTATCTACAGGTAATTTTCCAGGGGTCCGGGATTTAGACAGCACACTAGTCCCATTCATCAGCAGAAGGAATGGACTGACACTGCAGCAAGGGTGTCTTATGTGGGGTATCCGTGTCATCATCCCTCCGAAGCTGAGACCCAGAGTGTTGTCCGAGCTACATACAGGACATCCGGGCGTTGTAAAAATGAAGGCCATTGCTCGTAGTTATATGTGGTGGCCAGGAATCAATGCTCAAATTGAACAAGTCTCAAAGACCTGTCAATCCTGTCAGCTCACACAAAAAGCACCAGGACCATCACCTCTCCATCCATGGGCCTGGCCTGGTTCTCCATGGCAAAGAATCCATGTTGATTTTGCCGGTCCTTTCCAAGGCCATATGTTTATGGCAGTGATAGACACACACTCTAAATGGCTGTAAGTCTCGCTCATGAGCTCCACCACGACCTCTAAGACAGTACAGGTTTTAAGAGGGCTTTTTAGTCGCTATGGGCTACCAGAAGTCTTAGTGATAATGGCCCACAGTTCACCTCGAGCGAGTTCAGGACATTCATGAAAAGCAACGGTGTGAGGCACATCCGCTCTGCGCCATTTCATCCATCTACAAATGGTCTTGCAGAATGATTTGTGCAGACATTTAAACATTCGCTGAAACGTTCTGCAGAAACAGTTTCAATCCAACATAGGCTAGATGGATTCCTATTAATGTTTTGCAACACTCCGCACTCCACAACCAAGGAGACGCCATCCATGCTCTTCATCCATCGCAAGTTGCATTCTCGATTTGACTTACTGAAGCTGAACGTCACATCCAAGGTTGTGAAAGCTCGAGGTGCAGTGTGCTCGTCGAGACATTCATGCGAAAACCAGATTGTTCAAGGTTGGTGACAAAGTGTTAGTTCGAGATTATGGGAGAGAAGTGGACTCCGGGAGTAGTGTCAGCTGAGACTGGTCCTGTGTCATACACGGTCAACACTGGATCACCAGAACACTGGAGACGTCATGCTGACCAGATGTTAGACAGACATGCAGAGTTCAATGATTGAACCAATGAAGACCTGGCATTTCCACACACTTCAGAAGCTCTACCTGAGATGGAGAACACTGTTTCCACACCTGCTACACATCCGTCTCCTGAGCCTGGGAGTGTGTCTTCGATGCAAGCTACTCCAGAGGTAACCAACACACCACCAGAAGAGATTGGTAAACGATACCCATCCAGAGTTATTAAACCACCAGTGCGTTATAGTCCTTAAAACGTTGAGTAGGGTGTTCTGTTGGGCAATTTGAATAAGAGACTGTTGAACTTATTTGTTGTTGATCTAAGAGGTCATGTCTCCAGAAAAAGGGCAGAATAAACCCTTGACTGACCTAAGGGGTTTGGGAGAGTCTACTCCCAACCTCAAGGTTAGTGTGTAAATTAAATAAATAAAAAGTTGTTAGAAGGTTATGTTAATGTTTGCTGGGAAACAAGATTTGGTGGGGAGGAGATGTATGTATGTAGTGATCAATGGGGGTTTATGTGGTTTGTCTATTTAATGTGCGGTCGCGCAGTGTCCCGTGCTCGTCTTTGTTTGAGTGTACATTACATTCATGCAGAACAGGAACTGACAACTGACTGAAAGGATGTTTTATTGTTCTGACATGAACATTTAAACTGTGAAAATGGGGTGTTCTAAAACATTTGACCGATTGTATATTTTACTTCTTATGCTTGTAATCTCTAAAATAATCAGCTATATATAGGTTGACTATATCTACTGTAAATAAGTAGATAAGTAGCGCAAGCACTTAAACAAGTCACTCACTCAGGCACGAACTTTAGACATAGACGAACACGAGACATTTAGACAAAGACGAACACGAGACATTGCGCGAACGCACATTAAATAAGTGAATAACACAATCCCCAGTGATCACGAGACAAGGCACAGGTGATACCAACGAACACGCTCACAAACAACCCACACGTACAAGGAGGGGGCCGGAGCTGAACCGTGACATTCAGACACACAGAGTAATGTGGTGACTGTCCTTAAAATAATGAAGAGCTTTAACATCATAAAGAGCTTTAACATTGTATCTATCTCAACTAAATGAGAAATCGATGTTCTTGCTGTTGAGGATATTTTATTACAATGAAACACCTTAAGATAAAGCTAAATAAAAGGAAAGAAAGAAAAAAGGAAAAAAACATTATAAAACCATGAGATACACTGATGGCATAGAAAGAAATTACAAAGAAACAAGTACTTGTCAAACCATGTTTTCTTAGCTTGTACACCAAATAACATTTACCTTAAACATCCCTTTAGTCAAGGAGTACATTTCCTTAGTATCTGTGAAACATTAGAAGCATTATTCCCTTTGGAAATGCATAATCTTATGATTATGAAGTTCAATATAAAAGGTCCAGACAAAATATATTCCATCACACAATAACTGGATTCCATAAATACATAACATTATTTACATGATCTGTTGTCACTTATGAAGAGCTTGAACATCATGAAGATTTTTAGATCTCAATCTGGACCAGTCAAATCTAATTGACAATTCTGGTAAGAAAATAATACAGTGAAAAAAGACAATAACTGATTATACAATGTAATGGACAGATTGATCGATCTGGACGCTAGTGCATTTCATTAAAAGAACACAAATTGAACGAAGTCGATAACATAAAATAAGGATAAAGCATTGAAAACTATGGACAACAAAAAGTTTGGGGAACTGAAAACACTGGCACATCATAACACAGATTTAGGTCATGTCAACCATGAGGTTCTCCAAACCAAGCAGCTTTTAGAAAGAGTGAAGAGTGGGTTAGACAGACCTACTATCTACCTTGCTTGATTTTATTGTCTTTCTTGAACTTTACAAAACTATTTCCCATGAACTCTTGTAGTGCAAAAAGCAGATTTTGCATTCCCTTGCTCTGAGGGTCTACTGTCACAATCACAGGAAGTGCATCCCCTCAAAGTTTGAAACTAACAATCTCTGATCCTTTAAGGTTCCTGCAGCATGAAGTGAAAAATGTTAAGAAGTGTTTTCTTTCAGCCCTTCTACTGGGGACCCAAAGTTCATGACCCCAGGACTGAGGAAACCCTTCTTATCAGATTCACCAGTTTTATTCTTATTCGTGTAATGTATTAATGTGGTTATTGTTTCTATACTAAGTTGATTACCTCCTCAGCTCCAGTATGGTGAGTTAAGGAAACCTGTTAAGTTATAGATGACTTTGGAAGTGTGAATACTATTGAAATGCCTTAATATATTCTGAGAAACTCTTCTTGATTCCTAAGTGATGTACCTATAGGAAAAGTATACACTTTTCCATGTCTGCTGATGTGTAATTTAACTTTTTCTATCTTTGCCATGCTTCTGTGTCTTAGTTTATTAATGGGATTATGGGAGAGAAGTGGACTCCGGGAGTAGTGTCAGCTGAGACTGGTCCTGTGTCATACACGGTCAACACTGGATCACCAGAACACTGGAGACGTCATGCTGACCAGATGTTAGACAGACATGCAGAGTTCAATGATTCAACCAATGAAGACCTGGCATTTCCACACACTTCAGAAGCTCTACCTGAGATGGAGAACACCGTTTCCACACCTGCTACACATCCGTCTCCTGAGCCTGGGAGTGTGTCTTCGATGCAAGCTACTCCAGAGGTAACCAACACACCACCAGAAGAGATTGGTAAACGATACCCATCCAGAGTTATTAAACCACCAGTGCGTTATAGTCCGTAAAACGTTGAGTAGGGTGTTCTGTTGGGCAATTTGAATAAGAGACTGTTGAACTTATTTGTTGTTGATCTAAGAGGTCATGTCTCCAGAAAAAGGGCAGAATAAACCCTTGACTGACCTAAGGGGTTTGGGACAGTCTACTCCCAACCTCAAGGTTAGTGTGTAAAATAAATAAATAAAAAGTTGTGTCGTGGAAATTTCCTAATAAATGGATGAGGACTCAGACGTGGTTAAATGATTAATTTATTACAAAAATATAAATATATATAAATTGGACAAAGACAGATACAAGACAGACACAGACATGAGAGTCTCATTCAAGCATGACAACTCTGAAGGCAGGGGGGCGCTCCCCCTGCTTATATACAATCTTAAACACAATTCAGCAGTTCTAACAGCAGGTTATCTTTAGCACAGCATGTTCCAAAACATAAGCGTCCAGCAGGCTACTTTGTCTCACATGTGTGTATCTCCTAATATGGACTTCCCTAGAGTTAGCAGAAGCAACTGATGTATCAGTTGAACACAGAGAAAGCTAAATGACCCAAGACTAGTAGCCTAGTGACTACCAGTTAACAGAGTGTTCTTACCCTCAGCACTCTCCCTGACCTGGGTCACATATAGCACACATGCATAATATGAACGAAACATGGTTACACTGAATCACTTCATTATTGTAGTCCTTCTGCTTAGTCAGAATGGACATGTCCTAAATCATAAAGTTCATAATGATCTCTTATAATAATTAAACATAATCTAATTAATGATAATTAGTCAATAATCAATAATTTCTCTCACAGTTGTTAGAAGGTTATGTTAATGTTTGCTGGGGAACAAGATTTGGTGGGGAGGAGATGTATGTATGTAGTGATCAATGGGGGTTTATGTGGTTTGTCTATTTAATGTGCGGTCGCGCAGTGTCCCGTGCTCGTCTTTGTTTGAGTGTACATTACATTCATGCAGAACAGGAACTGACAACTGACTGAAAGGATGTTTTATTGTTCTGACATGAACATTTAAACTGTGAAAATGGGGTGTTCTAAAACATTTGACCGATTGTATATTTAACTTCTTATGCTTGTAATCTCTAAAATAATCAGCTATATATAGGTTGACTATATCTACTGTAAATAAGTAGATAAGTAGCGCAAGCACTTAAACAAGTCACTCACTCAGGCACGAACTTTAGACATAGACGAACACGAGACATTTAGACAAAGACGAACACGAGACATTGCGCGAACGCACATTAAATAAGTGAATAACACAATCCCCAGTGATCACGAGACAAGGCACAGGTGATACCAACGAACACGCTCACAAACAACCCACACGTACAAGGAGGGGGCCGGAGCTGAACCGTGACATTCAGACACACAGAGTAATGTGGTGACTGTCCTTAAAATAATGAAGAGCTTTAACATCATAAAGAGTTTTAACATTGTAGCTATCTCAACTAAATGAGAAATCGATGTTCTTGCTGTTGAGGATATTTTATTACAATGAAACACCTTAAGATAAAGCTAAATATAAGGAAAGAAAGAAAAAAGGAAAAAAAAACATTATAAAACCATGAGATACACTGATGGCATAGAAAGAAAAATTAGTTGGAGTGGAAGTCAGAATTTGGAGTTGGAAAGAAAGCCAAAACATCGCTACAAGAAACAGCTAGGGAATCCAATAATTAAATATTTAAGTATATTAAAGTCTAACATCTGTTTAGACGTGAGTTCGTTTAAACTCACGTAATTTGCTCTAACACATGTCGCAAAGTTATCATTCCTGCCATGTTATAGAGTTAGGATTTGTTCTGTTTTTCAGAAGAAATTAATACAAATTCTCCAGTAGTGTATAAAGACTGGCGAGGTAGCACACCTGTCTAAGTCCACGAAGGCCTTGATTACTCAACCAAGTGTACAGCGGTGCAGGTGTTGTGTCAAATTCTGACTCCTTGGCAGAATTCGATTCCCCTCGTTTACTCCCACATATAGATGCTACATTTGATATTTGCGATATCCGTTGTTTATAAATAAGGGCTACGTTTTCTTTATTAAATTACTTTAATGTAATGTTAGGAGTGAGGCAGGTCTGATGAATTCGGCCCGCCGGGGGTTCAGTCCAGCCCGCGGAATAAACCTGCATTATTTAAAATATTTTTTATAAGAAAAATAAACTCCATTTTATTTAAAATCGGCAGTTCCTACATCGTCCGCTAGCGGCTTGTTTTAGTCAGTTCTATCGCTTTATCCACTTTTTCTGTTGACCCTGGCACCCTCTTAGGTGAAATGTCTTTGTCAAAAAAGAAAAATGGGGACACAGAGATTTTTCAAGAAAAAAGTAAAAAGTTGTTCATAATATATTTAGTAAAAGGACAATACATTTCATATAAAGATTTTTATCATTTACTTCTTTGCACTAACACAAAGAAAAAAAGTGGATTTATTTTTGTTGCATGTAATTTTGGAATGAGTTTACTGGTCTGGCCCCCTTAAAATTCGATTAAGTTATATGTGGCCCCCAGACCAAAATGAGTTTGACACCCTTGGTTTAAACGGACTTTGGAGTTGTCTGTTTCATATTTAGTTTAATTTCAGTTGGTTTGTTCCTTCCTCTGATTCAGTAACTAGATTAACTCTCTGAACCTAAATCAAGTTTTCGACCTTATGCATTATAACATTAAATTGTTGATATCTATTAATCAATAAAAATGTGCATTTGTTTATTAAACTGTCACGTTGAGGACCCCGGCCCCTCCCTTTTGGGTGTGTGTTTACGTTGTCTACGTTTACTCGTCTGCGTCTGTGGAGCTCTGTGGTTGTGGTTGTGTCTTGTGATAATCCGTCTCACCTGTGGCTCGTCTCGTAATCACGCGGGGTTTATGTGGTTTGTATATTTAATGTGCGCTCGCGCAGTGTCCTGTGCTTGTCGTTGTCTGAGTCTACATGTTCTGTGTGAACCTTGTTGTTATACGTGCACCGTCTGCGCATTATATGTTAAATAAAGTGACGTCTGTGACCCCGAACCAGCGGACTCGTGTCTCGTCCGTCAGCCGCCGCCGCAAGCGTCACATATACCAATTACTGTGGCAAATATATTCCAACCTGTGGTTTTGGGTCACTGTGCAGACTATGAACTTCACCATCAGGTAATGAGATGGATATATCATAACTTCACATATTTGTTTCAGACATATTTCCCTGAAGTATCAGTGTGGTGCCCCTTATTATTCATAATTAATCCATATTGCTACACTCTTCTAGGTAGCTTGGTACTTAGTCAGACAGAAGTCTTAGTGCTTGCTTGATTAAGCTCATATCATTCAAAGTTTTTAAATAGACAAATTGTTTAAGTTTTTGTGTGCATCTGCTTTTACGTTTATGTGATCACACATTTTGTAGATCGTTAATAAACTGCACATTTCATACATAAATTGTCACGGTCACAGCTCCGGACCCTTCCCTGTGGGCATGTCGTGATGTCGTCTGCGTGCCGTTATGTCTATGTATGTCCCGTGGGTGGGGGTCATTTGTGAGCGTGTTCGTAGTCTCACCTGTGCCTTGTCTTGAGATCACGAGGGTATGTGTTAATCACCTATATAATGTGCGTTCGCGCAATGTCTTGTGCTTGTCTTTGTCTGAGGTTTCGTGCCTGTGCAAGAGTGGTCTGCCTGTTCTTGTTCTCCGCACGGAGCTTACCGTGTTTTGTGTTAATAAACGTTCTATGTTGCACCGTTCGACACTCGTCAGGCCTCCTCCCTCGAGTGTTACACAAATCATATCTCCTGTCTGCTTAAGATGAACTTTATGAAAACATTACATTTAGAAATTTTAATTGCAATTGATTGTGTTTCTTGTACATTAATTGCCATAGTCTGTGGACCCCCTAAAATAACTTTGACCAAACTATAGCCTCCCCAAAGATAAAATACTAGCTACACCACTGGTCATCAGCTCACCAGTACACTGCTTGTCAACATTCAACAACTAACCACCTACTGACTGCATGTTATTGAGGACTATTTTCAACACAGGATTAACACTGGGATATTACTTAAAGTGTCATTATTTGGTTACTACTTACAGTACCAACAGAGTTCTTCAGAGGTGTTGTGGACAGTGGAGAAGATCAGGAACTGTCCTCTTGCTTCATTGCTGAATTGACAGAGCAGCTCCAATGACTTTAATTAGCTCCATGTTTTATGTTGACCTCTTGAAAGTTTCTGCAACATACGAAGCAGGGCATCCACATTCAGGGACCACTCCTTCTCCTGGCCATCTATCTGTTTAGCTCAGTGCATTCACATTTAAACATTTGCATTTAACCATTTTACTAGTACCTTTATTATATTGCTCTAATGCTCGTTTATTTTCTTTTGTCGCTTACTGAACTTGGTTTTTTTTTTTGTCTGAACCACCAAGAAACACCATCTCATTAAATGTATGTGGTGTATTGTTGATTGACAAAAAGTCTAAAATGTTGATTTATATGTACAGTACATTCAATGCATGGATACACAATGCAAACCATTTAAGGATACTGCTCTTTACTCACATTCAATAAAGAACTGTTCTTTTGCACATGCAAACACTCTTTTTATAATGTCTTGCTTGATAGCTGCCTTAAGAAAAATACTGTATTACTGACACAAAAACATTGAACTGAATCTAAACGCCTTCATTATTTATTAACTTCAATCAATCAATCAATCAAATTTTATTTATATAGCGCTTTTTACAACAGTTGTTGTCACAAAGCAGCTTTACAAGTGCCGAGTCCTAGCCCCCAGTGAGCAAGCCAAAGGCCACAGTGGCAAGGAAAAACTCCCTAAACTTCACTAAAACAGTTGAGCAATGTTGAGCAATAGCTTACATTTTCATACTAGTTCAAGCTGCCAATAATTGCAAACATTTGAGTGAAAAGTGAAAGTAATATTGATCTTCCAATAATGAAATTGACTGACAGGAATCTTTGTGTGAATCATTGTTTCTGTGGGGATGCAAAAACACAAAGACACAACCCTCATGCAGGAATCTACACTTCTGTGCTAATCATTTCCTTGACGAATACATGAGTACATGAGTCAGAGGTAGGAAATAATGCATCTTATTTGACATGGACACTCAATATTGAAGTAATTAATACAATTTTGTATGTTGTAATGTGATTAAACCATACATATTGCAGTAAGCTGTACTGTATTGCCATTCCCTTAAATGCAGGCACAGCTAAATGCAGGCACAGCTATGATTTTATCAAATACACAGAGCATGAAATTATGGTTTGTATTTAAATATCTACAGCTATGATTAAGTAATTGATCAGAAATAGCCTACAAATTTAGCATGTAATAAAACCAGCAAGCTGCAAGTGAACTAGCCTTCCTATTATGGGAAAATCTTTGAATGTATCAGTTTTGGAACTAACAGTGGGGGATGGGCTATTATTGACTTCATGCGCAACAATTTTGTTTGTCCAGTTGGTGGCAGTAGCGAACCAATACTCAGCCATATGTAAAGACTAAGTAAATAAGGCTGCACATGAGAAGATTGATCGTGTTAACATAGTAAAAAACAGACATCTGAGAGATGGACCACACACAAAAAATTCAGAACAATAAGGTTTAATTTCTAACAGGAAAGAGAACAATAGCAATTGAACTGAAATGAATTCTGGAATAAAAAATTAATGGAACTAAATTCTTAACTTCACTAGATGCCAAAGCCAGAAATGATCTGTGAACAAAGTTTAAGTCGTGCATCACACCATGGAGACCATGACAATTTGCATTACCTTCCTCATACCACAACTTGCCTCTGTGGACCGGTGTATGTGGAGGCCGAATTAAAAAATGTAAAACGTGGCCTCTTCAGGAACGAAAACCTGCCTACACACGTGGATCGTTTTGTGGGCAGACACCTAAATTACATTGAAGGGGAGATGCGGCTTTCCTCAGCCAAACAACAACAAGCCAGACAGGGATGATGTTGGTTGCGACAAAGGCCTGGCAGTGGACACACCCAATCAGCCAACACTGGAAAACTGGAGGGGCCTGGCAGTACCCCCAAAAAAGAGGCCAACCTCCTATCTTATCCCACAGCCAGAGTGGCTACACACAGCTCCAAAGCAAACCAAAATTCAAATGGGACTTATGGAAATATGTGCAAGTCCATTAAGATTAAGACAAGCAATTTGTCTGATGAATGCTATCTTTGACACTGATTAAATTGAGTGAATTTGGCCAAGGGTGTGATTTCACTTATGTGAAAACAACAAGCCATTTGACTAGTTTCATGTTTCCCCTTTAATAAACAACAGTAAAGAGACCAGTGGTCACTCTAGTTCTGAAGGAATGCACGAAAGGAAAAGTGCCTTTTCATACAACAGAACTGCAAGCTAATTTTACTGAGTAGCACAATTTTAGTTTGGTGACAGATGAAACAGCAAGTGGGTTTTGTTGTAGTTGCTGTGGCTGCGTATGCGTGTAACCCTGATATTTAGTTTGAGGATTATTTATTGGAAAATATATTTTATTCAGCTTCTTATTCAATGACCATTCAATGACATGTTTGACATGACTTGACATGCTTCAAGGCAGTGTGAAGGGGTCTTGACAATAATGAAACTTGATTTAATATCATTAACACAGCATTTTTAATAAACTCAAAACCTTTCCCCTGTCTCCCTCTCCATGCCCTCTCTCTCTCTCTCTGTCTCTCTCACACACACACACACACACACACACGCTACCCCTCCCCCACCCTCTCACTCAGTGGTGAAAAATTGTTACATTGCCATAAATTCCCACGGGGGCTGAGCCAATCAGGTGTTGCGAGAACTTCCAAGTGAATATGCAAGATCAAGACGGGGGCTGAGCCAATCAGGTGTTGCGAGAACTTCCAAGTGAATATGCAAGTTCTATATAAAACCCCCTGCCAGTATCAAAACTCCTCACATTCAGACAGTTCAGCTTGTGAACTTGCTCTGTGCTTTTAATACAACTTTTACCTTGCTATTACCAGATCAGCAACCAACAGCCTTTTTAAAGGCTCATTGACCTTTATACTGCAGTATATTATTTTATAATATATATAAATGTTTTTATATTATATTATACTATACTATATTGCATATATTCTGTTACATTCTTTTTATAGTCTTTTCAAAGGCTTATATATTATATTACATTACATGATATAATATTACTGTAACGTATAGAACACGCTGAGAGGGATCCTGATGCGGAGTAACACGTTCTTTATTTGAATAACTCTGTACAACTAGCCACACGATGAGCAAAGTGACGTATGGCAGGTGCAGAGCAGTAGCGTGGGAGCGGTGGTCAGTGCGGTCCAGGGTCGGGAGGCGAGGGCAGAGTCCGGGAGGTATCCAGGGATCAGGCAGGAGACGTGGTCTAGGGGACAAGCAGAGTTCGGCACACAGAGAGACAATCAGGAATAACGGCTTGGTATGCAACGACATGAGGCAATACTTCGCAACCAGGAAGTGAAGTCTAGGTGCTTAAGTATGCCCGGAATGTGGGCGTGGTGGTGAGACAGGTGAACATAATTATGTTATCGGCTATTCCTGACAGTACCCCCCCGCAACGGAGCGTCTCCAGACGCTCCACGCCGCGAAGGCGGCCGGCCACGGCCCGGGGGGCGGGGAAATGTGGGTGTGCAGCGTGAAAGTCGGCGATGAGCGACGGGCAGAGGACATCGCGAGCGGCTACCCAGGCTCGTTCCTCGGGACCATAGCCCTCCCAGTCGACGAGATACTGGAGACCCCCACGCCGTCGATGTGATTCCAGCAGCTCCCGTACTATATACGCAGGTCGGCCGTCAATGTCCAGGGGCTCGGGGGGGGCGATCCAGAACCGGGGCTACAGGCATGGGACTGTAGTGAACAGGCTTTAGGAGGGATACGTGGAAGACGGGATGGACGCGGTATTGAGGGGGCAGCAGCAGTTCGTAGGAAACAGCGTTCATCCTGCGGGTAATCTTGAACGGCCCGATGTATCTAGACTTGAGCTTATGGCAAGGCTGGCGAAGGTTCAAGTTGCGAGTGGAGAGCCATACTCGCTGACCGGGGTGATATATGAGCGCGGGGAGACGACGGCGGTCAGCGTTCATACGACGGGTGTGGAGCGCGCGCCGCAGCTGAACGTGTGCGAGCTCCCAGGTGCGGGCACTGTTTTTTAACCAGTCATCCAGAGCGGGGATGTCAGAGGGGGTTTTATCCCAGGGGAAGAACGGCGGCTGGTAGCCGTACACACACTGGAAAGGAGTCAGTTTGGTGGATGAATGTATGATGGAATTGCGTGCGTATTCAGCCCAGGGGACGTACTTGTGCCAGTCTTTCTGGGAAGAGCAGTATTGCCGGAGAAAGCGACCTAGCTCTTGATTGTAGCGCTCCACTTCTCCGTTGGATTGGGGGTGGTATCCGGAGGTTAGACTGGCGGTTATTCCGAGTAACTTGCAGAATTGGGTCCAGACACGGGAGGTGAATTGCACGCCTCTATCCGACACGATATTCTCGGGTAGCCCATATATCCGGAAGACGTAGTGGAACACGTCAGAGGCCGTCTCCATAGCAGTGGGCAGTTTCGAGCGAGGGATCAGACGACACATCTTGGAGAACCTATCCACCATCACGATTATCACCGTGTTACCGCCCGAGACAGGCAGATCCGTAACGAAGTCGATGGCCAGATGAGACCACGGACGGCGGGGTATCGGCAAGGGGAGGAGCTGACCAGTGGGCAGTGCTCGGGGTGTGCGCGATTGTGCGCATACAACACAGGCGAGTACGTAGTCGCGAATGTCCTCCTCCCAAGACGGCCACCAGTATTTCTGGGCGATCAGGTGTTTGGTGCGAGTTATACCGGGATGACCCGTGCCCGGCGTGTCGTGTGCGAGTTGGAGGAGGCGTCCCCGGAGCGGGACCGGGACGTATTGTTTGCCATCGGGACTATCTGCAGGGCCTGGGTCGGCGCGGAGGGCTTCCTCCAGTTCGTCCTGAACATCCCACCGGATGAGGTCAACGAAACAGGATTCTCCGAGAATATGGTCAGGTATCTCGCCGCTCGGCGTCTTCTCGTGAATCCGGGATAATGCATCGGCCTTGGTGTTCTTGGATCCAGGTCGGTAATGTACTGTGAATCTGAAGCGGGTGAAAAACAGCGCCCATCTGGCCTGCCGGGGATTGAGTCGCCTAGCGGACTTGAGATACTCCAGGTTCTTATGGTCTGTATATACCTGGAAAGGGTGCTCTGCTCCCTCTAACCAGTGCCGCCAGTGTTCGAGAGCCAGTTTCATGGCCAGGAGTTCGCGGTCGCCCACGCCATAGTTCACCTCGGCCGGTTGTAATTTTTTGGAAAGATAGGCACACGGGAACAGTTTGGGTGGATTGCCTTGTCTCTGTGAAAGTACTGCCCCCACGCCAACGTCGGATGCATCGACCTCAACGATGAAAGGTAACGAAGGGTCCGGGAGATGCAATATGGGAGCGCTGGTGAACGCGGTTTTCAGCGCTTTAAACGCCTGTTCCGCTTTGGGTGTCCATATGAAGTGGCGCTTCTTTCCCCCTTTCAGGAGATCGGTAAGGGGGGCCGCCACCGAACCGAAACCCCTGATGAACCGACGACAGAAGTTGGCGAATCCAAGGAAGCGCTGGAGATCCTTAACGGAACGGGGCACAGGCCAGTTTGTGACTGCGTCTACCTTGTTGTCGTCCATACTGATGCAACCCGGCGATAGGGTACAGCCAAGGAAGGAGATGACAGGTGCATGAAACTCGCATTTCTCCGCCTTCACGTACAAGCCGTTCTCTCGCAGACGCTGGAGGACCGAAGAGACGTGTGTTATGTGTTCCTGGATAGAGGGGGAATAGATCAAGATATCGTCTATGTAAACAAATACGTATTTATCAATCATGTCTCGGAATGTCGTCCATAAAAGCCTGGAACACTGACGGGCTATTAGACAGCCCGTATGGCATTACTAGATACTCATAGTGCCCCCTGGCGGTGACGAAGGCTGTCTTCCACTCGTCACCAGCGCGAATTCTAATCAGGTTGTAGGCACTCCTGAGATCAAGCTTCGTGAACACTGCAGCCCCCATTAGTCGTTCTTGTGAGGCAGAGATGAAGGGTAGAGGGTAAGCATATTTAGACGTGACAGCGTTCAGGGCTCGATAATCAATACAGGGACGTAACCCACCGTCCTTCTTCTCTACGAAGAAAAACCCAGCCGCGACGGGAGATGTCGACGGGCGAATAAACCCCTTCTGTAGGGCCTCACTGACATAAGATTCCATAGCGGCATCTTCTGGGCGGGAGAGCGGGTACGGCTTAGTTCTCCTGGGCAAGGTTACCCCGGGAAGGAGGTCGATGGCACAGTCGCAGGTTCTGTGTGGAGGGAGTAAACTGGCACGCTCTTTACTGAATACGTCAGCGAATTCTCTGTACTGCTCAGGGACCGCATCGGAGAGAGGCGTGTGAGGACTCTCAACCATCGAGGAGCGAAGGGGTAAATGCATACAATCCTGCTGGCAATGCGATCTCCACGCAACTAATTCGCGTCTTTGCCACGAAATGACAGGGTCATGTTCTCTTAGCCAGGGGAAACCGAGGATGACAGAATCGCGAGGGGCGGAGACCAGGAAGAACTGCCTCATCTCGGTATGGAACAGCCCGACACGGAGGAGCAAGGGCTTGGTACGTCGGTCAACTAATCCGGTACCTATGGGTTGTCCGCTTACTGAGTTAACTCGGAAAGGGGGGTTTACTTCCTCAACGGGAACGTTTAACGATCTGGCTAGTTCGCTGTCGAGAAAGTCCCCTCCTGCGCCTGAGTCAACTAACGCTGAGTAGCTGCGAGTTACACCTCCCCAGGTGAGCTGTATAGGTAGGTTAAATTGGGAATTACCACAAAGAGAAAGTAATGGAGGGCTTACTTTTGCTTGAGAGGGGGAATTCCCACGGAGACGAGGTGGTCGTGTGGAACATCGGTCTCGGAAATGACCTTCCTCGCCACAGTAGAGGCAGAGTCCTTCGCGCATGTGACGCGCCCTCTCCCGGGGAGTGAGTGGAGACCGGCCCAGCTGCATTGCTTCGGAGTACTCTCGATTGTCCTCTCCGGGGAGACGAGACGACTGGTGAGAAAGAGTGGAAGTGCGTACACCTGCTGTGTTAGGACGGTGAGTAGTGAGCAGCTTATCTATGTTCACCGCTGCTTGTATGAACTCGGAAAGAGTTAAATCTTCATCTTTACAGGCCAACTCAATCTGCAGATCGGTTCTGAGACCGCGGCGGAACACCGTCTTGAGGGCAGTTCCACTCCAGCCACTGCCAGCAGCCAATGTACGGAATTCTCGGGCGTAGTCTGCCGCGCTGCGTCTCCCCTGCTTGATTTCACATAACTGGGTGCCAACATCGCGCCCGGCGGCGGGGTGGTCGAAGACGGATTGGAGCAGTTCGGAGAAGTGGCGCTCCGTATTCAGGGAGTCGTCTCCGCTACTCCAAAGAGCAGTAGCCCAAGCTCCTGCCTCTCCCATCAGGAATGTCAGCATGAAATCCACCTTTTGACGATCCGTCTGGAACAGGGCCGGGTGATAGGTGAAGTACATGGAGCACTGCATCAGGAAGTTCTTGCAACGCTCCGGAGACCCGTCATATCGTTCAGGTAAGGCAACTGGCATATTGGCGGGATGCATCGCAACGGTCAGGGGGGCAGAAGACACGGGGCTGGCACCTTGGACGTTCTGGCGTGCAGATTCGGTGAGGGCACGGAGCGCAGTTTCTTGGTTACAAGTTGTCTCGGTGAGCTGTTGTATACGCTCCGTCAGGGCTGCGATAGTCGCCTCTTGGCGAGCCAGGTGAGCCTGTGTTTCCGCAGGATCCATGGGATAGGCGAAGTATTCTGTAACGTATAGAACACGCTGAGAGGGATCCTGATGCGGAGTAACACGTTCTTTATTTGAATAACTCTGTACAACTAGCCACACGATGAGCAAAGTGACGTATGGCAGGTGCAGAGCAGTAGCGTGGGAGCGGTGGTCAGTGCGGTCCAGGGTCGAGAGGCGAGGGCAGAGTCCGGGAGGTATCCAGGGATCAGGCAGGAGACGTGGTCTAGGGGACAAGCAGAGTTCGGCACACAGAGAGACAATCAGGAATAACGGCTTGGTATGCAACGACATGAGGCAATACTTCGCAACCAGGAAGTGAAGTCTAGGTGCTTAAGTATGCCCGGAATGTGGGCGTGGTGGTGAGACAGGTGAACGTAATTATGTTATCGGCTATTCCTGACAATTACATTACTATATTTACTATTGTCACGTTACGGTCCCCGAACCCTTCCTTTGGGGTGTGTGTTAACGTTGTCTGCGTCTATTCGTCTGTGTCAGTGTATCTCCGTGGGTGCGGGTGTGTCTTGTAATTATCTGTCCCACCTGTGGCTCGTCTCATCATCACGTGGGGTTGATGTGGTCTGTCTATTTCGCGCAGTGTCTTGTGCTCGTCGTTGTCTAAAGTCTGCACGTTGAGTGTATGTGCTTCAGTGTTCTCGTGCGCCATTGCGCATTATCTGTTGTTATTAAACGTAACGTTTGCTACGTAAGCGGGGATTCCGTGTCTCGTCCTTGGCTGCGCCCGAACGTTACAACTATATTAAACTTTGAAAGGTTCACAGCCTTTTTCAAGGCTAGTGTAACGTTGCTAACTAGCAACTCACAGCTTTTAAAAAAGTTTATTGTTATTTGCATATTACATTATTGATAATAGTAGAAGTGTAAGCTTTATAATAGTAAAAAAAGTGCGCGTGTGAAAAAAATAAATAAAATTGCGCGTGTGAGCATGCATGTGTGAAAAATAAAAAATGTGTATGAAAAAAAAGTGTGTGTATAAAAAAATAAATAAAATTGCGCAAGTGTGAGCATGCACGTGTGAAACAAAGAATAATAAAATGCGCGTGTGGAAAAAAAAATTTTAATGCGCGTGAGCGTGTGCATGTGGAAGAAAGTTTGCGTGTGAAAAAAAAGGCGTGTGTGAAAAATATATATAAAAAAGTGCGCGCGTGAAAAAAATATATAAAAAATGGCTGTGAAAAAAATAATTTAAAAATGTATGTGAAAAAAGTTCGCGTGTGAAAAAATAAATAAAATTGCACGTGAGCGTGCGTGTGTGAAACAAAAAATAATAATAAAATGCGTGTGTGAAAAAAAGTGCGCGTTTAAAAAAAATCTTTTTTAATTGCGCGTGTGTGAAGGGGGGGGGGGGGGGGGGGGGGGGACCCTTTTGCAACCCTTTGCCCAGGGGCCCAGACTATCCTTAATCCGTCCTTGCCCACCTCCAAGATTACTCCTTCAAAATATGAGTCTCCTGAGTTTTATTGGAGAATTCAGTGTAGCAGTAGTCTTTAAATAAATTAAACGATTGGTAAAAATACAGTGAAACCATATTAATTTCGCTACACTTGTCCTCTCCGCACAAATTCAACGCTGCTGCCCCCCTCCCCCTCTCCCTCTCTTTCTCCCCCGATCGGTTATGGATAAACTGAGCTGAGCAGTTTACATTTTACGGCACCATTTAGTACAAAATGATCCAGTTATGTGATTCTACATTACTTATTTATTATGTTAAAATAAGGATTTCAAGTCTTTTCATGTCTTAAAGCTCAAGTCCGATTCCAAGTCCAAGTCAGTAAAGGTAAAGTCTAAGTCAAGTCGCAAGTCTTCAGTGATGTTGTCGAGTCAAGTCACAAGTCATCAGTTTAGTGACTCGAGTCGGACTCGAGTCCAAGTCATGTGACTCGAGTCCACACATCTGGTTTTAATACAACAGCCATGATAACAAGCTAAGAAGCTTAAAACATCTAAAATCTTAAGGTGGTTAATTGAAACGTGTGTGTATTCAGTGTGTATTTGTGTGTGTCAGCAAAAAATGAAGCAGTGTGTTCTGAATTTGTACAGTGAATAAAATGTCCAAAGTGGCAATACTGATCTTCATGACAGTTCATAACATGCATGTCTTTACAGAAAGGAGTAACAATAGATTAAGAATACCTTCCATATTATGGTTGGTAATCTTTGGCTTTATTAAAATGTTTCATGAAGGAGTGTTTGTGAATCAGGATCTAAGAACTAGAGCAAATGTCAGCATGAATGGAGTCAGTTACTACAGGTACATTCTGAACTGAAGCGTGATGTCTCCAGGAAACAAAGCCATCGAAATACACATATAAAAAGAATCACCACTGAATGTGTGAGGCAGGACCCACTAAAGTGTTAATTTTTATTACACATTTACATTTTCATTTTTATTTGAACTACGAGTTGGCTGGGTGCAAGAAAAGCCAATATTTGCATTGCAACGATCTGTGTTGCATGTCTTATTGAGACAGTTGGTTGATAATTGAGACTTAAATGTAAATGTAACTGAACCTGATATGAAAAGTGAACCAGGAGGAGAATTACTGCAGAGAGAGAAATGTGAAAGATTCAATATAGTACCATAGTTGTACATTCAAACACCTAACAGCAGTATACCATATCATATGGGGGGAGGAGTTGAAGGCTTGTGTGTGTGTGTGTGTGTGTGTGTTTAGGGGGTTGAATGGTACCATGTGCCTCATCTAAGACAGAAACAAAGATGTTCATGCAGAGAACTACCATATATGTAAAATCAATCCATACAATGTCAATACTCCAGCAGCACAACCACAACATGGCAGTCACACAGCTCATCAAGTTTTTCACCTGAATGGACTGACTGGGGCTGCTTTGGTGTCCCTGTTTATATGTTGGACTCCTTGCCAAGCCACCTGGGTACAGTCTAATGCATAATTACAGCTGCACACTGCCTTCACATATTCACATTCAAATGAGATGGTACACTTCCCTGGGGAACTGACAGATGTTATGTTACAGATACATTGTTCCTTGTCTAATCAGTGTCTACTTAAACCCTATAGGTGATTAACACATACCCTTGTGATCTCAAGACAAGGGACAGGTGAGACTACGAACACGCTCACAAATGACCCCCACCCACGGGACATACATAGACATAACGGCACGCAGACGACATCACGACATGCCCACAGGGAAGGGTCCGGAGCTGTGACCGTGACAATTTGTGTATGAAATGTGCAGTTTATTAACGATCTACAAAATGTGTGATTACATAAACGTAAAAGCAGATGCACACAAAAACCTAAACAATTTGTCTATTTAAAAACTTTGAATGATATGAGCTTAATCAAGCAAGCACTAAGACTTCTGTCTGACTAAGTACCAAGCTACCTAGAAGAGTGTAGCAATATGGATTAATTATGAATAATAAGGGGCACCACACTGATACTTCAGGGAAATATGTCTGAAACAAATATGTGAAGTTATGATATATCCATCTCATTACCTGATGGTGAAGTTCATAGTCTGCACAGTGACCCAAAACCACAGGTTGGAATATATTTGCCACAGTAATTGGTATATGTGACGATTGCGGCGGCTGACGGACGAGACACGAGTCCGCTGGTTCGGGGTCACAGACGTCACTTTATTTAACATAGAATGCGCAGACGGCGCACGTATAACAACAAGGTTCACACAGAACATGTAGACTCAGACAACGACAAGCACAGGACACTGCGCGAGCGCACATTAAATATACAAACCACATAAACCCCGCGTGATTACGAGACGAGCCACAGGTGAGACGGATTATCACAAGACACAACCACAACCACAGAGCTCCACAGACGCAGACGAGTAAACGTAGACAACGTAAACACACACCCAAAAGGGAGGGGCCGGGGTCCTCAACGTGACAGTTTAATAAACAATAGCACATTTTTATTGATTAATAGATATCAACAATTTAATGTTATAATGCATAAGGTCGAAAACTTGATTTAGGTTCAGAGAGTTAATCTAGTTACTGAATCAGAGGAAGGAACAAACCAACTGAAATTAAACTAAATATGAAACAGACAACTCCAAAGTCCGTTTAAACCAAGGGTGTCAAACTCATTTTGGTCTGGGGGCCACATATAACTTAATCGAATTTTAAGGGGGCCAGACCAGTAAACTCATTCCAAAATTACATGCAACAAAAATAAATCCACTTTTTTTCTTTGTGTTAGTGCAAAGAAGTAAATGATAAAAATCTTTATATGAAATGTATTGTCCTTTTACTAAATATATTATGAACAACTTTTTACTTTTTTCTTGAAAAATCTCTGTGTCCCCATTTTTCTTTTTCGACAAAGACATTTCACCTAAGAGGGTGCCAGGGTCAACAAAAAAGTGGATAAAGCGATAGAACTGACTAAAACAAGCCGCTAGCGGACGATGTAGGAACTGCCGATTTTAAATAAAATGGAGTTTATTTTTCTTATAAAAAATATTTTTAATAATGCAGGTTTATTCCGCGGGCTGGACTGAACCCCCGGCGGGCCGAATTCATCAGACCTGCCTCACTCCTAACATTACATTAAAGTAATTTAATAAAGAAAACGTAGCCCTTATTTATAAACAACGGATATCGCAAATATCAAATGTAGCATCTATATGTGGGTGTAAACGAGGGGAATCGAATTCTGCCAAGGAGTCCGAATTTGACACAACACCTGCACCGCTGTACACTTGGTTGAGTAATCAAGGCCTTCGTGGACTTAGACAGGTGTGCTCGCTCGCCAGTCTTTATACACTACTGGAGAATTTGTATTAATTTCTTCTGAAAAACAGAACAAATCCTAACTCTATAACATGGCAGGAATGATAACTTTGCAACATGTGTTAGAGCAAATTACGTGAGTTTAAACGAACTCACGTCTAAACAGATGTTAGACTTTAATATACTTAAATATTTAATTATTGGATTCCCTAGCTGTTTCTTGTAGCGATGTTTTGGCTTTCTTTCCAACTCCAAATTCTGACTTCCACTCCAACTAACTTTTCTTTCTATGCCATCAGTGTATCTCATGGTTTTATAATGTTTTTTTTTTTCCTTTTTTCTTTCTTTCCTTATATTTAGCTTTATCTTAAGGTGTTTCATTGTAATAAAATATCCTCAACAGCAAGAACATCGATTTCTCATTTAGTTGAGATAGCTACAATGTTAAAACTCTTTATGATGTTAAAGCTCTTCATTATTTTAAGGACAGTCACCACATTACTCTGTGTGTCTGAATGTCACGGTTCAGCTCCGGCCCCCTCCTTGTACGTGTGGGTTGTTTGTGAGCGTGTTCGTTGGTATCACCTGTGCCTTGTCTCGTGATCACTGGGGATTGTGTTATTCACTTATTTAATGTGCGTTCGCGCAATGTCTCGTGTTCGTCTTTGTCTAAATGTCTCGTGTTCGTCTATGTCTAAAGTTCGTGCCTGAGTGAGTGACTTGTTTAAGTGCTTGCGCTACTTATCTACTTATTTACAGTAGATATAGTCAATATATATAGCTGATTATTTTAGAGATTACAAGCATAAGAAGTAAAATATACAATCGGTCAAATGTTTTAGAACACCCCATTTTCACAGTTTAAATGTTCATGTCAGAACAATAAAACATCCTTTCAGTCAGTTGT
The DNA here is from genome assembly GCF_052324685.1 of Brachyhypopomus gauderio. Lineage (NCBI taxonomy): Eukaryota > Metazoa > Chordata > Actinopteri > Gymnotiformes > Hypopomidae > Brachyhypopomus > Brachyhypopomus gauderio. The sequence goes on along the minus strand of NW_027506919.1, from coordinate 565,998 downwards.
CAGTTCCTGTTCTGCATGAATGTAATGTACACTCAAACAAAGACAAGCACGGGACACTGCGCGACCGCACATTAAATAGACAAACCATACTGGAGCTGAGGAGGTAATCAACTTAGTATAGAAACAATAACCACATTAATACATTACACGAATAAGAATAAAACTGGTGAATCTGATAAGAAGGGTTTCCTCAGTCCTGGGGTCATGAACTTTGGGTCCCCAGTAGAAGGGCTGAAAGAAAACACTTCTTAACATTTTTCACTTCATGCTGCAGGAACCTTAAAGGATCAGAGATTGTTAGTTTCAAACTTTGAGGGGATGCACTTCCTGTGATTGTGACAGTAGACCCTCAGAGCAAGGGAATGCAAAATCTGCTTTTTGCACTACAAGAGTTCATGGGAAATAGTTTTGTAAAGTTCAAGAAAGACAATAAAATCAAGCAAGGTAGATAGTAGGTCTGTCTAACCCACTCTTCACTCTTTCTAAAAGCTGCTTGGTTTGGAGAACCTCATGGTTGACATGACCTAAATCTGTGTTATGATGTGCCAATGTTTTCAGTTCCCCAAACTTTTTGTTGTCCATAGTTTTCAATGCTTTATCCTTCTTTTATGTTATCGACTTCGTTCAATTTGTGTTCTTTTAATGAAATGCACTAGCGTCCAGATCGATCCATCTGTCCATTACATTGTATAATCAGTTATTGTCTTTTTTTCACTGTATTATTTTCTTACCAGAATTGTCAATTAGATTTGACTGGTCCAGATTGAGATCTAAAAATCTTCATGATGTTCAAGCTCTTCATAAGTGACAACAGATCATGTAAATAATGTTATGTATTTATGGAATCCAGTTATTGTGTGATGGAATATATTTTGTCTGGACCTTTTATATTGAACTTCATAATCATAAGATTATGCATTTCCAAAGGGAATAATGCTTCTAATGTTTCACAGATACTAAGGAAATGTACTCCTTGACTAAAGGGATGTTTAAGGTAAATGTTATTTGGTGTACAAGCTAAGAAAACATGGTTTGACAAGTACTTGTTTCTTTGTAATTTCTTTCTATGCCATCAGTGTATCTCATGGTTTTATAATGTTTTTTTTCTTTTTTTCTTTCTTTCCTTTTATTTAGCTTTATCTTAAGGTATTTCATTGTAATAAAATATCCTCAACAGCAAGAACATCGATTTCTCATTTAGTTGAGATAGCTACAATGTTAAAACTCTTTATGATGTTAAAGCTCTTCATTATTTTAAGGACAGTCACCACATTACTCTGTGTGTCTGAATGTCACGGTTCAGCTCCGGCCCCCTCCTTGTACGTGTGGGTTGTTTGTGAGCGTGTTCGTTGGTATCACCTGTGCCTTGTCTCGTGATCACTGGGGATTGTGTTATTCACTTATTTAATGTGCGTTCGCGCAATGTCTCGTGTTCGTCTTTGTCTAAATGTCTCGTGTTCGTCTATGTCTAAAGTTCGTGCCTGAGTGAGTGACTTGTTTAAGTGCTTGCGCTACTTATCTACTTATTTACAGTAGATATAGTCAATATATATAGCTGATTATTTTAGAGATTACAAGCATAAGAAGTAAAATATACAATCGGTCAAATGTTTTAGAACACCCCATTTTCACAGTTTAAATGTTCATGTCAGAACAATAAAACATCCTTTCAGTCAGTTGTCAGTTCCTGTTCTGCATGAATGTAATGTACACTCAAACAAAGACAAGCACGGGACACTGCGCGACCGCACATTAAATAGACAAACCATACTGGAGCTGAGGAGGTAATCAACTTAGTATAGAAACAATAACCACATTAATACATTACACGAATAAGAATAAAACTGGTGAATCTGATAAGAAGGGTTTCCTCAGTCCTGGGGTCATGAACTTTGGGTCCCCAGTAGAAGGGCTGAAAGAAAACACTTCTTAACATTTTTCACTTCATGCTGCAGGAACCTTAAAGGATCAGAGATTGTTAGTTTCAAACTTTGAGGGGATGCACTTCCTGTGATTGTGACAGTAGACCCTCAGAGCAAGGGAATGCAAAATCTGCTTTTTGCACTACAAGAGTTCATGGGAAATAGTTTTGTAAAGTTCAAGAAAGACAATAAAATCAAGCAAGGTAGATAGTAGGTCTGTCTAACCCACTCTTCACTCTTTCTAAAAGCTGCTTGGTTTGGAGAACCTCATGGTTGACATGACCTAAATCTGTGTTATGATGTGCCAATGTTTTCAGTTCCCCAAACTTTTTGTTGTCCATAGTTTTCAATGCTTTATCCTTCTTTTATGTTATCGACTTCGTTCAATTTGTGTTCTTTTAATGAAATGCACTAGCGTCCAGATCGATCCATCTGTCCATTACATTGTATAATCAGTTATTGTCTTTTTTTCACTGTATTATTTTCTTACCAGAATTGTCAATTAGATTTGACTGGTCCAGATTGAGATCTAAAAATCTTCATGATGTTCAAGCTCTTCATAAGTGACAACAGATCATGTAAATAATGTTATGTATTTATGGAATCCAGTTATTGTGTGATGGAATATATTTTGTCTGGACCTTTTATATTGAACTTCATAATCATAAGATTATGCATTTCCAAAGGGAATAATGCTTCTAATGTTTCACAGATACTAAGGAAATGTACTCCTTGACTAAAGGGATGTTTAAGGTAAATGTTATTTGGTGTACAAGCTAAGAAAACATGGTTTGACAAGTACTTGTTTCTTTGTAATTTCTTTCTATGCCATCAGTGTATCTCATGGTTTTATAATGTTTTTTTCTTTTTTTCTTTCTTTCCTTTTATTTAGCTTTATCTTAAGGTATTTCATTGTAATAAAATATCCTCAACAGCAAGAACATCGATTTCTCATTTAGTTGAGATAGCTACAATGTTAAAACTCTTTATGATGTTAAAGCTCTTCATTATTTTAAGGACAGTCACCACATTACTCTGTGTGTCTGAATGTCACGGTTCAGCTCCGGCCCCCTCCTTGTACGTGTGGGTTGTTTGTGAGCGTGTTCGTTGGTATCACCTGTGCCTTGTCTCGTGATCACTGGGGATTGTGTTATTCACTTATTTAATGTGCGTTCGCGCAATGTCTCGTGTTCGTCTTTGTCTAAATGTCTCGTGTTCGTCTATGTCTAAAGTTCGTGCCTGAGTGAGTGACTTGTTTAAGTGCTTGCGCTACTTATCTACTTATTTACAGTAGATATAGTCAATATATATAGCTGATTATTTTAGAGATTACAAGCATAAGTAAAATATACAATCGGTCAAATGTTTTAGAACACCCCATTTTCACAGTTTAAATGTTCATGTCAGAACAATAAAACATCCTTTCAGTCAGTTGTCAGTTCCTGTTCTGCATGAATGTAATGTACACTCAAACAAAGACAAGCACGGGACACTGCGCGACCGCACATTAAATAGACAAACCACATAAACCCCCATTGATCACTACATACATACATCTCCTCCCCACCAAATCTTGTTCCCCAGCAAACATTAACATAACCTTCTAACAACTTTTTATTTATTTATTTTACACACTAACCTTGAGGTTGGGAGTAGACTGTCCCAAACCCCTTAGGTCAGTCAAGGGTTTATTCTGCCCTTTTTCTGGAGACATGACCTCTTAGATCAACAACAAATAAGTTCAACAGTCTCTTATTCAAATTGCCCAACAGAACACCCTACTCAACGTTTTACGGACTATAACGCACTGGTGGTTTAATAACTCTGGATGGGTATCGTTTACCAATCTCTTCTGGTGGTGTGTTGGTTACCTCTGGAGTAGCTTGCATCGAAGACACACTCCCAGGCTCAGGAGACGGATGTGTAGCAGGTGTGGAAACGGTGTTCTCCATCTCAGGTAGAGCTTCTGAAGTGTGTGGAAATGCCAGGTCTTCATTGGTTGAATCATTGAACTCTGCATGTCTGTCTAACATCTGGTCAGCATGACGTCTCCAGTGTTCTGGTGATCCAGTGTTGACCGTGTATGACACAGGACCAGTCTCAGCTGACACTACTCCCGGAGTCCACTTCTCTCCCATAATCCCATTAATAAACTAAGACACAGAAGCATGGCAAAGATAGAAAAAGTTAAATTACACATCAGCAGACATGGAAAAGTGTATACTTTTCCTATAGATACATCACTTAGGAATCAAGAAGAGTTTTTCAGAATATTTTAAGGCATTTCAATAGTATTCACACTTCCAAAGTCATCTATAACTTAACAGGTTTCCTTAACTCACCATACTGGAGCTGAGGAGGTAATCAACTTAGTATAGAAACAATAACCACATTAATACATTACACGAATAAGAATAAAACTGGTGAATCCGATAAGAAGGGTTTCCTCAGTCCTGGGGTCATGAACTTTGGGTCCCCAGTAGAAGGGCTGAAAGAAAACACTTCTTAACATTTTTCACTTCATGCTGCAGGAACCTTAAAGGATCAGAGATTGTTAGTTTCAAACTTTGAGGGGATGCACTTCCTGTGATTGTGACAGTAGACCCTCAGAGCAAGGGAATGCAAAATCTGCTTTTTGCACTACAAGAGTTCATGGGAAATAGTTTTGTAAAGTTCAAGAAAGACAATAAAATCAAGCAAGGTAGATAGTAGGTCTGTCTAACCCACTCTTCACTCTTTCTAAAAGCTGCTTGGTTTAGAGAACCTCATGGTTGACATGACCTAAATCTGTGTTATGATGTGCCAATGTTTTCAGTTCCCCAAACTTTTTGTTGTCCATAGTTTTCAATGCTTTATCCTTCTTTTATGTTATCGACTTCGTTCAATTTGTGTTCTTTTAATGAAATGCACTAGCGTCCAGATCGATCCATCTGTCCATTACATTGTATAATCAGTTATTGTCTTTTTTTCACTGTATTATTTTCTTACCAGAATTGTCAATTAGATTTGACTGGTCCAGATTGAGATCTAAAAATCTTCATGATGTTCAAGCTCTTCATAAGTGACAACAGATCATGTAAATAATGTTATGTATTTATGGAATCCAGTTATTGTGTGATTGAATATATTTTGTCTGGACCTTTTATATTGAACTTCATAATCATAAGATTATGCATTTCCAAAGGGAATAATGCTTCTAATGTTTCACAGATACTAAGGAAATGTACTCCTTGACTAAAGGGATGTTTAAGGTAAATGTTATTTGGTGTACAAGCTAAGAAAACATGGTTTGACAAGTACTTGTTTCTTTGTAATTTCTTTCTATGCCATCAGTGTATCTCATGGTTTTATAATGTTTTTTTTCTTTTTTTCTTTCTTTCCTTTTATTTAGCTTTATCTTAAGGTATTTCATTGTAATAAATTATCCTCAACAGCAAGAACATCGATTTCTCATTTAGTTGAGATAGCTACAATGTTAAAACTCTTTATGATGTTAAAGCTCTTCATTATTTTAAGGACAGTCACCACATTACTCTGTGTGTCTGAATGTCACGGTTCAGCTCCGGCCCCCTCCTTGTACGTGTGGGTTGTTTGTGAGCGTGTTCGTTGGTATCACCTGTGCCTTGTCTCGTGATCACTGGGGATTGTGTTATTCACTTATTTAATGTGCGTTCGCGCAATGTCTCGTGTTCGTCTTTGTCTAAATGTCTCGTGTTCGTCTATGTCTAAAGTTCGTGCCTGAGTGAGTGACTTGTTTAAGTGCTTGCGCTACTTATCTACTTATTTACAGTAGATATAGTCAATATATATAGCTGATTATTTTAGAGATTACAAGCATAAGAAGTAAAATATACAATCGGTCAAATGTTTTAGAACACCCCATTTTCACAGTTTAAATGTTCATGTCAGAACAATAAAACATCCTTTCAGTCAGTTGTCAGTTCCTGTTCTGCATGAATGTAATGTACACTCAAACAAAGACAAGCACGGGACACTGCGCGACCGCACATTAAATAGACAAACCACATAAACCCCCATTGATCACTACATACATACATCTCCTCCCCACCAAATCTTGTTCCCCAGCAAACATTAACATAACCTTCTAACAACTTTTTATTTATTTATTTTACACACTAACCTTGAGGTTGGGAGTAGACTGTCCCAAACCCCTTAGGTCAGTCAAGGGTTTATTCTGCCCTTTTTCTGGAGACATGACCTCTTAGATCAACAACAAATAAGTTCAACAGTCTCTTATTCAAATTGCCCAACAGAACACCCTACTCAACGTTTTACGGACTATAACGCACTGGTGGTTTAATAACTCTGGATGGGTATCGTTTACCAATCTCTTCTGGTGGTGTGTTGGTTACCTCTGGAGTAGCTTGCATCGAAGACACACTCCCAGGCTCAGGAGACGGATGTGTAGCAGGTGTGGAAACGGTGTTCTCCATCTCAGGTAGAGCTTCTGAAGTGTGTGGAAATGCCAGGTCTTCATTGGTTGAATCATTGAACTCTGCATGTCTGTCTAACATCTGGTCAGCATGACGTCTCCAGTGTTCTGGTGATCCAGTGTTGACCGTGTATGACACAGGACCAGTCTCAGCTGACACTACTCCCGGAGTCCACTTCTCTCCCATAATCCCATTAATAAACTAAGACACAGAAGCATGGCAAAGATAGAAAAAGTTAAATTACACATCAGCAGACATGGAAAAGTGTATACTTTTCCTATAGATACATCACTTAGGAATCAAGAAGAGTTTTTCAGAATATTTTAAGGCATTTCAATAGTATTCACACTTCCAAAGTCATCTATAACTTAACAGGTTTCCTTAACTCACCATACTGGAGCTGAGGAGGTAATCAACTTAGTATAGAAACAATAACCACATTAATACATTACACGAATAAGAATAAAACTGGTGAATCCGATAAGAAGGGTTTCCTCAGTCCTGGGGTCATGAACTTTGGGTCCCCAGTAGAAGGGCTGAAAGAAAACACTTCTTAACATTTTTCACTTCATGCTGCAGGAACCTTAAAGGATCAGAGATTGTTAGTTTCAAACTTTGAGGGGATGCACTTCCTGTGATTGTGACAGTAGACCCTCAGAGCAAGGGAATGCAAAATCTGCTTTTTGCACTACAAGAGTTCATGGGAAATAGTTTTGTAAAGTTCAAGAAAGACAATAAAATCAAGCAAGGTAGATAGTAGGTCTGTCTAACCCACTCTTCACTCTTTCTAAAAGCTGCTTGGTTTAGAGAACCTCATGGTTGACATGACCTAAATCTGTGTTATGATGTGCCAATGTTTTCAGTTCCCCAAACTTTTTGTTGTCCATAGTTTTCAATGCTTTATCCTTCTTTTATGTTATCGACTTCGTTCAATTTGTGTTCTTTTAATGAAATGCACTAGCGTCCAGATCGATCCATCTGTCCATTACATTGTATAATCAGTTATTGTCTTTTTTTCACTGTATTATTTTCTTACCAGAATTGTCAATTAGATTTGACTGGTCCAGATTGAGATCTAAAAATCTTCATGATGTTCAAGCTCTTCATAAGTGACAACAGATCATGTAAATAATGTTATGTATTTATGGAATCCAGTTATTGTGTGATGGAATATATTTTGTCTGGACCTTTTATATTGAACTTCATAATCATAAGATTATGCATTTCCAAAGGGAATAATGCTTCTAATGTTTCACAGATACTAAGGAAATGTACTCCTTGACTAAAGGGATGTTTAAGGTAAATGTTATTTGGTGTACAAGCTAAGAAAACATGGTTTGACAAGTACTTGTTTCTTTGTAATTTCTTTCTATGCCATCAGTGTATCTCATGGTTTTATAATGTTTTTTTTCTTTTTTTCTTTCTTTCCTTTTATTTAGCTTTATCTTAAGGTATTTCATTGTAATAAATTATCCTCAACAGCAAGAACATCGATTTCTCATTTAGTTGAGATAGCTACAATGTTAAAACTCTTTATGATGTTAAAGCTCTTCATTATTTTAAGGACAGTCACCACATTACTCTGTGTGTCTGAATGTCACGGTTCAGCTCCGGCCCCCTCCTTGTACGTGTGGGTTGTTTGTGAGCGTGTTCGTTGGTATCACCTGTGCCTTGTCTCGTGATCACTGGGGATTGTGTTATTCACTTATTTAATGTGCGTTCGCGCAATGTCTCGTGTTCGTCTTTGTCTAAATGTCTCGTGTTCGTCTATGTCTAAAGTTCGTGCCTGAGTGAGTGACTTGTTTAAGTGCTTGCGCTACTTATCTACTTATTTACAGTAGATATAGTCAATATATATAGCTGATTATTTTAGAGATTACAAGCATAAGAAGTAAAATATACAATCGGTCAAATGTTTTAGAACACCCCATTTTCACAGTTTAAATGTTCATGTCAGAACAATAAAACATCCTTTCAGTCAGTTGTCAGTTCCTGTTCTGCATGAATGTAATGTACACTCAAACAAAGACAAGCACGGGACACTGCGCGACCGCACATTAAATAGACAAACCACATAAACCCCCATTGATCACTACATACATACATCTCCTCCCCACCAAATCTTGTTCCCCAGCAAACATTAACATAACCTTCTAACAACTTTTTTATTTATTTATTTTACACACTAACCTTGAGGTTGGGAGTAGACTGTCCCAAACCCCTTAGGTCAGTCAAGGGTTTATTCTGCCCTTTTTCTGGAGACATGACCTCTTAGATCAACAACAAATAAGTTCAACAGTCTCTTATTCAAATTGCCCAACAGAACACCCTACTCAACGTTTTACGGACTATAACGCACTGGTGGTTTAATAACTCTGGATGGGTATCGTTTACCAATCTCTTCTGGTGGTGTGTTGGTTACCTCTGGAGTAGCTTGCATCGAAGACACACTCCCAGGCTCAGGAGACGGATGTGTAGCAGGTGTGGAAACGGTGTTCTCCATCTCAGGTAGAGCTTCTGAAGTGTGTGGAAATGCCAGGTCTTCATTGGTTGAATCATTGAACTCTGCATGTCTGTCTAACATCTGGTCAGCATGACGTCTCCAGTGTTCTGGTGATCCAGTGTTGACCGTGTATGACACAGGACCAGTCTCAGCTGACACTACTCCCGGAGTCCACTTCTCTCCCATAATCCCATTAATAAACTAAGACACAGAAGCATGGCAAAGATAGAAAAAGTTAAATTACACATCAGCAGACATGGAAAAGTGTATACTTTTCCTATAGATACATCACTTAGGAATCAAGAAGAGTTTTTCAGAATATTTTAAGGCATTTCAATAGTATTCACACTTCCAAAGTCATCTATAACTTAACAGGTTTCCTTAACTCACCATACTGGAGCTGAGGAGGTAATCAACTTAGTATAGAAACAATAACCACATTAATACATTACACGAATAAGAATAAAACTGGTGAATCCGATAAGAAGGGTTTCCTCAGTCCTGGGGTCATGAACTTTGGGTCCCCAGTAGAAGGGCTGAAAGAAAACACTTCTTAACATTTTTCACTTCATGCTGCAGGAACCTTAAAGGATCAGAGATTGTTAGTTTCAAACTTTGAGGGGATGCACTTCCTGTGATTGTGACAGTAGACCCTCAGAGCAAGGGAATGCAAAATCTGCTTTTTGCACTACAAGAGTTCATGGGAAATAGTTTTGTAAAGTTCAAGAAAGACAATAAAATCAAGCAAGGTAGATAGTAGGTCTGTCTAACCCACTCTTCACTCTTTCTAAAAGCTGCTTGGTTTAGAGAACCTCATGGTTGACATGACCTAAATCTGTGTTATGATGTGCCAATGTTTTCAGTTCCCCAAACTTTTTGTTGTCCATAGTTTTCAATGCTTTATCCTTCTTTTATGTTATCGACTTCGTTCAATTTGTGTTCTTTTAATGAAATGCACTAGCGTCCAGATCGATCCATCTGTCCATTACATTGTATAATCAGTTATTGTCTTTTTTTCACTGTATTATTTTCTTACCAGAATTGTCAATTAGATTTGACTGGTCCAGATTGAGATCTAAAAATCTTCATGATGTTCAAGCTCTTCATAAGTGACAACAGATCATGTAAATAATGTTATGTATTTATGGAATCCAGTTATTGTGTGATGGAATATATTTTGTCTGGACCTTTTATATTGAACTTCATAATCATAAGATTATGCATTTCCAAAGGGAATAATGCTTCTAATGTTTCACAGATACTAAGGAAATGTACTCCTTGACTAAAGGGATGTTTAAGGTAAATGTTATTTGGTGTACAAGCTAAGAAAACATGGTTTGACAAGTACTTGTTTCTTTGTAATTTCTTTCTATGCCATCAGTGTATCTCATGGTTTTATAATGTTTTTTTTCTTTTTTTCTTTCTTTCCTTTTATTTAGCTTTATCTTAAGGTATTTCATTGTAATAAATTATCCTCAACAGCAAGAACATCGATTTCTCATTTAGTTGAGATAGCTACAATGTTAAAACTCTTTATGATGTTAAAGCTCTTCATTATTTTAAGGACAGTCACCACATTACTCTGTGTGTCTGAATGTCACGGTTCAGCTCCGGCCCCCTCCTTGTACGTGTGGGTTGTTTGTGAGCGTGTTCGTTGGTATCACCTGTGCCTTGTCTCGTGATCACTGGGGATTGTGTTATTCACTTATTTAATGTGCGTTCGCGCAATGTCTCGTGTTCGTCTTTGTCTAAATGTCTCGTGTTCGTCTATGTCTAAAGTTCGTGCCTGAGTGAGTGACTTGTTTAAGTGCTTGCGCTACTTATCTACTTATTTACAGTATAGTCAATATATATAGCTGATTATTTTAGAGATTACAAGCATAAGAAGTAAAATATACAATCGGTCAAATGTTTTAGAACACCCCATTTTCACAGTTTAAATGTTCATGTCAGAACAATAAAACATCCTTTCAGTCAGTTGTCAGTTCCTGTTCTGCATGAATGTAATGTACACTCAAACAAAGACAAGCACGGGACACTGCGCGACCGCACATTAAATAGACAAACCACATAAACCCCCATTGATCACTACATACATACATCTCCTCCCCACCAAATCTTGTTCCCCAGCAAACATTAACATAACCTTCTAACAACTTTTTATTTATTTATTTTACACACTAACCTTGAGGTTGGGAGTAGACTGTCCCAAACCCCTTAGGTCAGTCAAGGGTTTATTCTGCCCTTTTTCTGGAGACATGACCTCTTAGATCAACAACAAATAAGTTCAACAGTCTCTTATTCAAATTGCCCAACAGAACACCCTACTCAACGTTTTACGGACTATAACGCACTGGTGGTTTAATAACTCTGGATGGGTATCGTTTACCAATCTCTTCTGGTGGTGTGTTGGTTACCTCTGGAGTAGCTTGCATCGAAGACACACTCCCAGGCTCAGGAGACGGATGTGTAGCAGGTGTGGAAACGGTGTTCTCCATCTCAGGTAGAGCTTCTGAAGTGTGTGGAAATGCCAGGTCTTCATTGGTTGAATCATTGAACTCTGCATGTCTGTCTAACATCTGGTCAGCATGACGTCTCCAGTGTTCTGGTGATCCAGTGTTGACCGTGTATGACACAGGACCAGTCTCAGCTGACACTACTCCCGGAGTCCACTTCTCTCCCATAATCCCATTAATAAACTAAGACACAGAAGCATGGCAAAGATAGAAAAAGTTAAATTACACATCAGCAGACATGGAAAAGTGTATACTTTTCCTATAGATACATCACTTAGGAATCAAGAAGAGTTTTTCAGAATATTTTAAGGCATTTCAATAGTATTCACACTTCCAAAGTCATCTATAACTTAACAGGTTTCCTTAACTCACCATACTGGAGCTGAGGAGGTAATCAACTTAGTATAGAAACAATAACCACATTAATACATTACACGAATAAGAATAAAACTGGTGAATCCGATAAGAAGGGTTTCCTCAGTCCTGGGGTCATGAACTTTGGGTCCCCAGTAGAAGGGCTGAAAGAAAACACTTCTTAACATTTTTCACTTCATGCTGCAGGAACCTTAAAGGATCAGAGATTGTTAGTTTCAAACTTTGAGGGGATGCACTTCCTGTGATTGTGACAGTAGACCCTCAGAGCAAGGGAATGCAAAATCTGCTTTTTGCACTACAAGAGTTCATGGGAAATAGTTTTGTAAAGTTCAAGAAAGACAATAAAATCAAGCAAGGTAGATAGTAGGTCTGTCTAACCCACTCTTCACTCTTTCTAAAAGCTGCTTGGTTTAGAGAACCTCATGGTTGACATGACCTAAATCTGTGTTATGATGTGCCAATGTTTTCAGTTCCCCAAACTTTTTGTTGTCCATAGTTTTCAATGCTTTATCCTTCTTTTATGTTATCGACTTCGTTCAATTTGTGTTCTTTTAATGAAATGCACTAGCGTCCAGATCGATCCATCTGTCCATTACATTGTATAATCAGTTATTGTCTTTTTTTCACTGTATTATTTTCTTACCAGAATTGTCAATTAGATTTGACTGGTCCAGATTGAGATCTAAAAATCTTCATGATGTTCAAGCTCTTCATAAGTGACAACAGATCATGTAAATAATGTTATGTATTTATGGAATCCAGTTATTGTGTGATGGAATATATTTTGTCTGGACCTTTTATATTGAACTTCATAATCATAAGATTATGCATTTCCAAAGGGAATAATGCTTCTAATGTTTCACAGATACTAAGGAAATGTACTCCTTGACTAAAGGGATGTTTAAGGTAAATGTTATTTGGTGTACAAGCTAAGAAAACATGGTTTGACAAGTACTTGTTTCTTTGTAATTTCTTTCTATGCCATCAGTGTATCTCATGGTTTTATAATGTTTTTTTTCTTTTTTTCTTTCTTTCCTTTTATTTAGCTTTATCTTAAGGTATTTCATTGTAATAAATTATCCTCAACAGCAAGAACATCGATTTCTCATTTAGTTGAGATAGCTACAATGTTAAAACTCTTTATGATGTTAAAGCTCTTCATTATTTTAAGGACAGTCACCACATTACTCTGTGTGTCTGAATGTCACGGTTCAGCTCCGGCCCCCTCCTTGTACGTGTGGGTTGTTTGTGAGCGTGTTCGTTGGTATCACCTGTGCCTTGTCTCGTGATCACTGGGGATTGTGTTATTCACTTATTTAATGTGCGTTCGCGCAATGTCTCGTGTTCGTCTTTGTCTAAATGTCTCGTGTTCGTCTATGTCTAAAGTTCGTGCCTGAGTGAGTGACTTGTTTAAGTGCTTGCGCTACTTATCTACTTATTTACAGTAGATATAGTCAATATATATAGCTGATTATTTTAGAGATTACAAGCATAAGAAGTAAAATATACAATCGGTCAAATGTTTTAGAACACCCCATTTTCACAGTTTAAATGTTCATGTCAGAACAATAAAACATCCTTTCAGTCAGTTGTCAGTTCCTGTTCTGCATGAATGTAATGTACACTCAAACAAAGACAAGCACGGGACACTGCGCGACCGCACATTAAATAGACAAACCACATAAACCCCCATTGATCACTACATACATACATCTCCTCCCCACCAAATCTTGTTCCCCAGCAAACATTAACATAACCTTCTAACAACTTTTTTATTTATTTATTTTACACACTAACCTTGAGGTTGGGAGTAGACTGTCCCAAACCCCTTAGGTCAGTCAAGGGTTTATTCTGCCCTTTTTCTGGAGACATGACCTCTTAGATCAACAACAAATAAGTTCAACAGTCTCTTATTCAAATTGCCCAACAGAACACCCTACTCAACGTTTTACGGACTATAACGCACTGGTGGTTTAATAACTCTGGATGGGTATCGTTTACCAATCTCTTCTGGTGGTGTGTTGGTTACCTCTGGAGTAGCTTGCATCGAAGACACACTCCCAGGCTCAGGAGACGGATGTGTAGCAGGTGTGGAAACGGTGTTCTCCATCTCAGGTAGAGCTTCTGAAGTGTGTGGAAATGCCAGGTCTTCATTGGTTGAATCATTGAACTCTGCATGTCTGTCTAACATCTGGTCAGCATGACGTCTCCAGTGTTCTGGTGATCCAGTGTTGACCGTGTATGACACAGGACCAGTCTCAGCTGACACTACTCCCGGAGTCCACTTCTCTCCCATAATCCCATTAATAAACTAAGACACAGAAGCATGGCAAAGATAGAAAAAGTTAAATTACACATCAGCAGACATGGAAAAGTGTATACTTTTCCTATAGATACATCACTTAGGAATCAAGAAGAGTTTTTCAGAATATTTTAAGGCATTTCAATAGTATTCACACTTCCAAAGTCATCTATAACTTAACAGGTTTCCTTAACTCACCATACTGGAGCTGAGGAGGTAATCAACTTAGTATAGAAACAATAACCACATTAATACATTACACGAATAAGAATAAAACTGGTGAATCCGATAAGAAGGGTTTCCTCAGTCCTGGGGTCATGAACTTTGGGTCCCCAGTAGAAGGGCTGAAAGAAAACACTTCTTAACATTTTTCACTTCATGCTGCAGGAACCTTAAAGGATCAGAGATTGTTAGTTTCAAACTTTGAGGGGATGCACTTCCTGTGATTGTGACAGTAGACCCTCAGAGCAAGGGAATGCAAAATCTGCTTTTTGCACTACAAGAGTTCATGGGAAATAGTTTTGTAAAGTTCAAGAAAGACAATAAAATCAAGCAAGGTAGATAGTAGGTCTGTCTAACCCACTCTTCACTCTTTCTAAAAGCTGCTTGGTTTAGAGAACCTCATGGTTGACATGACCTAAATCTGTGTTATGATGTGCCAATGTTTTCAGTTCCCCAAACTTTTTGTTGTCCATAGTTTTCAATGCTTTATCCTTCTTTTATGTTATCGACTTCGTTCAATTTGTGTTCTTTTAATGAAATGCACTAGCGTCCAGATCGATCCATCTGTCCATTACATTGTATAATCAGTTATTGTCTTTTTTTCACTGTATTATTTTCTTACCAGAATTGTCAATTAGATTTGACTGGTCCAGATTGAGATCTAAAAATCTTCATGATGTTCAAGCTCTTCATAAGTGACAACAGATCATGTAAATAATGTTATGTATTTATGGAATCCAGTTATTGTGTGATGGAATATATTTTGTCTGGACCTTTTATATTGAACTTCATAATCATAAGATTATGCATTTCCAAAGGGAATAATGCTTCTAATGTTTCACAGATACTAAGGAAATGTACTCCTTGACTAAAGGGATGTTTAAGGTAAATGTTATTTGGTGTACAAGCTAAGAAAACATGGTTTGACAAGTACTTGTTTCTTTGTAATTTCTTTCTATGCCATCAGTGTATCTCATGGTTTTATAATGTTTTTTTTCTTTTTTTCTTTCTTTCCTTTTATTTAGCTTTATCTTAAGGTATTTCATTGTAATAAATTATCCTCAACAGCAAGAACATCGATTTCTCATTTAGTTGAGATAGCTACAATGTTAAAACTCTTTATGATGTTAAAGCTCTTCATTATTTTAAGGACAGTCACCACATTACTCTGTGTGTCTGAATGTCACGGTTCAGCTCCGGCCCCCTCCTTGTACGTGTGGGTTGTTTGTGAGCGTGTTCGTTGGTATCACCTGTGCCTTGTCTCGTGATCACTGGGGATTGTGTTATTCACTTATTTAATGTGCGTTCGCGCAATGTCTCGTGTTCGTCTTTGTCTAAATGTCTCGTGTTCGTCTATGTCTAAAGTTCGTGCCTGAGTGAGTGACTTGTTTAAGTGCTTGCGCTACTTATCTACTTATTTACAGTAGATATAGTCAATATATATAGCTGATTATTTTAGAGATTACAAGCATAAGAAGTAAAATATACAATCGGTCAAATGTTTTAGAACACCCCATTTTCACAGTTTAAATGTTCATGTCAGAACAATAAAACATCCTTTCAGTCAGTTGTCAGTTCCTGTTCTGCATGAATGTAATGTACACTCAAACAAAGACAAGCACGGGACACTGCGCGACCGCACATTAAATAGACAAACCACATAAACCCCCATTGATCACTACATACATACATCTCCTCCCCACCAAATCTTGTTCCCCAGCAAACATTAACATAACCTTCTAACAACTTTTTTATTTATTTATTTTACACACTAACCTTGAGGTTGGGAGTAGACTGTCCCAAACCCCTTAGGTCAGTCAAGGGTTTATTCTGCCCTTTTTCTGGAGACATGACCTCTTAGATCAACAACAAATAAGTTCAACAGTCTCTTATTCAAATTGCCCAACAGAACACCCTACTCAACGTTTTACGGACTATAACGCACTGGTGGTTTAATAACTCTGGATGGGTATCGTTTACCAATCTCTTCTGGTAGTGTGTTGGTTACCTCTGGAGTAGCTTGCATCGAAGACACACTCCCAGGCACGGTCATACGTGACATGGATTTTCCCAGCAGTTTGATCTGTGCATTTCCATAGTGTTTCCTTGGTAACCTGTGAATTCCAAAGTTCCATTATCAGATTCAAGTGTTTTTGGGGTCGTTCTGTTGTGACTCAATCAAGTCTACACAGTAGGGATGTGGAGATTCATCGATTCACATCGGTGAATCGGTACACATGTCTGCGATGCGACTGCATCGGTAGATTCAACGTGCATCGAGTTTAATTTGCGGGCGAATTCACGATGCATTGCCTTCAGTGAGGCGGTCACGCAATCTGCAAACAATGCCGTGGGGCTAAATACGTTAGTAGCACAACGAACCTGGCGACACGCATGAAAAGACGGCACGGTGTGGACATCTCTGCGGCCGCTACCCCCTCGTAACCCCCCCGCTCAACAACTTACGTTCGTGAGTGTGTCGCATCCAGAGGCGGACGAAGTACTCAATTTCATTACTTGAGTCAAAGTACAGATACCACTGGTCAAATGCTACTCCGATACAAGTGAATGTTGCATGTTCAAAATCTTACTTAAGTGAAAGTACTGAAGTACTTGCTTTTAAAAATACTTAAGTATTAAAGTACACCTTCCGTCACATTTGTAAAAAAGTTATAGTTTAAAAGTATTATACATTATACCAAATCCTCTTTGGGCATAATATTCATAGTCTTTGATAATAATCCATAAGGCATATTCCAATGATGTACATCATTCAGGTAGTGGTAGCAGAAAAGTTTAACCTACACTTTAGTTTAAGGAACAAAAACATTTTCTAAAACCACAATTCACTGATTAGCCTAGCCTAACCTGTTTAAGCAAATTATGTTACCATATTAAAAGTCAATAATAAAATGACGGTTTTCTCTCTTTGCTAGTTAGGTATTCAGTCATCCAATACAACATTATGCTACAGTCAATATAAACAAAGACAAAGTAAAATTAGCAGTGTGGCATCTTGGTAGTCTAACCTTGCTACAACCTTTTGCAGTATGGCTAAAGCCCACCAACTCCATGCCACCCAACATGCTAACAAACTCTTTTCAAACTAGAAATCACAGCCACATTAGAATTATTGACATTAATTCTACACTGACATTAGAATGGAAACATTATTTGACAAGATTCGATTAACCCACACGGTTTCCCTTATTGATGTTTCCGTAGTTTGAATTACTTGCCAATATAATGTTAACATTATTTGTAGTGATCCTAGCAGACCTAGCAGTGGAGTGAGCAGGCAAAGTCATTTCACTAGCCTTACTGCAAAGCTCCTCTGACTACATAGTCACTTAACAAAACATTTAGGCTGCATACCGTAATATACTTCCTCAGGTGGGATGGTGAATTTTGGTATGCAGTGATATAGTTTGTTTTTGGCAAACAAAGCATGCATTTAAAACGATATGAATGATTCATCCGTTCAGAAAACTGGAACATTTTGTCGAGATACGGCCATGGGTGCAAAAGAGCATGCCAGGGTTGCCAGCTCTCACGCATTGAGCGTGAGACACACGCATTTGACCGTTTTCACACGCTCTCACGCCACAGTTCCGATATCTCACGCCGAAAAAAATCTAGTTTATTTACCTCTGATCTATATCTATCAACCACCGGCGATCACGATATAATACTTAATTTGTGTCCATTTTTCACCGCCCCGGTCACGTTCGCCACCCCCGATCAACAATTTACACTCGCCACCAAGTCCAGGTTCAAATCTCCCTCCAAGCGATCTTGAAAAGTTGGCAACCCTGGCATGCTCCATCACCGCCATCTCCGCTCATGTTGCTGTTATTTAGGAAAAGAACGACTAGCGACACCGAACTTGATTTTACACCTCACAGACACATCCTTGATTGCTGATAGGCTGTCACCTGTGAAAATACTATCGGGGGAGGGGAGGAGAGTTGTGTGTGGAAGTAACGAGTAACGAGAGCTGGACAGAAATGTAGTGGAGTGATAAGTACTGTATTTGTTATTCAACTGTAGTGAAGTGAGTCATAAGTATTTTAAAAAAATCAACTTAAGTAAAGTACAAATACTCAAGAACTGTACTTAAGTACAGTACTTAAGTAAATGTACTTCGTTACTGCCCACCTCTGGTCGCATCGCATCGCATTTGTATCGCATCGCATCGACAAGGGGTTTCAGAGTATTGCAGTTATATCGCATCGTTGGCAGTGTATCGAGATGTGTATCGAATCTAGCTTAGTGGTGACGATATACATCCCTACTACACAGGTTTTCTTGGTTATATGTTTTTACATGTAAGCATATTGTATCTCCCACTGCTTGATCCAAATATGGTATTCTCTGGGCTTATTGGACAGACTATCATGTTCCTGTTGAATGCTGGGTAGGAAGGATGTCCTTACACTGCTGTAGTACAGTATATAAGGACGGATTTTGTTAGATGATAAATCAACAGCACAGATCAACAGCTCACTTTAACCAGTTCAAGGACATTTTTCTTGGGGGGATTTCGGGGAAGAGAACCCTAGAACTGTTGTCATACAGAGTGCAGCTCTTTCAGGTAACATGATCTATTCTGAATCTTGTGCTTAAGATGTGGAACATAATTCCATTGATCCGTACAGACGCTGTATGTATTATTTTCTTCAGTGTCTAGCTGTGTCATTTCCCTCTCTCCCTCCCTCCAGAACCGTTGTCATGGAGATACATCAGTTTGTTGTGGGTTTGATGTTGACCTTGTCTGCCGCTCCGTGGGCCGACGCCCAGCCTGCCGATGTGATGGTGCGCTACAAAAATTTCCTCACACGGCACGTGTACGGGGGCATGCACACAGGCCTGTGTGACAGTGTGATACGTGACAGGCATATCACCGAAAGACCTGACAATAACAATTGCAAAGAAATAAACACCTTCATCCAGGCCACGTCGCAGCATGTCAGGGCAGTCTGCAATGGCCAGCCTCGGGGTGACGATTTTTTCACAAGCGCCCAAACTTTTCCTGTAATCACCTGCAAGTTGAACAGTGGAAAAAGACGCCCCAACTGTCAGTATCGGGGGACAAGGAGCACTTGATACATTACAGTGCAATGTGACCATGGCTGGCCTGTGCACTATCAAGAAGACCAGGTTGTTATTGGGTGATTAAATAAACTTTAAATAACGTTTATAAATACGTTAAATAAATAATGCAATTAAAAAGCAATGTAAAAGTAAATCCACTAAAAATAAGATAATAAACAACCAAATAAACAAAAATATGTTAATGTCTTTATAAAAATGTTTTTCAAAATACAGTATAAAATTATGTAGATTAATGTGACGGGTAGGGTGAGCGAAAATAAATGGAAGCGATCATGCCAAGTCTCAGGGAAATAGGATGGTTTAATATGTAAAGTGCGCAAACCAAAACCCGTGAACTGATCCGAATTAAGGATATAATAACCAGCGGTCAACTGGTACAAAGACAAGACATATATAGACGAACAAACGACCCTCAGGTGAGACGGATTGCGGGCTCCGCCCACCTGAGGGACGAACACAACACCACACCCACAGGACAAGCTGCTGCTGTAGACGGGGGCGACCAGTAGGGGGCCGCCGTACCGTGACAGATCCCCCCTCCAAGCCGCACTCCCCTCCACCGGCTGTGCGGCCTACAGCCGCAGCACACAAAACAAAGGGGCAGGCAGGCAGGGACAAGGGACACACCCCCTGTAGTCCCGGAGCTGAAACACAAAACACAAACACAAGTTAGCTCGCCTACCTGGGCGGGACCCTGGACCGACTGGGCCGTCAACAAGACAAAACCACGCCCCGGTCGGTCACAGGGCCCTCACGCCCTAACCGGCCTTAAGCCGCATAGCCCCACAGGTGCGAGGACGGCAGGCCACGGCTCTGTGTCCGTCCGGGGTGTATGTGTGCAGGTTACCTCCCTGGGGCGTGGCTAAGTCACCTCCTGGACCTACCTCCTCCCGGAGCTGGCCCCTGCCTTCTGCTAGGGGCCACCCCAGCCTCCTGGGGAGTCAGCCCCAGCCGGGGCCTGACTTTACGAGGTGGACTCCTCCACCAAACCCAGGAGCGCCAGAGACCGAGGCCCAGAGCACCCTTATCGCGGGCTGGGGAACAGCCCCCAAGGGCCTCCTGGTCACCCCGAGCAGGAGGGAGGATCTCCACCTTCAGCAGGAGCTCTTCGGACCAGAGCCCTATCGTCCCCAAACATCCGGGGGCCCCAGCCCTCTAGGGAGGGGCTCTTTCCGACCGGGCTCCGGTCACCCCACAACATAAGGGGGCTCCTGCCAGCTGGAGACCCCCACAAGGTCCAGGAAAACCACGATCCACCGCCAGGGAGAAGCACCTGCACATAAAACACAAAATGCACACACACACCAACACAAAACATAGACGCGCACTGCCCTGATCCCCCTTACAATGGGGGAGGGGTCTCCGTCTTAGCAGGGGACCTCCACCTGCTCAGGAGAACCCCCCACGTTCCTGGTCAGGGCCTCCCTCGGGAGCGACGCCCTCCGTGCCACTCCCCGTGGCACGGGACCATCACTGGTCCACCCCCAACACACACTCAAGGGGGAGGAGCATGTGTGGAATTACATTCAACATAATCACGGGCACGCAAGAACAACACACACGCAAAGACTAGACAAAAACGGTGTACAGACGACGAACGGACGAGACCCACACATGCGCGCTCGGTTTAAACACATAACAGCGACGCGCCGCTCATGTTCGCAGTCACTCCCCACATGAAACACAACACAACGGGGAGCGAGGCGACAGTGAGGAGCGGCTTTCGCGCTTTACACAAAACATTGAACATTCAACACCACGAGCACGCACACTGATCCAGATGCCCGTTCACATGTACACACTTTACACTCACACAACATGAAGAGTTTCTCGGGGAAGACGCCCCGGTCTTCGCCGTGCCACTCACAACACTAACGCACGGCGAAACTCTTCAGACAGACAAACAATGTACAGGAAGAGCTTTCCCAGGGCAGACTGCCCTGGTCCTCGCCGTGCTACACACATACACAAAACACATAAGCGAAGCTCTTCACACAAAACACCACGCAGACAAACACTTACCACGAGACATGACCACGAACGAAGGAGAAAGCAAAGGAGACTGGCGGCTTCCGAAAGTGGCTGGTTATTCTGTGACGGGCAGGTGTGAGCAACAATAAATGGAAGCGATCACGCCAAGTCTCAGGGAAATAGGATGGTTTAATATGTAAAGTGCGCAAACCAAAACCCGTGAACTGATCCGAATTAAGGATATAATAACCAGCGGTCAACTGGTACAAAGACAAGACATATATAGACGAACAAACGACCCTCAGGTGAGACGAATCGCGGGCTCCGCCCACCTGAGGGAAGAACACAACACCACACCCACAGGACAAGCTGCTGCTGTAGACGGGGGCGACCAGTAGGGGGCCGCCGTACCGTGACAATTAAAAAATAATGTATCAGTGCTTTTTGGTATTATGGGTGGATGCATTTAAGAATTTGTGAAACGATAAATTTTGCTCATTCCGTTTTAATTGATAAAATTTTTCTCATATGCATGTGTTGGTTTGTCATTGACAGTTGTGTGGCTACTGAAATATGGGATTTCAAAACCAAAAACAGAAAACATTTTGTCCATAGAGTTGAATCATCCAGTCGGGTTTTAGTCAGTGTTTACTCAGCAGGAGCAGCGTTTGGGCTCATGGGCCTTTTCCATGTGGTATTCTCCATAGTCCCTTAATACACAAAGCCAACATCACATTCACATGTGTGGACACAAGGTCATTTTTGTGTGATCAAGCCTACACAAGTGTTCAAGTGTTGTGTGTTTTACACGTGTAGCACTGTGTAAACATACTGCATGCACCACCCCATTAAACCCAATATGGTATGTTCTGTGCTTATTGGACAGACTATCATGATTTTCTTCAATGCAAGAATTATGGGTGTAAAGAATAAACTCATATTAACCTGATACTGTTAAAGGAGCATCCATGGGGTAGTGGGACATCTACATCTACATCTAGTGGGTGTCACGTATGGCCACGCCCCCTCCCTTAGCTGTCACTCCGGGTTCACTCGTGTCTGTGTTTCCTGCCTGTTCGTCCCGCCCTGCTCGTTTGTCTCCGTGTTTCCTTGTTAGTTACCACGCCCCTGTGTCACTATATTCACCTGTCCCTTGTTATCGGTTCTGTGTTTTATAGCCCCTGAGTCTCCCTTGTCCTTCGTCGGTTGTTTTGGATGTTTGGTTGTTTTTGATCGCCCGTGGTGTGACTGTGTTCTGGTTTTCTGTCTTTTCGCCTGTTACTCGTGTTCCCTGTTTCTCCCAGCCTTGTCTGTGCTCCCTGTTTTGTCATTCCTGTTTATGCTTGTTTCTCGAACTGCCCTCCCGTTATGAACCCGGACTGGTTATCTGACTCCGATGATGGAATGCCCTGTAATAAATCTGGCTCTTCTCAGCATTTGTGTCCGTCTCCTCGCTCCGCAGCGCGAGCTGCGTTACAGTGGGACATGGGGAAGAGGACATGAGGTAGCATAATATAAAATATAATTATATTATAATTATATTATAATATATAATAGTACATGGGGTAGCATAATATATAACATTCTAATTATATTGTAATATATAATAGTACATGGGGTAGCATAATATATAATATTATAATTATATTGTAATATATATATATAATAGTACATGAGGTAGCTTAACACAAAAAACCTCCGGGGGGGGACTGGGTGGGGGGGGGCAGTGCCGTTTCAAGGTATTTGGGGGCCCCAAGCAAAGACACCAACCGGGGCCCCCCCAACCTCCACACCAGAAATCTCATGCCCAAACCCCCCTCCGGCCAAAAAAAAAAACATATCTGGCCACAGTCCACCTTCAAGAACCACAGCATATACACCTCAAACTACTTTACAAATTTACTACTTGTAGCTGAACATAGCAGATTTAAGTATGGGATTACCCGGGACGTATATATTGTTTTTAGCCTACCTGCTGCTAAATTACACCATTTGTACAGGTAGGCCTAATTTATCCAGTGTAAATCATCACTTACCACTGTCTTGTGTTTTTTTTAGGGGTGGGCATAGATTAATTTTTTTTATCTAGATTAATCTCACTGAAATCTTGAAATTAATCTTGATTAATCTATATTAAAATGGCTCATATGTGTGCTACCCAAGTAATAAATAAAAGTCAGCTTTTGAGATAGGGTTTCTTAATACAGAGGGTGCATTAGACCAGGGGCTCATCTCCTGTTTCCAAAATGCATCAATGACTGCTTGAGGAAGCTGTTCTACTTTGATACTTGAAGAAAAAAACATACTCAATAAAATGTAGGCTACTCGTGTTCAATGGTTTATTCAGTTAAACATGAATTTGTAAGCCTACATACTGTACATTAAAAGGGGTTGATAACATGTTTATTCAGCTAAACATGATATTTGAAATGTAAGCCAACATTTAGTACATTTAACCTCACGGACATAATTTGGGGGGGACTTTTTCAAAAGCCGGTTTGGTCCTCTGCAGTTTTAACGGTTAAAAATAAATATTTAAATAGCGACGAATCTAGCGCTAGGACCATGCAGAAAACGACCGCTCCGAGCTCCGCTCCGGTAATATTTTACGTTCCTAAAAATGAATTTTCCATGAAGCAAACCTGGCGACTTCGTGGCTGCATCCATGTAAACACACGTACGATTTTTAATTCACAGGTTTGAACACTCGTTCTCGCCCCTACTGTGCAATTTGGTTAGGAATACAGCCGAGCTAAACTGTCAAGTTGAAAGTCATCATAGTTTGCTTACCCATTTAGTAGATATATTAACGGCGATAATTTTTATATCACCCGATAAGAGTATCAAATTAACGAACGTCGTTAACGGCCCACCACTAGTTTTTTTTGTGTTCCTCTTCCTTCTTTGGTTTTCTCTTTTGGCTTCCTGATGGATAAATTCGCTTCATGGTTAAGTTTCATATTTGCCGGCGTCTAAAACTTGGCTGTCTGCCAGGACAGTGTCTGCCTGCCTTCAGCAGCTGGTGGGAGGGGCCCCCTTGAGGGGGATTCTGAGAACAGTGTCATTGCTCATGACTTTGAGAATGTAAAGGGGGGCTCACACAGTTTGTCGCTGCATTTAATTCTTAACCTGTTGTTGTCTGGGGGCCCCAGGCCAGCTTGGGGCCCCAAGCAATTGCCTGGTTTGCCTGCCCCATCGCGACGGGCCTGGGGGGGGGGGGGGGGGTTCAGGTTTCAGAGATTATTACCCTGGACCTGGAGACATGTGCTGCCCTCTGGTGGCCAATGGTGGCTTATATTATGACTTTTCATTCTGTACTTACATTACATTGCAAGATTCTGAGTGAATGTTTATAACACTGTACCTGGTTCCTGCCCAGACCCACTCCTCATTTACTCATGTAGTCATTTTAATTTCACTTTCATTTTGTAACAGCCTGCAGGTGTAACAGCCTACAGCAGGGGTTCAGGGTGAGTAAAGTTAGCTGGTTTTGCTCTTTACATTAATGATCATTATACATGACTTTACTAACAGGTTACATTATAACAAATGTACTACTGGATTTTATTTAGTCCATTTGACCTCACAATCTCCCATCTGCTGTATGGCACTATAGGAGCGTAAAACAGGGTGTGATAGGGTCTTAAAGGGCACTATATGAGCGTTAAACGGTGTGATAGGGTCCTGTAGTGGACTATAGGAGTGTAAAAGAGGTTGTCGTAGGTTCCTGTAGGACAATATAGGAGCATAAAAGGGTGTGATATTTACTGAAGAGATAAATAAACTGAACAAAGACCTTTAGTCTCAAAAGAGGACAGAGAACCAGACACGGCCTCTGGAGAGAACCTTTAATGACTCTTCTCTCCTAACTTATCTTTCTCTTTCCAGGTTCAAGGTACAGAACTTTATCTTCTCTTTACATGTCTCTACAATATGGAAAACGTCTCATGTACACATGCATTTAGAAAAACAAAAATATATATAGACAAAACACATTTGTATCTTATTTAAAAATTTAATCATGTTTTGTATGCAATATTGTCTGTATATTTGTCTGTATCTAGTTAGAAACTCAGTACTGTCAAATAAAGTTACATTCATCACCAAGCAGAACAGATGCATTTGCCCTGCAGTCGTCAAATCACATTACCTTATATAACCTTCTTATAAATATGCAAATTTTCACTTCAATATCTTCTCATGTTCTCTTGATATTATGATGTATTAATAACGATTAATGATTCGTCACAGTTTTGTGATGTATGTGTGTATGTGCCAGAGGTGGGACCAAGTCAGTGTTTTGCAAGTCTCAAGTAAGTCCAAGTCTTTATCCTCAAGTCCCGAGTCAAGTCTCAAGCAAAGACAGTCAACTCAAGTCAAGTCTCGAGTCAAGACAGGCAACCGTCAAGTCCCAAGTCTGAAACTTGGAATTTCAAGTCCTTTCGAGTCTTTTTTTTTTACAGGCACCAACGCTTTACGAATGCTACGCTGATGCGTTTCTTTACTCGTTTTGTTGGTGTCCGCCAGCCAAAAGATGACAGATCATTTACATTTTATCTTCTCCTAATTACATAAATGTACTTAAACAAGAATGTCTAGTTACATCATTTTACATGAAAATAGCAAGCTTCATCGTAAGCAAGATGCTGTCATTATGAATGGTTATTCTAAACATTTGGATAAAATTTTTAAATATAAACTAATAAAAGGTTAGGGTTATTTTTTCATTGTTTTCTGTTATTGTGGGGTCACGGTGTACTATTGTTACCTGGAGATTCAGTGGGGTCACATATTCTGATGGCTGCCGTCAGAATTGGTGACCCCAGTTAAAAAGGCTCACCTGTACATCCCATTCATGATTTCTTTGTTGGCTGCAATGGTGAGGGGATGGTAAATCTTGTTTAAGTACATTTATGTAATTAAGAGACGATAAATGTAAATATAAACATCTGTCATATTTTGGCTCGTGGACACCAACAAAACGAGTAAAGAAAGTGCATCAGCGTAGTTTACGTAGCATTCGTAAAGCGTTTGTGCCTCTGAACAGAAACTGTGAAATAGCGCCCCCTGTGGTCACAAAACTCGACGGTCACAGAATCTGGTGTAACGCCGGTCTGCGTCAGAAGGACGGAAATGAAATTAATGGGGCGCACTTTATAAATATTAATATGCGTTTTAAAATTTAGATTTGGGGTAAAAAAAATCAAGTCTTTGCAAGTAAACAGGTTCAAGTCCAATTCAAGTCCCAAGTTATTGGTGTAAAAGTCCAAGTCAAGTCTAAGTCTCTGAATATTTTTTAAAGTCAAGTCAAAAGTCTTAATATTAATGACTCGAGTCTGACTCGAGTCCAAGTCATGTGACTCGAGTCCCCACCTCTGGTATGTGCCATTTAAGCTTTTTACGTAGCCACTAAATACATGGACAAGAGTTCTGAATAGAATCTTCCTGAACCTCAGATCTCTAATGCTGTAGTGACTGCATTAATGTGCTGCAGCACCCTCTAGAGGATCTATTGTGAAACTGCAGTCTGTTCTTTCAATTAATCTAATAAATGAACATACTAGAGGTGTCTTCAACTAAGGATTTTCATAGTCGAATCTGATTCGTCAGATTTTCCCTTTAGTCGACTATTAGTTGAATCAAGTTTTTTTTTTCTAGAGCACCTTAAACGGGATCCCGTTCTCATTCAGGACTTTTTCCCACTTTAAAGGAAAATCCTAAAACACTCAGATAAATGAATAAACACGGTAGGTTGGCTTTATTCAGCTTTTATGAAACATTAGAGAACATTAACAAAAAAAAGTCACCGTCAGTGCGCAGTGCACATATCGAACTGTCAGACAGGCACTGTTCAAAATTTCAAAAATATTTTAAATAAAATATGCCTGCCTGAAAATATAAAAACAATTTGCCACACAACAGCAAAAAATATAAGTAAAGGTTCAAGTAATGGGGTTAAAAAAAATGTTTATAGGCCTACGAAACGACAAACGGCTTACCCGTTCTAAATGGTATGCCATGTTGGTTGTTGTCATGTGAAATGAAAGACAAGATGACAACTTGCACTTTCCTTTGTTTGATTCATCTTTATCTTTTGCAAAATACTCCCACACTTGAAGTTTTTTAAGTAGCCATTATAATCTCGGCAGATGTAGCATGTTCAGCTCCGCTCATTTGGATTGTGCAACTGCAGGGTATGATTTATTATGTTATTATTTATTTATGTGTAGTAAGGAAGAAGCCTATTGTTAATACGCACACATCATTTAAAAATATTTATTAACAGAAATTTGGATGATTTTATTTGACAAACGACTATATATTACGAAAACAGACATTTCATGTAACAACTAATGCTTAGCAGCATCCTTGGGCACCCCCATGCAGTCAGAATGGTACATTCGACTATGACGTTCATAGTCGACTAGGGGTCCTTCAATCGAATAGTCGAATCAGGGACCATTGCAGGTCACCCCTACTTGTTAATATGGTGAGTTTAATCATTCAATTTCAAATGCATTGTTACTGAGTGAATGAAATGTTCATAATCATTTTGACAATTTCCTCATAATTGTCACGGTCACAGCCCCGGACCCTTCCCTGTGGGCGTGTCATCATGTCGTCTGCGTGCTGTTATGTCCATATTAGTAGTTCCGTGGGTGTGGGTTGTTTGTGAGCGTGTTCGTAGTCTCACCTGTGCCTTGTCTCGAGATCACGAGGGTCTGTGTTAATCACCTATTTAATGTGCGCTCGCGCAGTGTCTTGTGCTCGTCTTTGTCTAAAGTTCCGTGCCAGTGTGAGTGTGTGTTGTGCTCGCTCTACGCTCGGAGCTTACACGTCTGTTTCGTCCAATAAAACGTTCTCTGTTGCACCTTGCGACGCTCGTCGTGCCTCCTTCCTACGAGCGTCACAGAAAGACGAGCCATCAAGATGCCGGGATACGCTCCCCGGGCAAAGAAGGGAAAGAAGAAAAGCAAGCGTCGCCATTCATCTCACCCTGCATATGCCCGAGAGGAGTTGCTGGTGGAAGGGACCTTCCCCCCGGCAGACCTGGAGGAGACTGGGCCGTTCTATGTGAGCACAGCTGCGTGGACATTTGCCCCCCCCGAGGTTGAGTTTGGGAGCGAGGAGTCCGAGGAGGAGGAGAGTCCTCTTCCTTCCGAAGATTCCGAGGAGGAGACGGAGAGAGGTGCCAGCTCTGCTCCGTTCAAGCACTCCGCTCCCCTCGTGACCGAGGAAGCCAGCCCTCTGCCCTCTGTAAGTGCCGAATCAGGCACGCACTACGGAGAGAGCGAGGGTGAAGACGTCAGTCCCCCTCCCTCCGTTTACTCGGCGCCCACCGTGTATTACGGAGGAGAGGATCCAGACGTCAGTCCCCCTCCCTCCGTTTACTCGGCGCCCACCGTGTATTACGGAGGAGAGGATCCAGACGTCAGTCCTCCCCCGTCCGTCTACTCGGAGTCCACCAGAGAGGACAGCGAGGGAGAACAAGACGTCAGCCCTCCGCCGTCCGTGTGTGCGCCACTCGCCGAATCCAACAGCGAGGGCGAGGAGGTGTCTAGCTCTTCCTCCTCTGTGCGGTCAGAAATGACCGTGCGTACAGAGAAGGGGAGGAGACCGGAGGGCGAGGCGCGTTCGGGCTCTGAGGCGAGCTGGATGGACTGCTCGCCTTACGTCTCCGTGGAAGAGGCGATGTCAAGGAGCCCAGGAGCCTCGGAGGAGGAGGAGCGGATGGAGACGTCAGAGGGCGAAGAGATGCTACCCCGGCGAGCGCAAGAGACCCGAGGCCCGGGGGTGTGTTTCGGGTTGCCCCCCGAGGCACCTCGTACCCCGGCCAATGAGCGGCGTCAGGCAAAACCCCCGCCAGCGCCCAGGAAGAAGCCTGAAGCGCCCAAAGCCAAGCCAGCGGGTGCGCGGTTGCCTGGAGCGCCAAGCAGCGCTGCGCGCGCGGGAGGACCGGTCCCGCAGAAGGAAGGGACCCCGCCTCTGGTTCCGCCTGCAGCCCTGGGAGGGTTCGCGCCGCTGGCCGCGCTCTTGCAAGCGGGGAGCGCGATCTCCTGGCTGCCCATGCCTGTGTGTTTGTCAGTCCCCTTGTTTATCCCTAATTTCCTTTTCCCTCTTGTGCCCCTTGTGTTTCAGGTTCCTGTATGTGTGTTCGTCCACGTGCCCGTGTTTAATGTACTTTCCCCTGTCTTCCCAGGGAGGGTGTTCTAGAGCTGTTCGTGGCGGTTCCCACCATCGGGGGAGACGGCTCTCGGAGGCTCGTGAACCCGGCGGCTCCGGACCTGCCCGTTGGTGTTGGTTCGGGGCTTTCCAGCTGCGCGGGACGCTCCGGGAGTAGCGAGCCCCTGGTGGAGGGTTCTGTCACGGTCACAGCCCCGGACCCTTCCCTGTGGGCGTGTCATCATGTCGTCTGCGTGCTGTTATGTCCATATTAGTAGTTCCGTGGGTGTGGGTTGTTTGTGAGCGTGTTCGTAGTCTCACCTGTGCCTTGTCTCGAGATCACGAGGGTCTGTGTTAATCACCTATTTAATGTGCGCTCGCGCAGTGTCTTGTGCTCGTCTTTGTCTAAAGTTCCGTGCCAGTGTGAGTGTGTGTTGTGCTCGCTCTACGCTCGGAGCTTACACGTCTGTTTCGTCCAATAAAACGTTCTCTGTTGCACCTTGCGACGCTCGTCGTGCCTCCTTCCTACGAGCGTCACAATAATTACACAAAACAACCTAGTTTGGAAATATTTTTAATTTAAATAAAGCTACTCTTAATGCATTCAATATCCCTATGTAAATTAAAATGTAATAGTAGTAGCCTATACCAAATAACAAATGTAAATGATGTTCAATTATAATTTTCATCCCAAATAACCATGTGTGTGTAGGACTGTAATTTCAAGCGTGGACAGTTTGCCACTTTGCATTTTAAATTTTCCTTTAACTTTGATATGGAAATGCCCCCAGGTCCTTGTATGCAAATTAATGCATAATTGATCCCTCCCCTACTAATATATGTATGCAAATTTATCCATTATTGACCCCTCCCCTACTATTATGTGTATACAAATTCATCCATTATTGGCCCCTCCCCTACTATTATGTGCTATTGATCCAGCGCAGTCTGGAAATTCTGTTGGCACTTGTCAGGAACAGCACATGATCGCCGTGTGATGCGGTTCACCTGTCACTCATCGCCCCCCCCCTTTCGCAACTATTTAGGCTTCCTCCTCTCTCTTCCGGGTTGCGAAGTTTTGTTGGCATGCCACTTACCAAGCGTTATCTCCCTGTGATTGATCTCCTGTGTACTGACCTCTGCTCTCGTTCCAGACCTCGTTCTCAGCCTAGCCCTCTTGTACGTCCAGCCATCTGTCTACCCGGCGTGAACTCGGACCGACCTGACTTCGACCACCGCACTCATACACTTCACACACTCTACGGAGTTATTCAATTGTACGAGTACTCCGTATTCATTTCACAAATAAAAACTACAGCATTCCACAATTGGATCCGTGTCTTCCTGGTTGGATCGTTACAGCACTCTACTCTTTGGTTTTTTGTTACACAGGGAGTACGGCAGGGTGTGATGGACCCATTGCATTTTTTTGTTAAAATAATCAGCAGATGTTTACTTTATCCCAATTTAGCACATTTATTAAATTACATTCGTGAATAGAAATACCACTCTATTTATTATTTTGCAACTGTAAGCAGTCAGCATCTTATCGAGGTTGTACACTCCCCCTTTTGTGGTATTGTAGTCCATTATTATTTCAGGCTTTTGATGCTCCTGGCCACAGATTCTGCCGTCCCTGTGCAGTGTACTCATGAGCAACACATTCTTTCCTTTCTTTGGTACATATGATACCAGGGTCGTGTCAGCCGTGTACACAGACTTGGATGACTGGACTGGCCTGCCTTCTGTTTTCAGCAACTAGGGGGGGAAAGCTCAGACCTGTTTTTGCGTACTGTTCCCAACATAGTCAGCTTTCGCTTTAGCAACTCCTGTCCCAGCTTGTGTGATGTAAAATAAAATGTCACACGTGATGTTGTGTCATATGGAGGACCACTCTCATGCCTTGGTTTTTCTCAGGGGTTCATCCACTGCGTTTCCCTGTGTAGACCTGCAAGTTCCATGCATAGGAGGAAGCAGCATCACAGGCAGCCCAGATCTTTATACCATACCTGGCGGGTTTTGATGGTATATACTGCCGAAATGGGCAGCGGCCCCGAAATGGCATCAGCTGCTCGTCAACAGTGACATTGGACACAGGGTTGTGAAACGGGGGGAGACGGGCCACCCACTTGTCCCAAACCGTCCTTATGGCAGCTAGCTTGTATCTCTGCCGTCATCTGAATCACATTAGCAGCTGTGCAGGGGGGTTCTTTTCTTGAGCAGGAAGACCATTCTATTCTGCCATCTTTTGACAACCATATGTTGTCATTTGAGAGAAAAGATGGTTCTTTCAGGTCTCACCCCTTTGTCTTAATGTCTGCTGTCTGTCTAAATACAATCAACCCCTGATGTGGTAACAATCAAAATCCCTAAGAAGTGTTGATGGTTGCTCACCTTTGCATGCCCAACCCCTCTGTCCTTTGTTTGTATATCCTTTGAAGTCTTAATCCTAAGGTGACGACTATCAACTACCCAACTCAATGTTGATTGCCCACTTTGACCCTGGAGCCTGTATGTAATATACATGTGAAGGGGGGTGTACGGGGGGGTCAGTGGACCCTGGACCCTGTATGTAATATACATGTGAAGGGGGGTGTATGGGGGGGTGGTCATTGCAAATATTTTCTGATTTATGTTGCTCACAGAAAATGAGCCAAGGGCCAATGAATCTTAGTTTGAAAAAAAAAAATGGTATAATTTTTATTAAGCTGATTAAAAAAAAAATTGATCCCACAGACCCATAGACTTATCCTTTACGAAACACAGTTAACTTTAACTAATCAAAACTAACTATCAGCAAAAAATTCTGAAGTTCTTACCAGTTCACCTTGAAAACCCATAACAATTCATATAATTTTAATTATTATTCAATGTCGGTAATCAAGATAAATTAGGCAGTTTGGAAGAGTTACGTTGGGAGTCACTGGGATTAGTAGCTCAGGGAATAGCGGCGATCTCACGTTTGCCTTTGAATTGTGTTAAGATCATATTTCAATACGTTTCTAAGAACTGTTATCATGCCAGTAAAGCAAACCACAGGGAGGGGAAGATGAAGTCCTGACCAGACGACCTCATGTCCTGTTCTACACAATTATTTATTTCATTTAACATTGTTTCCCACATCAGACACAAGTTACATTTCTTAAGTAGAAATTTTGGTTATTTATACTTTACTGGAGTTGTCACGTTGTGGGGGTTGTCACGTTTACAGCGGCAGATGTCCTGTTTTGGTCACGTGATGTTCGTCCCTCAGGTGGGCGGGACCCGTGATCCGTTTCACCTGAGGGTCGTTTGTTCGTCTATATATGTCTTGTCTTTGTACCAGTTGACTGCTGGTTATTATTTCCTTAATCTGGAACAATGTCACGGGTTTTTGGTTTGCGCACTTTCTATTAAACCATCCTCTTTCCCTGAGACTTGGCGTGATCGCTTCCTTTTTAAGTTGCTCACCCTGCCCGTCACAGGAGTAATGATTTTTCAGCTGACTTTTTACTTCTACTCCTTACATTTTCACACCATTATCTGTACTTTCTACTCCTTACATTTAAAAAAATAGCCTCGTTACTGCTAATTCCTTTCGACTAATTCCTTTCGATTTTGACTTAAATTTACTTTTATTTAACCAGAAATTATATTTTTGACTGGAAATGACACAGGGAACAGCTGTTTTAATCAACTCAACAGGAGAAAAACAGCAGCTCTCTGCAGTTGGTTTGTGGACAGTCATGGCTAAGACAAAGGAGCTGCGGCTGTGTATTGTGGCCGCTCACAAGTCAGGAAAGGGCTATAAAGACATATCAAAATTAGGGATGCACCGAAATGAAAATTCTTAGCCGAAACCGAAAACTGAAAATGAGGAAACCAAGGCCGAAAGCCGAAAACCGAAACACCGAAATACATTATGCCAATTATTAGTAACATTGGATTTATGGCTAACCTCACTAAAATCAAAGCATTTATTCAAAGAATAAATCAACTACAAAATTTGATTTGAAACTATGTATTTAGCACTGACATTACAGTAATGCATATTAAATATATGTATTTTATACGAGTTAAATTTAATTATAACTGACTGGCCTGAAAGATAAATATAAATTCTCTCATAAAAACGTGACGTGAGTTGCAACAACATTAAACAGCTCAGGTAAACACGCTTCTGAGAAATGTCGTCTGCTCGGCAAAACATAACGGGGCTCAATGTTCTCTATTAGCCTACGAAATCCCACATCCTCTACGACAGAGAATGGCTGATCATCTAAGGCAACGAGTTCCATAATTTTTGGTGTAATGTCCTTTTCCTTGGCACCATCACTGGAAAACTTTTTTGCTAGCTTTATCCAAATAAACACGTGCAGGCGATTTTTGCTTGCGTCATCACAACACATTGTTTCGGCCGTGTTGTTTCGGTGATGAAAGTATTTCGGCCGAAAACCGAAAATGCAAATTTAAGCCATTTCGGCCGAAAATTTTCGGTGGCCGAATTTTCGGTGCATCCCTAATCAAAATGTTTTCAAGTTCCAGTGGCTACAGTCCAAAGTATTATTAAAAAATACAAGAGGTTCCACACTGTGGAAAATCTCAGAAGATGTGGTCGAAAGCCAAAAGTGACACCTGTGCTGGCCAGGAGAATAGTGAGAGAGGTGAAGAAACATCCAAGGATCACCACCAAGGCCATCCTGGTGAATCTGGGCTCTGCTGGTGGCGACATCTCAAGGCCGACAGTCCAACAGACACTGCACACTGCTGGGTTCCACGGACGCAGACCAAGGAGGACACCACTTCTCCAGAAAAGGCACACAAAAGCCCGCTTGACCTTTGCAAATGCTTATCTGGACAAAGAAGAAGACTTCTGGTGTTCTGTTTTATGGTCAGATGAAACAAAAATTGAATTTTTTGGCCACAATGATGTGTCCACCATTTGGCGTAAAAACGGAGAAGCCTTCAACCCTAAGAACACCATCCCCACTGTCAAACATGGCGGTGGGAACCTAATGTTTTGGGGGTGTTTTTCAGCCAATGGACCAGGGAACTTGATCGCAGTAAATGGCACCATGAAAAAAGAGTAATACATCAAGATTCTCAACAACATCAGGCAGTCAGCAGAGAAACTTGGCCTTGGGAACCAGTGGACATTTCAGCTCGACAACGACCCAAAACACACAGCCAAAATGGTGAAGAAATGGTTAGCAGACAAAAACATTAATGTTTTGCAGTGGCCCAGCCAGAGTCCTGACTTGAATCCAATTGAGAATCTGTGGAGGGAGCTAAAGATCAGGGTGATGGCAAGAAGACCCTCCAACCTCAAAGAGTTGGAGCTCATCACTAAAGATGAATGGACAAAAATACCAGTGGAGACATGCAAAAAGCTGGTCAGCAATTACAAGAAGCGTTTGATTGCTGTAATAGCCAATAAAGGCTTTTCTATTAATTATTGAGAAGGGTATGAATAATTTTGGACATGCCATTTTTTGTTCAAATGTGAATAAAAGCTGAGAAATATATTTTCCCACAACGATGCCTCTTGTACATCATCGTATTATCTCCTGGGAGATGCCCGTGTCGTTTCCAGTCAAAAATATAATTTCTGGTTAAATAAAAGTAAATTTAAGTCAAAATTTGCCAGGGGTATGAATACTTTTGGGCATGACTGTATATATATATATATATATATATATATATATATATATATATATATATATATATAGTGGTAAATGTGTGTGAGCACTACTTGTGAGTTGAAGGCAGACAGTCCTGAATGTCTGTAGATAAGGATGAGCTGTGTCAGAATGGTATATCTGGCGTACCGGAGGAACAAGGAGGCCTTGACCCGATGACCCTGGCAGGGGAGGGTTAAGGTGAGGGTTAGGGTCACCTCACGTGGGTCACCAATGAGACCTAACATGCTTAACTCATGTCATGGAAGTATGATGTAATCAAGTAGCAAAATAGTATAAAACTATGGTCTGTGAGGGGGCAGCTCTCTCTTGCAGACGCTCTTGAGTGTGTAAATCTCTGGATCTATCCATCTTTCTATTTTTCTGTCTTTTGTCCTTAATAAACTTTGCACTCTACTCTGATACCATACCAAACTGCTGCTGACTGTTCTTGCTCACCATTAAGGTTTAAATTTCCACGTCACAGATAAACAGACAAACAGCCAATCTTTCGTTATCATGTACTTCTGTCATAATCGTTTGTCTCGAATTGGCCTCTGACCTTAGTCCAGAACCATGATTTTGGATTTGGGCCTAATAATCTCACTCTTCTCAGCATACACACACACACACACACACACACACACACACACACACACACACACACACACACACACACACACACACACACACACACACATACACACAATGCAGCAGTTCAGTGTTTTGGAAAAGTAGTAAAACCAAGAGAAAAGGAACGGACAAAAGAAATAGTTGCTCAGAAGCCTTTATAACATTATCAAATATAACATTTCAAAAACTCGTTTGTCTTCCATCAACAAGATCAAATTCCATCATTTAGGCAGTTATGTGAAATTAAACCTTTCAATGTTTTTTTTCTTTTTTTGCAGATTAGGTATATCAAGTAACAATGATTTAATGTTAACAGCGGCACGGAACTCTTGTCCACAATTAACATTTATATTTTCACTGTTTACTATTAGGGGGGGGGGGGGGGGGGACGTCCATAATGCACTGGTCTGTTGTTTTGATCACATGCCACAAAAATGTACCCTGTCCTCCTCTGACCACGGTATCCACAGTTAGGTGGTGTGGAACCTGAAATTAACTTGCAATCAACCATATTAAAGATGTTCGTGCTTTTATAATAATTCCATTTCAAATGTATGCCTCGTACGCACACTGGCCTCACGTTTGCAATAACATGCAGTATGAAGGTATTTATGGGTTTGCATGTCTTTGTGCCTTGATTCAGTGGTTGCATGGCATTGTTACACCTGCCAGCTGTCATACTAGGAGCAATGTGCTTTCGGATGAAATCAGCTTCTGTCTGAGCATCGGTGTACGCAGTGACACACAGAAGAAGAAAGAGGGCTGGCCAACGCATCTCCATGGCGATGTCTCTGGAGAGAGAAACGAAGACCAGCAGGTACCATGTCAGCAGAAACACTCACACAGTTCATCTTCCTCTGCTTGTATTTGTGTGGGTGTTTATGGTGAACTACACAACAGCAGCTCCATATTGCTGTACACCTCATCTCCATAAACCCATTTAACAAAACAAAAACACTTGTATTTACATAATATGTGGAATTATTGGAAATGTAGTCCATGTGCTTGTTGACCTCAAATCTACACTACCAGTCACAGGTTTTGGAATATCCTATTTTACTTTATATTTCTATAATTCAATGTCTCAATTAGGGGTGCACGATATGACGATATAAAATCGTGAATGGCGATAACGAGTGGAGAATCGCAGGCGATCTACCAAATTAGAGAAATCGTATAGATCGCCTTTGCCAATCAGCGCAATTACTTTTTTATGCTGGTTCCCACCGATGCGTCAGACGTAGGACTGACCAATCACAGCGAACTGTGCGTCTTCCACGCCTCCATGTTGTGTTTGTAAAAACTAAAAGTGGACAACGATGGCTGAAAGCCAAACCGAGGAGCTGGTAAAGAAGAGGAAATCCACCTCTATAATCTGAAATTGATTCGGATTTTCTTCCACTGACCAATACCAAACTACAGCGATATGTAAAGTGTGCAAAGAACACGTGAAAACGTCCGATGCCAGTACAACAAATTTATTCAATCACTTGAGACGTAGACATCCCAAGTAATATGCCGAAAGTGAAACAATGCGGGCAGCCGTCTCACAAGTGACCATAGCGCGCGACTCCGCCACACCTCGCGCGAACGATATGTGGTAGTATAAAGAAACACACCTCAA
Source organism: Brachyhypopomus gauderio (assembly GCF_052324685.1). NCBI lineage: Eukaryota > Metazoa > Chordata > Actinopteri > Gymnotiformes > Hypopomidae > Brachyhypopomus > Brachyhypopomus gauderio. The sequence goes on along the minus strand of NW_027506919.1, from coordinate 528,541 downwards.
AAACGGGAAGGAACATTTACTTGACGAATTTTAATGTTGCTTTGTGTTTCAGGTTTGAAAAGTGCTGGAATTTAGGCTAAGTAGCCTACTTGAAAATGCTTGAAATTGTAACTACTTCGTTTCACAACAAATATCTGTCTGACTGATCAGTTCTCTTTACGTTAACAAATACGAGCCTCTTGTAATTCCAGGACGAAACATTAGAGAACGTGAAGACGTTAAGATTGGGCGTTTTGAAAATAAACCACCATTAAATAATGTGAATAAAAAAGCGAATTATTTCGAATCATTTCGACTATATGTATAAATATTTAACTTTAAGTTTAAAGTGCTGGGAAATATTTAGTGCAATAGTGCACTTTAACAGTGTAAGGAACTGCGTGACACAGAGCAGGGAGGCGGACACAAAAGCTGAGGAGAGCGAGATTTATTGAATGGAACTCCAAAGGTAGTGTCGTAATACTGGGCAGGGGTCATAACGGGTAGGCAGTCCGAACATAAAATATAAACGGGCATGGTGGCACAAAGAACAAAACAAGGCACGAACATGAAATATAAACGGGCATGGTGGCACAAAGAACAAAAGGCAGGGGAAACAAAGACTAGGCTGAACGTACTTACGATGAAGACGAAACAGAAACAGTTAAATCCACTAGAGCACGAACGAGGCAATAGAATAAACAGGTAAGTAGCACAAAATAACCAATACCGACATGGGAGACACGGGGACTATAAATACATTGAACTAGACTAGAAACAGGCAGGGTTGCCAGGTCCTACAAAAATATCCCGCACAAAGTCAGTGTAAAACCCACCCTTCAGCAGCATAAACTAGCCCAAAGTGTTTAAAATTGAGACAAATTAAGTATTATATCGCGATCGATTCTTTGTCTTGACTTGTAACCCCCGTGGTGGCCCAACCGCACCCCGCGACCCCAGAATTTTTACCCACGGCAGGATTTTCAAACAAGCCCAATTTGGCGTGAAAACCGCAAACCTGGCAACTATGGAAACAGGTGAAGACAATAACGACATGGGCGTGGCAGACGTGGGGAAGCCATAGAAACACACAACAAGGCAGGTTCAAGGAGCAGGGAACAACAGACACGAGGAACAGGGAAACCGGAGTGACAGCTAGGAGAGGGGGGCGTACCCCTACGTGACAGTGTCACGTGTGTTGTTTACATTTTTTGTTTACAATGTTTGCACATGGAAAATTGCAATATCATTCATTTAAATCTGCTTAAAAAGAAAGCTTTGTAGCCCCATTTTTTTGTTTTTTTTTGGATGGAAGATCGTGATAAAAAATCGAAATCGTGATTTTATGAAAAAAATTGTGATACTATTTTTTTCCCATATCGCCCACCCCTACTCTCAATGTTCTCTGACATTCAAGTATAGAACAGATAAATAATTTGAGATGAAAAGTAATAGTTTTATTTATCAAAATGTGATGACTCCCTGAAGCCCTATCCAGAGAACAGAGGATGTCCTATGTCACTGTATGATCCTGTCGTAGGTCATCTGGTTCTTCAGGCCTCTGTCCAAGGAGAAGAACCCCAGATCATCACACTCTCTCCTCCATGCAGAGGAACCAGCACTTATTCAACAACATACAAAAACTCTGCATTATAGACTTTAAATTATTTTTGATTCATAAGTCCATGATGTTCTTCCATTCTTCTGTAGTCCATGAGATGTTCTTCCATTCTTCTATTCTACATGGTCCCACCATTCTCACTGACAGTGGCGTTCTCAATGTCCTGCAGCTTGACATGTCCTCTTCACAGCTGAACGTCTTGCAAACTAACGTGTTAAACTGTGTTTGAAGGTTTTGTCCTGTGGGTCATTTATCATGTAAGTGGCTGAGTCAGATACATGTGGGTTTCTAGACCTCTTCCTGTTAATGTTTGCTTTGGTTTTAAGTGGCCTTTCATGGTGTACTCACTGACACACATTGGCGTTCTTTGTATCTTAAGGAAATGTCTATAATAGTCTGTGTTTCTTTGGCAAGTTCTTTTTCACCTCTACATTTACACAGAGAGAGGAGGTAGACGTTATTTATCAGTAGTTTGGACACATTGATGCAAAGAATTATCCAAATAGGAATGCTTTGCATCAATTTTCAAAACTTAATTTAGAAAGATTCCTGCAGAACAGCTGATGGTATTTAACATCTGACTTGAAATGTTTTATTGTTCTGACATATATGTTCAATTTCAGATTATTCTTTATTTTTTAAGAAGCTAATAACAACCTGTTCTAAAACATTTGTGTATTTTACGTCCTGTAATGTCTAACGTAATCAGCCATGTATAGTTTGACTATATCTAAATAAAAACAAATACTGTAACTTACTTAATGTTACTGCAGGAAATGTTGTACAAATCCCAAAGTTGAAGTTGTGAGGTAAATGATGATGGGTGAGTCTGGGTTTAACCAGAGAAGAGAAAAAGATTCACATCACATTCTACAGTCATACTGACCTGCAGTCATTTGATGGTTATCACACTACACACACATTAACTCTGTTAACTCTGGTCTTATTACTTCTCACTAACACGGTCTGGTCTCATCACTTCTCACTAACATGGTCTGGTCTCATCACTTCTCACTGCAAAGTCTCACCCTTGATGCTTCACTATTATCTACGGCTTTTTATTTGTTCCAGGAATTAATATGGACCTGATTCCAATATTTAAAATAAAGTTCCATGACATCAAACCTGTAACACTTTAATAAATTATCTGCGTAAACCAATAAACATTTATAAATCTGTTCAGGAAAACCTGCCAATGCTCCATTTATGTGGTTGAAATGCCCCTAATAAGAGCCCTAGTGAAGGAATTTGCCTCACCTCTCTGGTCCACAGTAAAGCTGTGCAGATAAAGATCACAGCTTAACTCCAGTCTGCACACATCAGCCCCTTTAAACTCCAGAACTGTCTCCTCCCTCGTGTGTCAGCTGATGAATATGCAAAAGTGCATTAACAACATTTTATATCAGAACAAAATTATATATATGCAAATAAGGAGATGCCTTTAAAATATTGTTTACTTAGTCACATGATTGTAAGATTACAACATTACCATAATGTTTCAAATATGATCACAAACTCCAAGGTAATATATTAGAAAATCATTTGTTCAGAAAACATTTTAATGTTTGTGAGACTGATTCACCTGTATGGAAAATTCAAACTCCTAAAAAATCTTATTTAGGGAAATGGGAAACATTGCAGTGTTGTAACATCAAAGATAGCTGGAGAAGTGAAGAACTCATGGTCTTCAAGCGTACAGCTCCATGAAGAACCTCAGTTGTTCACAAGAAGCTTTAAGCAAGCTGTAAATGTTTGCTTATGTCATTAACCACGAGTGCAACAGTGTAACAGAGACGTTTGAGGAAGTTCATATATTCTGGCATAATGGTTGTGTTTCTGAATCAATTGTATGTTCTACCTTGGAATAACGTTTTGCTTTTCCTCAAGAAAAGGGTTTAACAATTTTCAGATGAAAATTCCACTGTCCAGCGTCACTCAGAGGAGGATGTGTTTCTCATTTCAGATGGAATCATCTCAAGACATCTTCCTCATTGTCTGAGAGGGGGTTTCCCCCTGTTCACTGATGCCTGTAGCTTCCTCCCTCCTCCTCCTCCTCCTCCTCCTCCTCCTGACTCTGTTCTTTAAGGTTTACCTGATTACCACACTAATGTTTCACAGGTGTCTGGATGCAGATTTCTGTATGATGATTGCCTGTTGTAAAAAGCAAAATGTTATTTATTAATTAATTTAATTGAGCTGATTATATTTTAAATTGAGTAATATTGTTAATGGCTTGAAGATTGTACCACAATTTTTATTTCACTGAAAAAATAACTGAATTATTTGAAACAATTATGACTGGAAAGTCTTGTTGTACTATCAGATTATCAGATATCCCAAGTCTTCCTGATGCCCTCAAATCAGAAAATCCCAGTTTTATCAGATTTTCTCACTTGTGGTCATCAGCGAACCGTTATAAATAATGGAATATGCGGAGATTCCCGGAACATCCCGGATTACTCCAGACATGTATAAAGTATTAGAGACCCATCTCTATCAAAAAAGTAACTGTTACGTTACTGATTACTTGATTTTAAAAGTAACTACGTTAGATTACAAGTTACTTTAGTAGTTACATTCAACAGCAAAATTAATTTTTCCAATACTCACTTTATTGGAAGTGCATTTTTAACAGTAACAATGTATTGAAGCAGGTTCGGTAACTGAGGCAGAAACAGCTTAATCCAAAAATCCAGAGGAGGGAAACCTTATTGATAATGAAACCCCCCCCCCCCCCCCCCCCCCCCCGTGTCACTTGAAGGGCTAAGACACCTTGAGTGGCCAAGTGTCTGTCCGTTAGGGAATTCGCCATGAGGAGTAGTAGTCGCTACAGTATCTCCTGACATTACGTTTGTGCTGTATTATTTGTAAATTTATTTGTAAACGTAATACAAGCGAACTGTTCAATCAGACAGCTATTTGTTGTGAAACAAAATATCATTACAATTTCAAGCATTTTAAAGTAGGCTACGCTAGTCAAAATTCCAGCACTTTTCAAACGTGGAACACAAAGCAACATTAAAATTCTTCAGGTAAATATTCCTTACCCTGTTTCTGAGGGGTATTTCTTTATACTACCACATATCGTTACGGGAGGACACTCCAAAAAATTGACTTGTAAAACGCACTCGCACTCTCACAGGGTTGCGCGCAGCGTGCGGAGTCGAGCGCTACGGTCAGATGCAAAAGCAGATCTGAGCCAAGAAGAAAGCAAAAATATATATTTTTACTAGGGAAAATAAAAATAGTAACGCACAGTTACTTGGATAAGTAACTTTAATCTGATTACTAGACTGGAAATAGTGCGTTATATTACTCGTTACCGAAAAACGTGCTAAGATGAGAGTAACGAGTTACTAAGTAACGTGTTACTGACGTCACTGGGTAGCGCTCACCTCGCCTTCTCTGAACAAGCTGCACTGCTGGTAGCCCGATCCCGCAGGTGAAACACTTTTAAGAGACGGTCCTGGCGCTTGCTGGTCTTTCTTGAGCGCCCTGGAGCTTTTTTGGCAACAATGGAACCTCTCTCCTTGAAGTTCTTGATGATGCGATAAATTGTTGACTGAGGTGCAATCTTTCTAGCTGCGATACTCTTCCCTGTTATGCCATTTTTGTGCAGTGCAATGATGACTGCACGTGTTTCTTTAGAGATAACCATGGTTACCAGAAGAGAAACAATGATGCCAAGCAACAGCCTCCTTTTAAAGTATCCAGTGGTGTCATTCTTACTTAATCATGACAGATTGATCTCCAGCCCTGTCCTCATCACTGTGTTAATGGAGCAATCACTGAAAGAATGTTAGCTGGTCCTTTTAAGGCAGGGCTGCAATGAAGTTGAAATGTGTTTTGGGGGATAAAGTTCATTTTCTAGGCAAATATTGACTTTGCAATTAATTGCTGTTAAGCTGATCACTCTTTATAACATTCTGGAGTATATGCAAATTGCCATTATAAAAACTGAAGCAGTAGACTTTGTAAAAATAAATTTTTGTATCATTCTCAAAACTTTTGGCCATGAATGTAGTCGCCCATGATGTTCTCGTTATATTGTCCTTGGTAACGGCGTTCAAAGTTCATAATGTCCTGGTGGAAGCGCTCGCCTTGCTCCTCTGAATAAGCTCCCTTCTTCTCTTTGAATTTATCAAGATGAGCATCAAGGATGTGGATTTTGAGTGACATCCTGCAGCCCATTGCAGCATAGTTCTTTATCAGAGTCTGAACCAGTTGTACATAGTTTTCATCTTTATGATTGCTTAAGAAGCCGCGAACCTCTGCGACAAAACTGTTCCAAGCCGCTCTCTCCTTCCTATTCAGCTTCTTGGGAAATTCACTGCACTCTATGATCTTCTTGATTTGTGGTCCGCCGAAGACACCAGCTTTGATCTTTGCTTCAGATAGCTTAGGGAAAAGATCTTGGAGGTAATTGAAAGCTCTCGACTCCTTATCTAGAGCCCTGACAAATTGTTTTATGAGCCCCAACTTGATGTGTAGTGGTAGCATCAGCACCTTGCATGGGTCCACCAGTGGCTCCCACTTTACATTGTTCTTCCCCACAGTGAACTCTATCCGCTGATGCCAGTCCCGCCTGTGGTAGTGCGCTTTAGTATCCCGGCTGTCCCAAAGGCAAATAAAGCAAGGATACTTAGTAAAACCACCTTGGAGGCCCATCAGGAATGACACCATTTGACACCAGCAGAGTACTTTTTCACTCTTGTCTTTATAAAATGGCCACAAACATAGCAAAATGCGTGTGCTGGATGTATGCAACCTCTTGATGCCATCTAAATTGACTAAGCTGCTGTGTACTGTGTCATGGGCTATTAACTCGTCTCAATCACTTCAGGCCAGCGCATTCGTTTGATGCAGGAGAAAGCAGGAACCACAGACCAATTATTGCAATGCTAGAAAAAGCTTTTATTAAAACAGAGATATATCTCAGGAGATCTCACACACACATGCAAAACCTGCGCATCAGAGAGATCCAACAAGTATTGGTAACATGCAGTTTTTATTTGCTATTTCTCCACCCCTCAAAACCCTCAGATCTTCTTCTATCCCCTACATGGTGTTCTAGTTCATGCAGACATGACTTTGTTTCAACTTATTAGAATGTTTGTACAAAGGGATGTTGTAATTCACCCTTATCAGTCTAAAACATCTTCTTCAGGCCTCTTGCAGAGGTCCACCACTTCCTGTTGACCAAATCATCTTCCCTTTGTACTATTACACAGCATGACTTGCGAGGCCCTTATTAAGGTTCACAGCTTAAAAACATTTAAGGCAGCAGTTATATTTAATTACTATATTATGTTTACTGGTAAGCAAAATATATTGTTGCTAATGCTATTGGTAAGCAAAAACCCATTTTCTCAACAACTGTAAGGAAAAAGGATGTCTCTCCAAACTCGATAAAAATTGTCAATCTTTATTCCTTGCAGTATCAAAGTACAAGAGTGTACTGAGGATTCAGCAGCGCAATATTGATCACCCGGTAGCAGAGTAACACACAATATATACATTTGAAAGTAGTGGTCCTTCCTAAGTTCCTCCTGTAATGGGTGTGGGGTGAAGTGTGTTCTCCACAAGAGTTAACCCTGCAGATACAGAATGTCCTGTCATCTGTGAGAATACGTTCTTCAGCAGACAGACCACACGTGTGCTGAGAGGACGTGAGTATGAGAGGAGGTGAGTATGAGAGGACGTAAGTATGAGAGGGTGTGAGTATGAGAGGGTGTGAGTATGAGAGGGCGTGAGTATGAGAGGGCGTGAGTATGAGAGGACGTGAGTATGAGAGTACGTGAGTATGAAAGGACGTGAGTATGAGAGGACGTGAGTATGAGAGTACGTGAGTATGAAAGGACGTGAGTATGAGAGGACGTGAGTATGAGAGAGTGTGAGTATGAGAGGACGTGAGTATGAGAGGACGTGAGTATGAGAGGGTGTGAGTATGAGAGGACGTGAGTATGAGAGGACGTGAGTATGAGAGGGTGTGAGTATGAGAAGGCGAGAGTATGAGAAGGCGAGAGTATGAGAGGGCGAGAGTATGAGAGGGTCTGAGTATGAGAGGACGTGAGTATGAGAGAGTGTGAGTATGAGAGGACGTGAGTATGAGAGGACGTGAGTATGAGAGTACGTGAGTATGAGAGTGTGTGAGTATGAGAGGGTGTGAGTATGAGAGGACGTGAGTATGAGAGGACATGAGTATGAGGATGGTGAGCTGTACAGAGGACTGAACTCTCACTGATCCTCATCATGTTGTATATCTTACATGCCCAGAGTGACAGAGCTACAGATACTTGGGTGTTCATGGCAGATCAACATAACATGCATTTCAGTCAATAGTTAAAAACCCTTCAGCTGTTCTGCAGTAATGTATATAAGTGAAGTTTTGAAAGTTGATGGTGAGAATGGATAATTCTTTGCATCAAGGTGTCCCAACTACTGAATAACTTGTTTGTCCTCTCTCTGTGTAAATGTAGAGGTGAATAAGAAATTAAAGAAACACAGACCATTATGGGAAATTATTTAAGAGACAAAGAACACCAACGTGTGTCAGTGAGTACACCATGAAAAGCCACGTATAACCACAGCAAACATTGACAGGAAGAGGTCTAGCAGACCACATGTATCCGACTCAGACACTTGCATTATTAATGGCTCACAGGACAACACCGTCAAACACAGTTTAACATGTGTTGTTTAGCATGTCTCACCTTCAGCTGTGAAGAGAACATATCAAGCTGCAGTGAGAACGGCAAAAAATGAAAAAAGAGACGTGGTGGGACCATGTAGAATGGAAGAACATCTCATGGACTACAGAAGAATGGAAGAATGTTCTTCTTAATGAATCAAAAATTTGAAGTCTATAATTCAGAGTTTTTGTATGTTGTTGAATAAGTGCTGGTTCCTCTGCATGGAGTAGAGAGTGTGATGATCTGGGGTTCTTCTCCTTGGACAGAGGCCTGCTGAATCAGATGACCTACCACGACATCATACAGTGACATACTACAGCCTCTGTTCTCTGGATAGAGCTTCAGGGAGTCTTCACATTTCATAAATAAAACTCTTACTTTTACTCTGAAATTATTTATCTGTTCAATACTTTAATGTCAGAGAACACCGAAACATTGAATTATGAAATAAATGACGGAGAGGCATCAAACATATCAATTAATGTACACTGTCCCTGTCAAATAAACTAATAAATAAATAAATAAATATGGACTACATTTCCAATAATTCCACAAAATATTATGCAGGAAATTCATATTCAGTGTTCAGTATTCACAAGTATTCATCACACGTATTACATCACAAGTATTCAGAATGTGTTTCTTTCTAATAAAAATATTATAGAACATGACATGCAGATTGTGGGTTTTGATTCAGAATATGGATTAGCCACTGAAGACACACCAGCCCTGAATGTCATATCTCAAAAAATCATATTCTAGGGAGGAAGTAGTCACTGCACGTTTCCTTGTCTACATTTTTGGAGACAATTCAACAGGTCATTTCAGTGATAAACTGTTAATGCCCGGTTCACACTACACGATTTTAGGCTGGTTTTTCAGTCGCCGACTGATCGCCGACAGAAACTGTGGTCGGAGGCAAATCGGCGATCACTCGTCGCTCGCTCAGTCGTGTAGTGTGAACTGCTGAAAGACGCTCGCAGAGCAGTCGTCGACTGGTCGCCGACTCGTCGCAGACGACCGGCAGATATCTAACATGTTTAATATCTAGCCCAGTCGGCGACTGAGAGTCGGCAGCAGCGTCTAGCTACAGCCAATGGGAACGCGGAGAGAGAACCGCGGCACCGCTGAAGATATCTCTGAAGAATGTAAAAAACTTTCAAGAATACTTTCAAAACAGTAACCCAGCAAACACACAAAATCCTCACCTTTCTTACAACTTTACTACAACACTGTGTTTAAGTTATTGTGACAGCACTGGAGAAATAGTGCGATTGATTATATTTATGTTCACTTGGGACTATGGAGTGTTTAAACGGTAAAAAAATAATAATAACGAAAATGTGGAGTACATGTACATTGTTTTTTTTTTCTTCTACGTGGTGTTGCTGGTTCTCACGAGAGTTTCGTTTCGTGTTCTCGCGTTTTTGGACGGCAGCCAGATGAGTCGGCGATTCCCCAGTCGTGTAATTCGTGAGCCCGCGTCGCCGATCAGTCATGTAGTGTGAAAGCCACAACAACTGAAAGACTCGCGATTACAGCACAACCAGTCGTGTAGTGCGAACGGCACAAAAACCTGACGACTGAAAAGTCGTGTAGTGTGAACCAGGCTTAAGGGACTAACCAATATTTGTCTCTAGCATTATACTGTACGTCATTCTTCACCACACAGAACATGTCAAAACACATGTGCAATCAATCACTGAATGCAAAATGAAGACTCTGTGTAACGGGGTGACGGATGCAGCAGACACAGCAGGTTGTGCTGGGATGACTTTAATGTCCATTTCCATCATAGACACAGCACAAACTCAAAGCAAGTAAATGCCAGTTAAATGCAAGGGATCAGAGGAACAGATAGTGCTCTGAACTCTGTAGAGTCACTCAAACTTGGCCTCAACGGGTAGGTGCGCGATGTCAGAGGGGAGCAGCATGTGAAACATCTTGGTTGTTGCAATTCACATCACAGTACTGTAGCGACTACTACTCCTCACGGTGAATTCCCTAACAGACAGGCACTTGGCCACTCAGGGAGTTTTAGCCCTTTAAGTGACACTGGGGGAGCAGCGCCTTGTCTTGTGAATAGTCAGATAATTACCATATACAGTCTTTAACCGAATTAACATATGGTGTGAGTTTAATTAGCTGAAAATATTTTTGGCTCCTTTGTGGTTTGCCCATGTCCAGGTTAACATGGCTGTAGAGCATTGCAGTATATAATTACCCACTGAAAACAGCAGGGCATCAGTGGATCAGCAGAGCCAAAGACAGTTATGAAGAACAACTCAGGACTTCAGCTTGCAGGACCATCAACCAAAGCTTTGTCTTATGTAACAGTCTTAAATCTTTGAGAATTTGCTGAATTCTAAAAAAAGTTTATTTTGGGACAGATAGTATTCGGCAAGCTAGTTTAAAGCAGTTGGCGTACGTTAGTATTTAGGCTACGTTACAACAATGTATCAGCATCTACATTAAAATGTTTCAATGCAGCTATAATAGAAAAAAAACATTACAATAAAATTCCAGCCAGCATTAGAAATATAGACAGCATTAGTTAGCCAACTAGCCAACCACAAACTGCATGGAAGCTCTGTCTGTTCTGTGGGGTGACGCCTCTACCAAGGCTTACTGTGCATGTGCACTTTAATATTACATCAGGTGATGTGATGGTTAAATGTGACGGTTTGGGTGATTGGGTGTGATTGGGTGTGATGGTTTGTGTGTGATGGTTTGTGTGTGATGGTTTGTGTGTAATGGTTTAGATGTGATTGTTTGGGTGTGATAGTTTGGATGTGATGGTTTGGGTGATTGGGTGTGATTGGGTGTGATGGTTTGTGTGTGATGGTTTGTGTGTAATGGTTTAGATGTGATTGTTTGGGTGTGATAGTTTGGATGTGATGGTTTGGGTGATTGGTTGTGATTGTTTGGGTGTGATGGTTTGTGTGTAATGGTTTAGATGTGATTGTTTGGGTGTGATAGTTTGGATGTGATGGTTTGGGTGTAATGGTTTAGATGTGATTGGGTGTGATTGTGTGATTGTTTGGGTGTGATTGGGTGTGAATGGGTGTGATGGTTTATATGTGATTGTTTGGGTGTGATGGGTGTGATTGTTTGGGTGTGATTGTGTGATTGTTTGGGTATGATGGTTTAGATGTGATTGTTTGGGTGTGATAGTTTGGATGTGATGGTTTGGGTGATTGGTTGTGATTGTTTGGGTGTGATGGTTTGTGTGTAATGGTTTAGATGTGATTGTTTGGGTGAGATGGTTTAGGTGTGATTGGGTGTGATGGTTTAGATGTGATTGTTTGGGTGTGATGGTTTAGATGTGATTGTTTGGGTGAGATGGTTTAGGTGTGATTGGGTGTGATGGTTTGGGTGTAATGGTTTAGGTGTGATTGTTTGGGTGTGATGGTTTAGATGTGATTGTTTGGGTGAGATGGTTTAGGTGTGATTGTTTGGGTGTGATGGTTTGGGTGTAATGGTTTAGGTGTGATTGTTTGGGTGTGATGGTTTGGGTGTAATGGTTTAGATGTGATTGTTTGGGTGAGATGGTTTAGGTGTGATTGGGTGTGATTGTGTGATTGTTTGGGTGTGATGGTTTAGATGTGATTGTTTGGGTGTGATTGTGTGATTGTTTGGGTGTGATGGTTTAGATGTGATTGGGTGTGATGGTTTAGGTGTGATTGTTTGGGTGTGATTGGGTGTGATTGGGTGTGATTGTTTGGGTGTGATGGTTTGGGTGTAATGGTTTAGATTTGATTGTTTGGTTGAGATGGTTTAGGTGTGATTGTTTGGGTGTGATGGTTTAGATGTGATTGTTTGTTAAGCAGCTGCCACCTTTACAAAAATAATTTTCTGCAGTGGATTTTCCCAGCAGTTTGATCTGTGCATTTCCATAGTGTTTCCTTGGTAACCTGTGAATTCCAAAGTTCCATTATCAGATTCAAGTGTTTTTTGGGTCATTCTGTTGTGACTCAATCAAGTCTACACAGGTTTTCTTGGTTATATGTTTTTACATGTAAGCATATTGTATCTCCCACTGCTTAATCCAAATATGGTATGCTCTGGGCTTATTGGACAGACTATCATGTTCCTGTTGAATGTTGGGTAGGAAGGATGACTTTACACTGCTGCAGTACAGTATATAAGGACGGATTTTGTTAGATGATAGATCAACAGCACAGATCAACAGCTCACTTTAACCAGTTCAAGGACATTTTTCTTGAGGGGATTTCGAGGAAGAGAACCCTAGAACTGTTGTCATACAGAGTGCAGCTCTTTCAGGTAACATTATCTATTCTGAATCTTGTGCTTAAGATGTGGAACATAATTCCATTGATCCATACAGACGCTGTATGTATTATTTTCTTCAGTGTCTAGCTGTGTCATTTCCCTCTCTCCCTCCCTCCAGAACCGTTGTCATGGAGATACATCAGTTTGTTGTGGGTTTGATGTTGACCTTGTCTGCCGCTCCGTGGGCTGATGCCCAGCCTGCCGATGTGACGGTGCGCTACAAAAATTTCCTCACACGGCACGTGTACGGGGGCATGCACACAGGCCTGTGTGACAGTGTGATATATAGCAGGCATATCACCGAAAGACCTGACAATAACAATTGCAAAGAAATAAACACCTTCATCCAGGCCACGTCGCAGCATGTCAGGGCAGTCTGCAATGGCCAGCCTCGGGGTGGAGATTTTTTCACAAGCACCCAAACTTTTCCTGTAATCACCTGCAAGTTAAACAGTGGACAAAAACGTCCCAACTGTCAGTATCGGGGGCAAAAGAGCACTCGATACATTACAGTGCAATGTGACCGTGGCTGGCCTGTGCACTATCAAGAAGACCAGGTTGTTTTGGGGTGATTAAATAAACCAAATAACTTTAAATAACTGCAATTAAAAAGCAATGTAAAAGTAAATCCACTAAAAATAAGATAATAAACAACCAAATAAACAAAAATATGTTAATGTCTTTATAAAAATGTATTTCAAAATACAGTATAAAATTATGTAGATTAAAAAATAATGTATCAGTGCTTTTTGGTATTATGGGTGGATGCATTTAAGAATTTGTGAAACGATAAATTTTGCTCATTCCGTTTTAATTGATAAAATTTTTCTCATATGCATGTGTTGGTTTGTCATTGGCAGTTGTGTGGCTACTGAAATGTGGGATTTCAAAACCAAAAACAGAAAACATTTTGTCCATAGAGTTGAATCATCCAGTCGGGTTTTAGTCAGTGTTTACTCAGCAGGAGCAGCGTTTGGGCTCATGGGCCTTTTCCATGGGGTATTCTCCATAGTCCCTTAATACACAAAGCCAACATCACATTCACATGTGTGGACACAAGGTCATTTTTGTGTGATCAAGCCTACACAAGTGTTCAAGTGTTGTGTGTTTTACACGTGTAGCACTGTGTAAACATACTGCATGCACCACCCCGTTAAACCCAATATGGTATGTTCTGTGCTTATTGGACAGACTATCATGATTCTCTTCAATGCAAGAATTATGGGTGTAAAGAATAAACTCATAAACTCAAGACGTACAGGGTTCAGGTTTCAGGGATTATTACCCTGGACCTGGAGACATGTGCTGCCCTCTGGTGGCCAATGGTGGCTTATATTATGACTTTTCATTCTGTACTTACATTACATTGCAAGATTCTGAGTGAATGTTTATAACACTGTACCTGGTTCCTGCCCAGACCCACTCCTCATTTACTCATGTAGTCATTTTACTTTCACTTTCATTTTGTAACAGCCTGCAGGTGTAACAGCCTACAGCAGGGGTTCAGGGTTATGGAGCTATTATAGTGTCACCAGAACCTGAACCTGAAATCATTATTACTTGAAAAAACAGTCTGTAAAATCCTCGCAGGTATGCAAAAATTCTAGTTAAAATTCAGGTTCAGGTCGAAATTCAGGTTCGGGTCGCAATTCAGGTTCGGGTCGTAATTCAGGTTCGGGTCGAAATTCAGGTTCGGGTCGAAATTCAGGTTCAGGTTGAAATGTGGTTCATCCAGGATACGTAGGATGAGCAAACAAACTCAGAGCTAATTGAACTGCATCTGACCAATCACAAAACATATCAGAGGTCATTGGGAGGCTGCTAAATTTCCTGTAAGAGTGCGGTCCCTGTTTGGCATGTAAGTAGCATGTAAGCAGCACGAAAGTGACCACTGTGCCACCCAGAAATGGCACCTTGTGGCATCTGCCACATAATCGTGGCACTTATTGTGGCCAGTGCTGCGTGACTGTGGTCTCCGTTGTCCAGAAACGCCGCCTGCCTCTGCTGACAGACATCTAAAGACTCTTGGGTGACTCTGCGTATCGGCCACTCGCTTAAAATCGCCATTTGCTCCGAATCGCCATTTGTTGAAATGAAGATGGTTCATAACTTTTGTTTAAAAATTATGTTGAGTGAAATACTAGCCGACATCCAGCTAGACAGCTCTATATTACTAGTTCAGAATACTGTTTAGCGATAACGTCGAATTAAGATTATAGGAGGGTACGTGAATCTACAGTGGTAGACCGTTAACGACAGCACTAAATTTAAAGGGTTTATTATTATAGATGTATGGTTATCAGTGAATGTTCCTACACGCCATCAGCGTCATTTAAACCTCTGCGAGCGAATGGCATCGCATTTAGTATTTGTGCAATTTGTAGTATATTTAGCTTTGTATTGGTTTCTATTGTTAGTCTAGATTGTCAGCCGAGCGGCTCCCGACATAATCGTTAAACAGCATCCTGAACTCGTAGTTTGGAGCTGTCGGTTAGCTCCGAATCGTTCACCCAACATAACTTAACAAACAAAAAATATAAACCATCTTCATTTCCACGAATCCTACAAATGCGATCCCAGCAAACAGTGAACGTCCCGGGGACGTTTGCGGACGTTCTTATTAGAGGTTTTTTATAACGTTCGCGATAGGACGTTCCTAGGCCATAACGGACGTTCCCAGCAGGTCCCCTCGAAGTCCTGGCGGAATGTTCCCAAAGATACATTCACAGGACGTTCGGTGACGTCCCCGTATAGTCGTTGAAATAACGTTATTTTTGTTACATTTAGAGAACGTTTGAGAACGTCCGGACGTGGTCCCGCGACCGTTGTCATGGTGCGTGCGTCAAAGGCAGTCAGCTGATTTAGAGTTTTACTCACTAGAGGATTAGCAAGCGGGAACATAAACGCACGAGCCGTCTTCTCGCGACGTAGGAACGTTAGTTAACATGAATATTCTGACAGAAGCCATTATTTTAAATTCAAGGTGAGTCACCTACATTTGATTAAAATATGGTTAGCTAGTAAATACATATCTTAGTAAATTTATCTTCTGAGTTGCGGCTAATGTATGAGGTGATTTTAATAAACCCTCAGCTAACCCCTCTGGATAATCATAAAACCCGATCAGCAAAATCAAACAGTTGTACCAAAAACGGATGCCCATCTGTGGCTGGACATTATTTCTATATGGTCATGGCTAGAGCTAAATTATCACTACGCTACGCTACCAAATGATAAAGTTATGTGAATCACTGCATTAAGACTTCAATAGTAAGTAACGTTAACTGATGTTGATGGTCTCAGCCACAGATAACAGCCGACGATAGCATTCGCTATAAGTAGCTAGCCACATTAACAAGTTAATGCCAACTATAGCTATCTAGCTGGGTTAGCATTGATTTGAGTAGCTGATGTTCTTCAAGCAAAACGTTCAAATTACTTCATTTATCGAACGCTTTATTATAACTAGAGGTCACAAAATTAAATGTTAACAAACGTGTATCTTTGTCTATTTTAGGTTTCACCCCAAGAAACGTGTGAAAAGGAGGCTTGAAACGGCATTCAAAATGCGCACATCAGACACTTTTTTCGCATTTCAAATAAAAAATAATAACTTGTTTACAGCCTATCACTTCTTGTGTGTTCATTTTTATTCCATATGCAATACCCGGATTTACTAAATCAATAAAATCTAAGTTGTTTTAGAAGTAACATAAGAAGTAGACCTAAACAATTTAACACATAAGAGACGTTTAAAGGACGTTCCTTAAACGTCCGCTCATTGTCCTCTGGATGTTTCCAGGTGGTCCTACAAACGTCCTTTGTAACGTCCACTGAACGTCCCCTGAAACATTTTGGCGACCCTACAAAAAAACGTCCAGAGGACGTTCACAGTGTTGGTTCGCGGGACGTCCTCGGGACGTTTTTTTGTTAGCTGGGATGCTACTCGCTCGCAGTGGTTTAAATGACGCTGATGGCGTGATGAACGTTCACTGATGAACAATCTGTAATAAATCTGTTTTATGTTGTGACGTGGGGGTGAAGTGTTATCAGTGGGAGGACACTTGCTGAGAAGAGCATTTTATAAGGGGTTTCACATTTAACATTAACTTAACTACGTTAATATAATAGAAGACACACGATCATGATGAGGCATGACTAAACTAGACGACACCACAAACCACTACAGCGACACAACACGGATTGTAAATGACAGCCTTATATTTATTTATTTGTTTATTATTGAATATTTGCTTATTCTGCTACCTCCTGTTATCGCTGAACTAAACTTTCGGCACGAGACTTTCAGCGCGAGCGCTTCAGCGCGAGTTCTTCTGTGCACGTTCGATGTACGTTGCTCCAGAGTTTGAAAAAACACAAGAACAAACGAATTACTTGTTATATTCCTTGTTGACACTTGTGGAAGATATTTTACTGTAGTTTGCTTCGTTTTTTTGTGTTGTTGTATGTCAAATGTAAAACAAATTTCAAACTTAGCGCCCTTGGAAGCAGAAGGAGGTGGGAAGAAAAATTGTATTAATCCAAAAGAGTGATTTATTTAATTTAAAACGAAGGGAGATTTGATTGTTGTTTTGTTTTCAGTAAGAGCTGCGGCTCATAACATAAAGTTGAGTTCATGTGCAAGTTTGCTAGGAGTGACGCATTTAAAGTTTGGACCCTGTTCTACACATTATCTGTGAGGTATGGTGCTAGGGCATTTGTGTTTGTTTTTTATTTTTTGCCACATTTTGTAGTTTTCACGGTGTCAAATGTCGGTGGCGAAAAGGAGGAGAGAATAAAGATACACCAGTCGAAGCTCCGAGCATTGTTTGTGTGATTAATCCAAGTGGTCCGCTACACGGATGACTAAGCGAACATACCAGAGAACGAGTACAGATAAACACGAAAACACTCAAACTTACCCATGCACACACCACATACTCTCATACAGAACACATACTCTTTAACGATAATGTCGAATTTAGATTAGTGGTAGACAATGAGTGGCAGTAGCCGCTCGGTGGTTGATGGCTGATGCTGCGGTGTTACGTGAACTGTGGATTTTGGGGAGGTTGTTTTCTCTTTCGGTTAATTTTGGTTTAACAGGTGGATTTCATCGGTACGGGTGGATTCTGTCGGCCAATCGAAGATCGTGATTTGGATGAGGGGGTGGATATTCGGATTCATAATCTGCATGACGGAGTTGCTGGAAGTTGCCGGGAGGCGACGCGAGCATTTACTGCCTTTACGGTTGTGTGTGTGACTTTTGAGAACCTGTAGCTCATGATTCTCATGTGAGAGGTGAGGGTTTGTGCGATGGCTTTTGTCATGAATAGCGTTGTGAAAATCGCCACCATGGAGTAAGAACGTAGTAGCATGTGCACACTTATATAGACACCCATGCAGGAATGTTTTATAAGAAACACCAGTATAGAGGCAGGCACCGTGTATGTATATTTGTTTGAGATTATTGTCGTAGATATATTTTCTTTATTTATGTTAGTAAGGTATGAGTCTTGCTTTGTTAACTTAGTGTAGTATATTTTGTTTGTTTCTTTTCTTTGGTGCCGTCTACTGCTCCTTTCCTTGGTTGGTTTATGGTTAATCTTGTATTTTTGTACGTACGTGTCTGTTCAGTGTTTTGCTGCGTAGAAAAGGCTTAGCCTATACCCATTACCACTCTGCAGTAAAGAGTTGTCTTATGTATCCGTCTGGTTTTCGCGTTCTTCTTTAATTTCATCTTGTCCACTACGCACATGCTACTACCCCACTCCCCAAACCTAGACCCATGACATCGTGGGGTCGTAACAGATGTAATCTAGACAAACAATAGAAACCAATACAAAGCGAAATATACTACACATTGCACAAATACTAAATGCGATGCCATTCGCTCGCAGAGGTTTAAATGACGCTGATGGCGTGTAGGAACATTCACTGATAACCATACATTTATAATAATAAACCCTTTAAATTTAGTGCTGTCGTTAACGGTCTACCACTGTAGATTCACGTACCCTCCTATAATCTTAATTCGACGTTATCGCTAAACAATATTCTGAACTAGTAATATAGAGCTGGATGTCTAGTATTTCACTCAACATAATTTTTAAACAAAAGTTATGAACCATCTTCATTTCAACAAATGGCGATTCGGAGCTCGTTGGGATGATTTTAAGCGAGTGGCCGATACGCAGAGTCACCCAAGAGTCTTTAGATGTCTGTCAGCAGAGGCAGGCGGCGTTTCTGGACAACGGAGACCACAGTCACACAGTCACAATAAGTGCCAGGATTATGTGGCAGATGCCACAAGGTGCCATTTCTGGGTGGCACAGTGGCACTTTCGTGCTGCTTACATGCTACTTACACGCCAAACAGGGACCGCACTCTTACAGGAAATTTAGCAGCCTCCCAATGACCTCTGATATGTTTTGTGATTGGCCAGATGCAGTTCGATTAGCTCTGAGTTTGTTTGCTCATCCTACGTATCCCGGATAAACCGCATTTCAACCTGAACCTGAATTTCGACCCGAACCTGAATTTCGACCCGAACCTGAATTACGACCCGAACCTGAATTTCGACCCGAACCTGAATTTCGACCCGAACCTGAATTACGACCCGAACCTGAATTTTGACCCGAACCTGAATTGCGACCCGAACCTGAATTGCGACCCGAACCTGAATTGCGACCCGAACCTGAATTTCGACCTGAACCTGAATTTTAACTCGAATTTTTGCATACCTGCGAGGATTTTACAGACTGTTTTTTCAAGTAATAATGATTTCAGATTCAGGTTCTGGTGACACTATAATAGCTCCATACAGGGTGAGTAAAGTTAGCTGGTTTTGCTCTTTACATTAATGATCATTATACATGACTTTACTAACAGGTTACATTATAACAAATGTACTACTGGATTTTATTTAGTCCATTTGACCTCACAATCTCCCATCTGCTGTATGGCACTATAGGAGCGTAAAACAGGGTGTGATAGGGTCTTAAAGGGCACTATAGGAGCGTTAAACGGTGTGATAGGGTCCTGTAGTGGACTATAGGAGTGTAAAAGAGGTTGTCGTAGGTTCCTGTAGGACAATATAGGAGCATAAAAGGGTGTGATATTTACTGAAGAGATAAATAAACTGAACAAAGACCTTTAGTCTCAAAAGAGGACAGAGAACCAGACACGGCCTCTGGAGAGAACCTTTAATGACTCTTCTCTCCTAACTTATCTTTCTCTTTCGAGGTTCAAGGTACAGAACTTTATCTTCTCTTTACATGTCTCTACAATATGGAAAACGTCTCATGTACACATGCATTTAGAAAAACAAAAATATATATAGACAAAACACATTTGTATCTTATTTAAAAATTTAATCATGTTTTGTATGCAATATTGTCTGTATATTTGTCTGTATCTAGTTAGAAACTCAGTACTGCCAAATAAAGTTACATTCATCACCAAGCAGAACAGATGCATTTGCCCTGCAGTCGTCAAATCACATTACCTTATATAACCTGCTTATAAATATGCAAATTTTCACTTCAATATCTTCTCATGTTCTCTTGATATTATGATGTATTAATAACGATTAATGATTCGTCACAGTTTTGTGATGTATGTGTGTATGTGCCAGAGGTGGGACCAAGTCAGTGTTTTGCAAGTCTCAAGTAAGTCCAAGTCTTTATCCTCAAGTCCCGAGTCAAGTCTCAAGCAAAGACAGTCAACTCAAGTCAAGTCTCGAGTCAAGACAAGCAACCGTCAAGTCAAGTCCCAAGTCTGAAACTTGGAATTTCAAGTCCTTTCGAGTCTTTTTTTTTTTTACAGGCACCAACGCTTTACGAATGCTACGCTGATGCGTTTCTTTACTCGTTTTGTTGGTGTCCGCCAGCCAAAAGATGACAGATCATTTACATTTTATCTTCTCCTAATTACATAAATGTACTTAAACAAGAATGTCTAGTTACATCATTTTACACGAAAATAGCAAGCTTCATCGTAAGCAAGATGCTGTCATTATGAATGGTTATTCTAAACATTTGGATAAAATTTTTAAATATAAACTAATAAAAGGTTAGGGTTATTTTTTCATTGTTTTCTGTTATTGTGGGGTCACGGTGTACTATTGTTACCTGGAGATTCAGTGGGGTCACATATTCTGATGGCTGCCGTCAGAATTGGTGACCCCAGTTAAAATCAATCAATCAATCAAATTTTATTTATATAGCGCTTTTTACAACAGTTGTTGTCACAAAGCAGCTTTACAAGTGCCGAGTCCTAGCCCCCAGTGAGCAAGCCAAAGGCGACAGTGGCAAGGAAAAACTCCCTAGTTTTTTGCATGAGGAAGAAACCTTGAGAGGAACCAAGACTCAGGGGGGGAACCCATCCTCCTCTGGCCGACACCGGTCACCAAAAAAAGGCTCACCTGTACATCCCATTCATGATTTCTTTGTTGGCTGCAATGGTGAGGGGATGGTAAATCTTGTTTAAGTACATTTATGTAATTAAGAGACGATAAATGTAAATATAAACATCTGTCATATTTTGGCTCGTGGACACCAACAAAACGAGTAAAGAAAGTCCGTAGTTTACGTAGCATTCGTAAAGCGTTTGTGCCTCTGAACAGAAACTGTGAAATAGCGCCCCCTGTGGTCACAAAACTCGACGGTCACAGAATCTGGTGTAACGCCGGTCTGCGTCAGAAGGACGGAAATGAAATTAATGGGGCGCACTTTATAAATATTAATATGCGTTTTAAAATTTAGATTTGGGGTAAAAAAAAATCAAGTCTTTGCAAGTAAACAGGCTCAAGTCCAATTCAAGTCCCAAGTTATTGGTGTAAAAGTCCAAGTCAAGTCTAAGTCTCTGAATATTTTTTAAAGTCAAGTAAAAAGTCTTAATATTAATGACTCGAGTCTGACTCGAGTCCAAGTCATGTGACTCGAGTCCCCACCTCTGGTATGTGCCATTTAAGCTTTTTACGTAGCCACTAAATACATGGACTAGAGTTCTGAATAGAATCTTCCTGAACCTCAGATCTCTAATGCTGTAGTGACTGCATTAATGTGCTGCAGCACCCTCTAGAGGATCTATTGTGAAACTGCAGTCTGTTCTTTCAATTAATCTAATAAATGAACATACTAGAGGTGTCTTCAACTAAGGATTTTCATAGTCGAATCTGATTCGTAAGATTTTCCCTTTAGTCGACTATTAGTTGAATCAGGGTTTTTTTTTCTAGAGCACCTTAAACGGGATCCCGTTCTCATTCAGGACTTTTTCCCACTTTAAAGGAAAATCCTAAAACACTCAGATAAATGAATAAACACGGTAGGTTGGCTTTATTCAGCTTTTATGAAACATTAGAGAACATTAACAAAAAAAAGTCACCGTCAGTGCGCAGTGCACATATCGAACTGTCAGACAGGCACTGTTCAAAATGTCAAAAATATTTTAAATAAAATATGCCTGCCTGAAAATATAAAAACAATTTGCCACACAACAGCAAAAAATATAAGTAAAGGTTCAAGTAATGGGGTTAAAAAAAAATGTTTATAGGCCTACGAAACAACAAACGGCTTACCCGTTCTAAATGGTATGCCATGTTGGTTGTTGTCATGTGAAATGAAAGACAAGATGACATAACTTGCACTTTCCTTTGTTTGATTCATCTTTATCTTTTGCAAAATACTCCCACACTTGAAGTTTTTTAAGTAGCCATTATAATCTCGGCAGATGTAGCGTGTTCAGCTCCGCTCATTTGGATTGTGCAACTGCATGGTATGATTTATTATGTTATTATTTATTTATGTGTAGTAAGGAAGAAGCCTATTGTTAATACGCACACATCATTTAAAAATATTTATTAACAGAAATTTGGATGATTTTATTTGACAAACGACTATATATTACGAAAACAGACATTTCATGTAACAACTAATGCTTAGCAGCATCCTTGGGCACCCCCATGCAGTCAGAATGGTACATTCGACTATGACGTTCATAGTCGACTAGGGGTCCTTCAATCGAATAGTCGAATCAGGGACCATTGCAGGTCACCCCTACTTGTTAACATGGTGAGTTTGATCATTCAATTTCAAATGCATTGTTACTGAGTGAATGAAATGTTCATAATCATTTTGACAATTTCCTCATAATTACACAAAACAACCTAGTTTGGAAATATTTTTAATTTAAATAAAGCTACTCTTAATGCATTCAATATCCCTATGTAAATTAAAATGTAATAGTAGTAGCCTATACCAAATAACAAATGTAAATGATGTTCAATTATAATTTTCATCCCAAATAACCATGTGTGTGTAGGACTGTAATTTCAAGCGTGGACACTTTGCCACTTTGCATTTTAAATTTTCCTTTAACTTTGATATGGAAATGCCCCCAGGTCCTTGTATGCAAATTAATGCATAATTGATTCCTCCCCTACTATTATATGTATGCAAATTTATCCATTATTGACCCCTCCCCTACTATTATGTGTATACAAATTCATCCATTATTGGCCCCTACCCTACTATTATGTGCTATTGATCCAGCGCAGTCTGGAAATTCTGTTGGCACTTGTCAGGAACAGCACATGATCGCCGTGTGATGCGGTTCACCTGTCACTCATCGCCCCTCCCCTTTCGCAACTATTTAGGCTTCCTCCTCTCTCTTCCGGGTTGCGAAGTTTTGTTGGCATGCCACTTACCAAGCGTTATCTCCCTGTGATTGATCTCCTGTGTACTGACCTCTGCTCTCGTTCCAGACATCGTTCTCAGCCTAGCCCTCTTGTACGTCCAGCCATCTGTCTACCCGGCGTGAACTCGGACCGACCTGACTTCGACCACCGCACTCATACACTTCACACACTCTACGGAGTTATTCACTTGTACGAGTACTCCGTATTCATTTCACAAATAAAAACTACAGCATTCCACAATTGGATCCGTGTCTTCCTGGTTGGATCGTTACAGCACTCTACTCTTTGGTTTTTTGTTACACAGGGAGTACGGCAGGGTGTGATGGACCCATTGCATTTTTTTGTTAAAATAATCAGCAGATGTTTACTTTATCCCAATTTAGCACATTTATTAAATTACATTCGTGAATAGAAATACCACTCTATTTATTATTTTGCAACTGTAAGCAGTCAGCATCTTATCGAGGTTGTCCACTCCCCCTTTTGTGGTATTGTAGTCCATTATCATTTCAGGCTTTTGATGCTCCTGGCCACAGATTCTGCCGTCCCTGTGCAGTGTACTCATGAGCAACACATTCTTTCCTTTCTTTGGTACATATGATACCAGGGTCGTGTTAGTCGTGTACACAGACTTGGATGACTGGACTGGCCTGCCTTCTGTTTTCAGCAACTAGGGGGGGAAAGCTCAGACCTGTTTTTGCGTACTGTTCCCAACATAGTCAGCTTTCGCTTTAGCAACTCCTGTCCCAGCTTGTGTGATGTAAAATAAAATGTCACACGTGATGTTGTGTCATATGGAGGACCACTCTCATGCCTTGGTTTTTCTCAGGGGTTCATCCACTGCGTTTCCCTGTGTAGACCTGCAAGTTCCATGCATAAGAGGAAGCAGCATCACAGGCAGCCCAGATCTTTATACCATACCTGGCGGGTTTTGATGGTATATACTGCCGAAATGGGCAGCGGCCCCGAAATGGCATCAGCTGCTCGTCAACAGTGACATTGGACACAGGGTTGTGAAACGGGGGGAGACGGGCCACCCACTTGTCCCAAACCGTCCTTATGGCAGCTAGCTTGTATCTCTGCCTTCATCTGAATCACATTAGCAGCTGTGCAGGGGGGTTCTTTTCTTGAGCAGGAAGACCATTCTATTCTGCCATCTTTTGACAACCATATGTTGTCATTTGAGAGAAAAGATGGTTCTTTCAGGTCTCACCCCTTTGTCTTTATGTCTGCTGTCTGTCTATATACAATCAACCCCTGATGTGGTAACAATCAAAATCCCTAAGAAGTGTTGATGGTTGCTCACCTTTGCATGCCCAACCCCTCTGTCCTTTGTTTGTATATCCTTTGAAGTCTTAATCCTAAGGTGACGACTATCAACTACCCAACTCAATGTTGATTGCCCACTTTGACCCTGGACCCTGTATGTAATATACATGTGAAGGGGGGTGTACGGGGGGGGGGGGGGGGGGGGTCCAGTGGACCCTGTATGTAATACACATGTGAAGGGGGGTGTATGGGGGGGTCAGTGGACCCTGGACCCTGTATGTAATATACATGTGAAGGGGGTGTATGGGGGGGTGGTCATTGCAAATATTTTCTGATTTATGTTGCTCACAGAAAATGAGCCAAGGGCCAATGAATCTTAGTTTGAAAAAAAAATGGTATAATTTTTATTAAGCTGATTTAAAAATGTCACGGTACGGCGGCCCCCTACTGGTCGCCCCCGTCTACAGCAGCAGCTTGTCCTGTGGGTGTGGCGTTGTGTTCGTCCCTCAGGTGGGCGGAGCCCGCGATCCGTCTCACCTGAGGGTCGTTTGTTCGTCTATATATGTCTTGTCTTTGTACCAGTTGACTGCTGGTTATTATATCCTTAATTCGGATCAGTTCACGGGTTTTGGTTTGCGCACTTTACATTTTAAACCATCCTATTTCCCTGAGACTTGGCGTGATCGCTTCCATTTATTTTCGCTCACCCTGCCCGTCACAGAATAACCAGCCACCTTCGGAAGCCGCCAGTCTCCTTTGCTTTCTCCTTCGTTCGTGGTCATGTCTCGTGGTAAGTGTTTGTCTGCGTGGTGTTTTGTTTATTGTTGAAGAGCCCCGTCGTGCTGAAACGTTGTGTGTGTGTGCAGCACGGTGGTGACCAGGGCAGTCGACCCCGGTCGGGCTCTTCGTGTTGTGTGGTCACATGTGTGTGCATGTGTGTGTGTGTGAGTGAACGGATGTATGGAACGTTGTGCGTCGCTCGCTGGTGTTAATTGTTAAATGTGTTGTGTGTGACGCTGTCGCCGCTCGTCACGGTCGCCTCGCTCCCCCGTGTGTCTAGTGTTTTATGTGGGGAGCGACTGCGAACTTGAGCGGCGCGTCACCACTGTTTGTGTAGAGCGCGCATGTGTGAGTCCTGTCCGTTTGCCGTTTTGCACCGTGCTTTTGTCTAGTCTTTGTGTGTTTTGTCCTAGCGTGCTTGTGAACTGTTGTGTGTAATTCCACACATGCTCCTCCCCCTTGAGTGTGTGTGTGGGGGTGGACCAGTGATGGTCCCGTGCCACGGGGAGTGGCACGGAGGGCGTCGCTCCTAAGGGAGGCCCTGACCAGGAACGTGGGGGGTTCTCCTGAGCAGGTGGAACTCCCCTGCTAAGACGGAGACCCCTCCCCCATTGTAAGGGGGATCAGGGCAGTGCGCGTCTGTGTTTTGTGTTGGTGTGTGTGGGTGTGTGTGTGCTTTTTGTGTTTTATGTGCAGGTGCTTCTCCCTGGCGGTGGATCGTGGCAGTCCTGGACCTTGTGGGGGTCTCCAGCTGGCAGGAGCCCCCTTAGGTTGTGGGGTGACCGGAGCCCGGTCGGAAAGAGCCCCTCCCTAGAGGGCTGGGG
The DNA here is from genome assembly GCF_052324685.1 of Brachyhypopomus gauderio. Classification (NCBI taxonomy): domain Eukaryota; kingdom Metazoa; phylum Chordata; class Actinopteri; order Gymnotiformes; family Hypopomidae; genus Brachyhypopomus; species Brachyhypopomus gauderio. The sequence continues at coordinate 502,384 of NW_027506919.1, read as the reverse complement.
CCCCCGGATGTTTGGGGACGATAGGGCTCTGGTCCGAAGAGCTCCTGCTGAAGATGGAGATCCTCCCTCCTGCTCGGGGTGACCAGGAGGCCCTTGGGGGCTGTTCCCCAGCCCGCGATAAGGGTGCTCTGGGCCTCGGTCTCTGGCGCTCCTGGGTTTGGTGGAGGAGTCCACCTCGTAAAGTCAGGCTCCGGCTGGGGCTGACTCCCCAGGAGGCTGGGGTGGCCCCTAGCAGAAGGCAGGGGCCAGCTCCGGGAGGAGGTAGGTCCAGGAGGTGACTTAGCCACGCCCCAGGGAGGTAACCTGCACACATACACCCCGGACGGACACGGAGCCGTGGCCCGCCGTCCTCGCACCTGTGGGGCTATGCGGCTTAAGGCCGGTTAGGGCGTGAGGGCCCTGTGACCGACCGGGGCGTGGTTTTGTCTTGTTGACGGCCCAGTCGGTCCAGGGTCCCGCCCAGGTAGGCGAGCTAACCTGTTTGTGTTTTTGTGTTTCAGCTCCGGGACTACAGGGGGTGTGTCCCTTGTCCCTGCCTGCCTGCCCCTTTGTTTTGTGTGCTGCTGCTGTAGGCCGCACAGCCGGTGGAGGGGAGTGCGGCTTGGAGGGGGGATCTGTCACGGTACGGCGGCCCCCTACTGGTCGCCCCCGTCTACAGCAGCAGCTTGTCCTGTGGGTGTGGCGTTGTGTTCGTCCCTCAGGTGGGCGGAGCCCGCGATCCGTCTCACCTGAGGGTCGTTTGTTCGTCTATATATGTCTTGTCTTTGTACCAGTTGACTGCTGGTTATTATATCCTTAATTCGGATCAGTTCACGGGTTTTGGTTTGCGCACTTTACATATTAAACCATCCTATTTCCCTGAGACTTGGCGTGATCGCTTCCATTTATTTTCGCTCACCCTGCCCGTCACAAAAAAAAAAATGGATCCCACAGACCCATAGACTTATCCTTTACGAAACACAGTTAACTTTAACTAATCAAAACTAACTATCAGCAAAAAATTTCTTACCAGTTCACCTTGAAAACCCATAACAATTCATATAATTTTAATTATTATTCAATGTCGGTAATCAAGATAAATTAGGCAGTTTGGAAGAGTTACGTTGGGAGTCACTGGGATTAGTAGCTCAGGGAATAGTGGCGATCTCACGTTTGCCTTTGAATTGTGTTAAGATCATATTTCAATACGTTTCTAAGAACTGTTATCATGCCAGTAAAGCAAACCACAGGGAGGGGAAGATGAAGTCCTGACCAGACGACCTCATGTCCTGTTCTACACAATTATTTATTTCATTTAACATTGTTTCCCACATCAGACACAAGTTACATTTCTTAAGTAGAAATTTTGGTTATTTATACTTTACTGGAGTTGTCACGTTGTGGGGGTTGTCACGTTTACAGCGGCAGATGTCCTGTTTTGGTCACGTGATGTTCGTCCCTCAGGTGGGCGGGACCCGTGATCCGTTTCACCTGAGGGTCGTTTGTTCGTCTATATATGTCTTGTCTTTGTACCAGTTGACTGCTGGTTATTATTTCCTTAATCTGGAACAATGTCACGGGTTTTTGGTTTGCGCACTTTCTATTAAACCATCCTCTTTCCCTGAGACTTGGCGTGATCGCTTCCTTTTTAAGTTGCTCACCCTGCCCGTCATAGGAGTAATGATTTTTCAGCTGACTTTTTACTTCTACTCCTTACATTTTCACACCATTATCTGTACTTTCTACTCCTTACATTTAAAAAAATAGCCTTGTTACTGCTAATTCCTTTCGACTAATTCCTTTCGATTTTGACTTAAATTTACTTTTATTTAACCAGAAATTATATTTTTGACTGGAAATGACACAGGGAACAGCTGTTTTAATCAACTCAACAGGAGAAAAACAGCAGCTCTCTGCAGTTGGTTTGTGGACAGTCATGGCTAAGACAAAGGAGCTGCGGCTGTGTATTGTGGCCGCTCACAAGTCAGGAAAGGGCTATAAAGACATATCAAAATTAGGGATGCACCGAAATGAAAATTCTTAGCCGAAACCGAAAACCGAAAATGAGGAAACCAAGGCCGAAAGCCGAAAACCGAAACACCGAAATACATTATGCCAATTATTAGTAACATTGGATTTATGGCTAACCTCACTAAAATCAAAGCATTTATTCAAAGAATAAATCAACTACAAAATTTGATTAGAAAATATGTATTTAGCACTGACATTACAGTAATGCATATTATAAAATAAAATTGGTGGGCCGTTAACGGCGATAACGCTGACAATGGCCGACCACTAATTAAATTTAACTCGCTTCCAGACCGTTTTTATCTGAGAGGATGAATATATGTATTTTATACGAGTTAAATATAATTATAACTGACTGGCCTGAAAGATAAATATAAATTCTCTCATAAAAACGTGACGTGAGTTGCAACAACATTAAACAGCTCAGGTAAACACGCTTCTGAGAAATGTCGTCTGCTCGGCAAAACATAACGGGGCTCAATGTTCTCTATTAGCCTACGAAATCCCACATCCTCTACGACAGAGAACGGCTGATCATCTAAGGCAACGAGTTCCATAATTTTTGGTGTAATGTCCTTTTCCTTGGCACCATCACTGGAAAACTTTTTTGCTAGCTTTATCCAAATAAACACGTGCAGGCGATTTTTGCTTGCGTCATCACAGCACATTGTTTCGGCCGTGTTGTTTCGGTGATGAAAGTATTTCGGCCGAAAACCGAAAATGCAAATTTAAGCCATTTCGGCCGAAAATTTTCGGTGGCCGAATTTTCGGTGCATCCCTAATCAAAATGTTTTCAAGTTCCAGTGGCTACAGTCCAAAGTATTATTAAAAAATACAAGAGGTTCCACACTGTGGAAAATCTCAGAAGATGTGGTCGGAAGCCAAAAGTGACACCTGTGCTGGCCAGGAGAATAGTGAGAGAGGTGAAGAAACATCCAAGGATCTCCACCAAGGCCATCCTGGTGAATCTGGGCTCTGCTGGTGGCGACATCTCAAGGCAGACAGTCCAACGGACACTGCACACTGCTGGGTTCCACGGACGCAGACCAAGGAGGACACCACTTCTCCAGAAGAGGCACACAAAAGCCCGCTTGACCTTTGCAAATGCTTATCTGGACAAAGAAGAAGACTTCTGGTGTTCTGTTTTATGGTCAGATGAAACAAAAATTGAATTGTTTGGCCACAATGATGTGTCCACCATTTGGCGTAAAAACGGAGAAGCCTTCAACCCTAAGAACACCATCCCCACTGTCAAACATGGCGGTGGGAACCTAATGTTTTGGGGGTGTTTTTCAGCCAATGGACCAGGGAACTTGATCGCAGTAAATGGCACCATGAAAAAAGAGTAATACATCAAGATTCTCAACAACATCAGGCAGTCTGCAGAGAAACTTGGCCTTGGGAACCAGTGGACATTTCAGCACGACAACGACCCAAAACACACAGCCAAAATGGTGAAGAAATGGTTAGCAGACAAAAACATTAATGTTTTGCAGTGGCCCAGCCAGAGTCCTGACTTGAATCCAATTGAGAATCTGTGGAGGGAGCTAAAGATCAGGGTGATAGCAAGAAGACCCTCCAACCTCAAAGAGTTGGAGCTCATCACTAAAGATGAATGGACAAAAATACCAGTGGAGACATGCAAAAAGCTGGTCAGCAATTACAAGAAGCGTTTGATTGCTGTAATAGCCAATAAAGGCTTTTCTATTAATTATTGAGAAGGGTATGAATAATTTTGGACATGCCATTTTTTGTTCAAATGTGAATAAAAGCTGAGAAATATATTTTACCACAACGATGCCTCTTGTACATCATCGTATTATCTCCTGGGAGATGCCCGTGTCGTTTCCAGTCAAAAATATAATTTCTGGTTAAATAAAAGTAAATTTAAGTCAAAATTTGCCAGGGGTATGAATACTTTTGGGCATGACTGTATATATATATATATATATATATATATATATATATATATAGTGGTAAATGTGTGTGTGTGAGCACTACTTGTGAGTTGAAGGCAGACAGTCCTGAATGTCTGTAGATAAGGATGAGCTGTGTCAGAATGGTATATCTGGCGTACTGGAGGAACAAGGAGGCCTTGACCCGATGACCCTGGCAGGAGAGGGTTAAGGTGAGGGTTAGGGTCACCTCACGTGGGTCACCAATGAGACCTAACATGCTTAACTCATGTCATGGAAGTATGATGTAATCAAGTAGCAAAATAGTATAAAACTATGGTCTGTGAGGGGGCAGCTCTCTCTTGCAGACGCTCTTGAGTGTGTAAATCTCTGGATCTATCCATCTTTCTATTTTTCTGTCTTTTGTCCTTAATAAACTTTGCACTCTACTCTGATACCATACCAAACTGCTGTTGACTGTTCTCGTTCACCATTAAGGTTTAAATTTCCACGTCACAGATAAACAGACAAACAGCCAATCTTTCGTTATCATGTACTTCTGTCATAATCGTTTGTCTCGAATTGCCCTCTGACCTTAGTCCAGAACCATGATTTTTGACACACACACACACACACACACACACACACAATGCAGCAGTTTAGTGTTTTGGAAAAGTAATAAAACCAAGAGTCAAGGAACAGACAACAGGAAATAGTTGCTCAGAAGCCTTTATAACATTATCATATATAACATTTTAAAAACTCGTTTGTCTTCCATCAACAAGATCAAATTTCAGTTATATGGAATGAAACCTTTCAATGTTTTTTTGTTTTGTTTTACAGATTAGGTATATCAAGTAACAATGATTTTATGTTAACAGTGACACGGAACTGTTGTCCACAACTAAACGTTTAGATTTTCAGTTTTGTACCATTAGGGACGTCCATAATGCACTGGTACCTTGCCACATGCCACATAAATGGGCCCTTTCATCCTCTGACCATGGTACCCACAGTTAGGTGGTGTCAAACCTGAAATTAACGTGCAGTCAACCATTGTAAAGTTGCTCTTGCTTTTATAATAGTTCCCTCCCAAATTTATGCCTCGTACGCACACTTTCCTCACGTTTACAATATCGCCCACTATGAAAGTATTTATGGATTTGCATTTGGTTTTGCGATGATTCAGTCGTTGCATGGCATTGTTACACCTGCCAGCTGTCATACTAGGAGCAATGTGCTTTCGGATGAAAGCAGCTTCTGTCTGAGCATCGGTGTACGCAGTGACACACAGAAGAAGAAAGAGGGCTGGCCAACGCATCTCCATGGCGATGTCTCTGGAGAGAGAAACGAAGATCAGCAGGTACCATGTCAGCAGAAACACTCACACAGTTCATCTTCATCTGCTTGTATTTGTGTGGGTGTTTATGGTGAACTACACAACAGCAGCTCCACACTGCTGTACACCTCATAAACCCATTTAACAAAACAAACATGCTTTCATTTGCATAATATGTGGAATTATTGGAAATGTAGTGCATATGCTTGTTGACCTCAAATCTACACTACCAGTCAGAGGTTTTTGAACATCCTATTTTATTTTATATTTCTATAATTCAATGTCTCTGTGTTCTCTGACATTCAACTATAGAACAGATAGATAATTTGAGATGAAAAGCAATAGTGTTTTATTTATCAAATGTGATGACTCCCTGATGCTCTATCCAGAGAACAGAGGCTGTAGTATGTTATAGTATCATGCTGTGGTAGGTCATCTGGTTCAGCAGGTCTCTGTCCAAGGAGAAGAACCCCAGATCATCACACTCTCTCCTCCATGCAGAGGAACCAGCACTTATTCAACAAACTAAAAACTCTGCATTATGAAGACTTAAAATTTTTTATTCATAAGTCCATGATGTTCTTCCATTCTTCTGTAGTCCATGAGATGTTCTTCCATTCTTCCATTCTTCCATTCTACATCTACCATCAAATGTCTGCAGGTCAGTGTGACTGTAGGGTGTGATGTGAATCTTTTTCTCTTCTCTGGCTAGACCCAGACTCAACCATCCTCATTTACCTCACAACTTCAACATTGGGATTTGTACATTTAAGTCCCACCATTCTCACTGACAGTGGCGTTCTCAATGTCAGTTGACACGTCAAACCTGCAGCTTGACATGTCCTCTTCACAACTGAAGCTGATACTTGCAAACTAACGTGTTAAACTATGTTTGAAGGTCTTGTCCTGTATCATTTAAGTGGCTGACTCCTAAACATGTGGTCTGCTAGACCTCTTCCTGTTAATGTTTGCTTTGGTTATAAGTGGCACTTCATGGTGTACTCACTGACACACGTTGGTGTTCTTTGTATCTTAAGGAAATGTCTATAATAGTCTGTGTTTCTTTGGCAGTTTCTTTTTCACCTCTACATTTACACAGATAGTGGAAGTAGAAGTTATTTATCAGTAGTTTGGACACCTTGATGCAAAGAATTATCCAAATAGAAATGCTTTGCATCAATTTTCAAAACTTAATTTAGAAACATGCCTGCAGAACAGTTGATGGTGTTTAACATCTGACTGGAAATGTTTTATTGTTCTGACATATATGTTCAATTTCAGATTATTCTTCATTTTTTAAGAACCTAATAACAACCTGTTCTAAAATATTTGACCTATTGTGTATTTTACTTAATATGCCTGTAATGTCTAATGTAATCAGCCATGTACAGTTTGACTATATCTAAATAAAAACAAATACTGTAACTTACTTGATGTTACTGCAGGAAATGTTGTACAAATCCCAATGTTGAAGTTGTGAGGTAAATGATGATGGTTGAGTCTGGGTTTAGCCAGAGAAGAGAAAAAGATTCACACCACATCCTACAGTCATACTGACCTGCAGTCATTTGATGGTTATCACACTACACACACATTAACTCAATGTAAAGGTTATAGTATTTCTAACAAATCCATTACTAGTAAACGTAATAACTAGTTGTTGTTAAAAGGTGGAGAGAGATATTAAGCCCCAGTCACAGCTGTGAGTAACAGCATGTGTTGGGTCTATGTTGGACATTTTGGTAAGTGCTTCCACACTATTTACACTGAGGACATTGGATACGTCTCCACTTCTTTCCGTAATAGACATTTTTCTACAGTTTGTAAGTGTATTCTGAGGATCTTTTATATATCATCTTGCTGTATATCTTTGTGTTCTGAGAACATGGATGTGAATTTGGGGAGCAGATCTCTCTCATCACTTCTCACTCACTTGGTCTGGTCTCATCACTTCTCACTCACACGATCTGGTCTCATCACTTCTCACTAACACGGTCTGGTCTCATCACTTCTCACTAACACGGTCTGGTCTCATCACTTCTCACTCACACGATCTGTTCTCATCACTTCTCACTAACACGGTCTGTTCTCATCACTTCTCACTAACACGGTCTGGTCTCATCACTTCTCACTAACACGGTCTGGTCTCATCACTTCTCACTAACATGGTCTGGTCTCATCACTTCTCACTGTAGTCTCACCCTTGATGATTCACTATGATCTAAAAGGCTTTTTTTTTTGTTCCAGAAATAAATATGGACCGGTATTTAAAATAAAAGTTCCCTGACATCAAACCTGTAACACATTTATAAATTATCTGTGTAAACCAATAAACATTTATAAATCTGTTCAGGAGAACCTGCCCATGTTCATTTATGTAGTTGAAATGCCCCTAATAAGAGCCATGGTGATGATATCTGACTCACCTCTCTGGTCACTGGTCCACAGTAAAGCTGTGCAGATAAAGATCACAGCTTAACTAGTCTGCACATATCAGCCACTTTATACTCCAAAACTGTCTCCTCCCTTGTGTGTCAGCTGATGAATATGGATAAGGCATTAACCCATTTGTGCAGTGAGAGTAAACACACACACACACACACACACACACACACACTAGTGAACACTAGGGGGCTGTTGTGCATACGTGCCCAGAGCAGTGGGCAGTCATATTCCCGGGGCCTGGGGAGCAGTTAGGGTTAAGCATCATGCTCCATGCAAGACTTCAATCATGACCTAGCTGGGAATCGAACCTACGACCCTCCGGTCACTCCCCTACCACTAAACCTTGGCTGTCCCTGATTGTCCAGTATACTGGAATCCTAACACGAGCAACTGTAGGCTATCTAACTGGTTAAATGTAATAAGCCTTTGCAAAGTAAGAGTGCTGAGCTAAGATCACCTCATTTGTGCATGTAGGTTCATTTATTAGGGTAGAACAGGCAGATTGTCAAAATGTCCAGTTAAAATATTGAAAGATGTAGCTCTGATTACAGCAGTGCAGAGAGGGGGCACCGCACAACACAGAGAGGAAACACGACACGGAGCGGTAGCACCCCACGACATGGAGATGTAGAACCCACAACACAGAGAGGAAACACCCCACGACACGGAGATGTAGAACCCACGACACAGAGAGGAAACACCCCACGACACGGAGCGGTAGCACCCCATGACATGGAGAGGTGACATCCCATGACACGGAGAGGAAACACCCCACAACACGGAGAGGTAGCAGACCACGACACGGAAAGGAAACTCCCCACGACACAGAGAGGAAACACCCCACGACACGGAAAGGAAACTCCCCACGACACGGAGAGGAAACACCCCACGACACGGAGAGGAAACACCCCACGACACGGAGAGGAAACACCCCACGACACCGAGAGGTGTCACCCCACGACACAGCACCTGTGGAACAGCTGACTTCTGGGACATTTCACTCTAATGAAAACTGCTTGTCAGGTCCATATTTGTTCCTGGGACATAAAAAGCCTTTCAGATAATAGTGAAGCATCAAGGGTGAGACTGCAGTGAGAAGTCATGAGATCAGACTGTGTGTGTGAGAAGTGATGAGACCAGACCAGTGTGAGTGAGAAGTGATGAGACCTGACCGTGTGACTCAGATCTTTCATTCAGCTGCTCCCCAAATTCACATCCATGTTCTCAGAACACAAAGATATGCAGCAAGATGATATATAAACGATCCTCAGAATACACTTACAAATTTGTAAATTTCAGAAGTTATCATTCTCGTCTCACTGGACTTTCCACTACTAGAGCCTTTCTTTGGAGCCATAATGCAAAAAAAAAACGTTTGTAGTATTGAAATACTGTACTGTATACACCGTACGTACTGTTACTCGTTGCAAAGCACACGCCCAAATATGCTGTGATGACCGGTTCATGCTCGTATCTCGAGCGTGCACTCGGGTGTCGAACAGAAATTTTGCTCGTCTCGGTGCTCGTATCTTGGATCGCTCGTATATAGAGCAGCTCGTATCTCGAGGTACCACTGTACTGTAAGATCTTAGCGCAGCTTTTGATACTGTAGACAACATTTTGCTGGATTGACTAGAAAACACGGTAGGTATTAAAGGAGTTGCACTCTCCTGGTTTAGATCATATCTGACCAACCGCTTCCAATGTGTAAGTGTTAATAATAAAACATCTAAATCTGTGCAGGTTAAATATGGTGTCCCACAAGGGACAGTCCTAGGACCACTTCTATTTACACTTTACATGTTACCCTTAGGCGAGATTATGCATAAGCACGACATCAAGTTCCACTCCTACGCAGACGATACCCAACTATATTTATCGGCTAAACCTGATGATTTAGGTGTAAACAGTAAAATCGAGAAGTGTGTAGAAGAGATAAAACATTGGATGGCATGTAACTTTCTAGCACTAAATCCAGATAAAACAGAGCTAATAATAATTGGGTCTAGGGCAGCGAGAGACAAGATACGTAATGTAGCATTAATGTAGCAACGTAATCTACATACCTTTACTATAACCCCCAGGGCAGAGGTAAAGAACTTAGGCGTCACAATAGACCCAGATCTCTCGTTCGATTCGAATTAATAATATAACTAGGGTAGCGTTCTTTCACTTACGCAACATTGCTAAAACTAGAAACATATTAAATACTAATGATGCAGAAAAACTAATCCATGCATTCATATCCTCTCACCTAGATTATTGCAATAGTCTTCTGTCGCCTATGGCTTGCTCATTAGGGATTTGGACCCATAGTATTGTTAACCTTGTAAATCCTGTAAAGCGCTTTGTGACAACATGTGTTGTGAAAAGCGCTATACAAATATATTTGATTTGATTTGATTAGAAACACTGTAACCTTCATATTGAGTTAATGTGTGTGTAGTATGATGAGCATCAAATGTCTGCAGGTCAGTATGATTGAAGAATGTGATGTGAATCTTTTTCTCTTCTCTGGCTAAACCCAGACTCAACCATCCTCATTTACCTCACAACTTCAACATTGGGATTTGTACAACATTTCCTGCAGTAACATTAAGTACGTTACAGTATTCGTTATTATTTAGATATAGGGATATATACATAGCTGACATTACAAGCATATGAAATAAAATACACAAGTATATGAAGTAAAATACACAATTGGTCAAATGTTCAGAACACCCCATTTTCACAGGTTATTAGGTTTTTAAAAATTGAAAGTACATGTCAGAGCAATAAAACACTTGCAGTCAGTAGTTAAAAAACCTTCAGCTGTTCTGCAGTAATGTATATAAATTACCAAAAAAAGTTTTGGAAGTTGAGGCAAAGAGTGGATAATTCTTCGCATCAAGGTGTCCCAACTACTGATTAAATACTGTCTGTGTAAATGTAGAGGTGAAAGAATGCCAAATAAACACAGACTATTATAGGCATTTACTTATGGGACATTGCAAAGAACACCAACGTGTGTCAGTGAGTACACCATGAAATGCCACTTAAAACCACAGCAAACATTGACAGGAAGAGGTCTAGCAGACCACATGGATCCGACTCAGCCACTTGCATGATAAATAGCTCACAGGACAAGACCATCAAACACAGTTTAACATGTCTTAGTTAGCATGTCTCACCTTCAGCTGTGAAGAGAACATGTCACGCTGCAGGTCTGAAAGCCAAAAAATGAAAAACCGAGATGGGTGGGACCATGTAGCACCACCAGTGGACTACAGAAGAATGGAAGAACATCTTATAGACTAATGAATCAAAAGTTTGAAATCTTCATAATGCAGAATTTTTGTATGTTTTTGAATATGTGCTTGTTCCTCTGCATGGAGGAGAGAGTGTGTTGGTGTGATGAAAACATAAACCAGAACATCTTTACTCGCCGAGTTCCTATTCCACCCACCACAAATACACCAAGACAAACACCACAACTAATTGTACTTACTGTAAATAACCCGTAACAATATACATTTGCATCCAGTTCCCTGCTCCACACCAAGGCTGTGTTTGACATTGCCAACTACACACTACTTGTGTACTGATTGGGCTACAAAGCAATATGCAGTATGACACCAAAATGAATTTCCCAGTACATGAAATATACCTGGATAATATTTCTACTTCCTCATGTTCCAGTACATGACATTACCCGTCGTTGTAGTGTTCTACATCCCATCATGCAACAGTGGAGACAAATCTTTCTGGCTGCTTGTGTTTACACAAAGATCTCCATCCATTTAATGAACACTTGTGCAAAAAACTGGAGATTGAATTTCAGACCATCTACATGATTTTTAATGTTGGTCTTATATCGTCTGATGAAGTTATCTTCTGAATAAACTCCACTAGATCTTGATGTACAAGGGATGTGTATCCTTTATCTATTCTGGTCTCCATAATTTTTACATATATTTGTTGAAATAACCACACACCTCATTTTCTGATCTTTAACCCAAGTGGGCCTGATTATTTCAGTGTAGGTTTTCCACACAAACCTCTACAATATCACAGCAGGGCTTCTACTCACATAGACCATATTTCAAACTACCAAGAAAATTGGGCATGAGGTGTTTTTCCATGTGTGGAAAACTCATAATGTGGAATCATCAGGCCACATTGGTCAGACTCCAGAAAATGACCAACAGATCTTCGTGAAAAGATGTTTGGTTTGTTCCTTGGTTGTGTCTGTCCGAGACAGAGACCTGTGACTACAGAGGGTGAGATGGCAGTGTATCTGTCTCTGTCAAACTGCAGAGGGTGTGTGTATGTGTGTGTGTGTGTGTGTGTGTGTGTGTGTGTGTGTGTGTGCCCGTGCCCGCGGGGACCTCAGACTTCACACCTTCAAACACAATATAACACTTAGTTAGCATGTCTCACCTTTAGCTGTGAAGAAAACATGTCAGAAATATAAAATAAATGAGGGTGTTCAAACCCTTTGACTGTTAGTGTAAACGTGAGGCCAAGAAGCATATGGACTTCATACCAATAATTCCACAAAATATTATGCAGGAAATTCGGTGATTTCCACAAGTATTCACAATGTGATATCACAAATATTCAGAATGTGACATTTCTTTCTCATAAAAACACTTTTTGGAATTATACTATAGAACTATACTATACTATATTATAGAACATGACATGCAGATTGTGGGTTTTGATTCAGAATATGGATCAGCCACTCAAGACACACCAGCCCTGAATGTCGCACCACAAAGAATCATATTCTAGAGAGGAAGTAGTCACTGTGTGATGATGGGCACAGGGAGAAGGACTAGGCAACGAGTCCAGACTTCCTTGTACACACACACGTTTGTACACACACACGTTTATTAACATAGAAGCGCAGACAGCGCACGTTTAAACACTCACAGGTTTTCACAATGAACAACTCTAACAAAGACGAGCACGGGACACTGCGTGAACGCACATTAAATAGACAAACCACATAAGCCCAGAGTGTTCACGAGACGAGCCACAGGTGAGACCGATGAACACACTCAGACACAACCACACCCACGAAGAAACACACGCCCAAAGGGGAGGGGTCAGGGGCTGCACCGTGACAGAGCCCCCCACCAAGGGCACTACCCGTCCCGGGGTGCCAACAGGACCGAACGCCCCGAACCCACACCGATGGGCGGATCCGGAGCCCTCAGTCCTGTGTCTGGGAGATGACCACCCTCGGTGGAGAGTCCGCCACAAACAGCCTAGAACACCCTCCCTGGGAATACTGGGGAAAAGACGTATGACACAAACAACGGTACATTCACAAAAACACACACAGGAACTTTAACGGACAGAGGCACAAAAGGGAAAAGGAGATTCGGGAGAAACATAGGGATGGACACAAACACTGGTACAGACACACACAAAAACTGAGCCAGGCTTCGTGCCTGGAGGAGGTTCATCAGAGGGGAAAACCCTCCCTGAGCTGCAGGCGCTGCAATGGGCGGTCTCCCTCCTGTCCTTGCCGCAAACCCTCTGCCGGGTGCAGCGCGTCTGGCGGACTTCCCTGTAGCCCTCTCAGGAGGAATGCGACCAGTCGCCTCGGAACCCCTCGGGGGGCGCGCCGCCGGGCACGCTGGCCGACGTTCGCTCTCCTCCCTCAGAGAGCCCCACAGGGGAATCTGACCACCTCCTGGTGATTCCTCCCGTTGCCTGGCTGTGAGCGCGGGTCTCTCCCTCCCCAAACCGGCTTCATGAATTCCTCCGGAGTATCGCACCGGGAGCAGTCCATCACCTCTCCCTCAGATAAGGAAGAAACGCCCTCTTTCGGACTCCTCCTCCCCTTACGGTCTCTCCGCAATGCTCGGATGGAGGCGGGCTCGCGTCCTCCCTTTCCGTGTACGATTCCCCCTCCTGCAGCAACAGCGCAACCACTGGGTCTTGCTTGATCCACAGACGCAGACGGCTAGACGTAGACAACATAAACACACGCCCAAAGGGGATGAGTCGGGGGCTGTACCGTGACACACTGCACTTTTCCTAGATTGTTGGCACCAACTCAACAGTTTGTTTTAGTGGTAAACTTTGGGTTTACTAAGGAACGAACCATATTTTTCTCTATCTTTATAGGTCATTCTTTACGACAAAGAACGTCAAAACATATGCGCAATCAATCACTGAATGCAAAACTAAGACTTGGTTTTCTGTTGATAGTTGCATATGAATATGAATATGAAAAAATATTAAATATGACATGCAACATTGCCAGTGTCAACAGTTTAGTTGTTTGTGAAACATTTTGGTTGTTGCATTTCACATGACAGTATCACCTTTAAACAACCTTCCTAGAAAGAACATGTTCGTTCCTCTGTCTTGTGAGTAGTAAGATAATTATAGGGCTTGAAAAGGTGTGCCCTAGAGTGTAATGTGTGTATAGTTTAGTGTGTGTGAAGCTGTGTATGGTGTGTGGTAATGTATGCGGTGTGTATGAAGGTGTGGTGTATGAGGATTACAGTGTAATGTCTGTAGAGTCTAGTGTGTGTTATGGTGCATGAGACTGTATGTGGTGTGTATGAAGGTGTATAGTGTGTATGGCATATATGATGCATATGTTGTGTGTATGAAGGTATACAGGGTGTATTGTGTGTATGACAACACCTCCTTAGGTATGTATGTGTCTGTGTAGTATGAGTGATGTATGTATGTGTGTGTCTGTGTGGTGAATATGTGTGTGACTGTGTGGAGTGGGTATGAGAGAGATGCATGTATGTGTGTGTCTGTGTGGTGTATATGTGTATATGTGGAGTGTGTATGAGAGAGATGTATGTATGTGTGTGTCTGTGTGGTGTATATGTGTATATGTGGAGTGTGTGAGAGAGATGTATGTATGTGTGTGTCTGTGTGGTGTAAATGTGTGTATGTGGAGTGGGTATGAGAGAGATGTATGTATGTGTGTGTCTGTGTGGTGTATATGTGTATATGTGGAGTGTGTGAGAGAGATGTATGTATGTGTGTGTCTGTGTGGTGTAAATGTGTGTATGTGGAGTTGGTATGAGAGAGATGTATGTATGTCTGTGTCTGTGTGGTGTATGTGTGGTGTATATGTGTGTGTGGAGTGGGTATGAGAGAGATGCATGTATGTGTGTGTCTGTGTGGTGTATATGTGTATATGTGGAGTGTGTATGAGAGAGATGTATGTATGTGTGTGTAGTGGGTATGAGAGAGATGTATGTATGTGTGTGTAGTGGGTATGAGAGAGATGTATGTATGTGCGCGTGCGTGTGTGTGTGTGGGGGGGGGGGGGGGGTGGCTCTATAATTTCCCACTGAAAACAGCAGGGCATCAGTGGATCAGCAGAGCCAAAGACAGTCATGAAGAACAACTCAGGACTTCAGCTTGCAGGACCATCAACCAAAGCTTTGTCTTATGCAACAGTCTTAAATCTTTGAGAATTTGCTGAATTCTAAACTTTGTGGCACAGACCTTATTTGGCAAGCTACTTTAAAACATATAGTATTTGGGCTACGTTACAACAATGTATCACCATCTACATCAATAGATTTAAACATTAGAATAGAAAAAAACATTAAAATGTAGGTTGACCCCTCTACTCTCTACCACTGCTTATCGTGCATGTGCACTTTAATATTTGGGTTCAATGTGATGGTTTGGTTGTGATGGTTTAGATGTGATGGTTTAGATGTGATGCAGTTTTTTTTCCCAGCAGTTTAGCCTGTGCATTTCCATAGTGTTCATTTGGTAACCTGTGAATTCCAAAATCATCATCAGATTTAAGTGTTTTTGGGTCATTTTGCTGTGACTCAATCAAGTCTACACAGGTTTTCTTGGTTATATGTTTTTACATGTAAGCATATTGTATCTCCCACTGCTTAATCCAAATATGGTATTCTCTGGGCTTATTGGACAGACTATCATGTTCCTGTTGAATGCTGGGTAGGAAGGATGTCCTTACACTGCTGCTGTACGGTATATAAGGACGGATTTTGTTAGATGATAGATCAACAACACAGATCAACAGCTCACTTTAACCTATTCAAGGACATTTTTCTTGCTGGGGGATTTCGGGGAGGAGAACCCTAGAGCTGTTGTCATACAGAGTCCAGCTGTTTCAGGTAACATGATCTATTCTGAATCTTATGTTTAAGCTGTGAAGTATAATCCCATTAATCTGTACAAAGCTGGATGTGTTAATTGTTCTTTGTGTCTTAGTGTCTACAGTTATTAGTCTCTCCCTCCAGAACCATTGTCATGGAGATACATTGGTTTGTTGTGGGTTTGATGTTGACCTTGTCTACCACTCCGTGGGCTGACGCCCAGTCCACCGACGTGACGGTGCGCTACAAGAACTTCCTCAGACAGCACGTGAACAAGGACATGGACGAAAACCAGTGTAACGATGTGATACGTAGCAGGAATATCACAAACACAAAACAAGGTTGCAAAGAAAAAAACACCTTCATCCGGGCCACGGAGAGTGACGTCAAGGCAGTCTGCAGTAATGGGGTTAGAATTCAGCGTCAGGGTAAAAATCTTTACAAAAGCAATCAAACTTTTTCTTTAATCATCTGCAAGTTGATAAATGTCTCCCCCCAATGTAAGTATTCGGGTTCCAGGAGCACTCTAAAAATTATAGTGGAATGTGATCATGGTTTGCCTGTGCACTATAATGGAGACATAAGGAGACAAGTATTGGGCAATTTGATTAAACTTGAAAGATCAACTGTAACTAAAAAGAAATGTAACTCCATTGTATCCATTAAGAAATCTTTAAAATGACCAAAAAAATTGTAATGTTTCCAGAAAAATGTATGTCAAAATACAACATGAAAATAAAAAATATGCATCAGTGCTTATTGTCAGGGCAGGCCCCAGCACTGCCCCGCCTATGACCACCAGAGGGCGCTCAAGGTCTACAGCTAACAGACGTAATCAGCGAAAATGAGAATCAGCTGATTCGCTCCCTACTTAGGGAGGCCGTTGACTTCTCATTTTCGCTGAGTTGTTTGTTCTTTCTCGAGCTGTAAGCCGGTAACGTGTCTCTTGGTATTCTCCCGTTGTCTTTTGCCTCTCTTTTTCTCGAGCTGTGTTTTTCAAGTGTTAACGCTTCTGCGCCCTTTTGGGTCTATCTCAAGTTTTCCCCCCGCTGTATTTTCTCTGATCTTTCTCTTATCGTTTTTGGGAAGTTTTTTATTTTGCTTTACAGTTTGGGGTAGCCGGTCCTTCCCCCGGCGGTTTTTGTTACCGTTTTGTTTATTTCCTTTTTTCGCGTTGAGGTCATTCCGCGTTCTTTATTTTTGAGCGCTGTGTTTTTGGGTAGACTACTTGCCCCACGTTGCTTTCTCCGTTTTTTTCTTTATTTTGCGCGCTGTGTTTTGCAGGCTACTGTTCCTCGCGTTGAGTATATTCCGCGTCTTTGTTTTTGGTATTTCTTCTGTTTTTTCCTTCGTGCTGCCTTTCACGAAGACGTTTTCCTTTTCTCTTTTCCCGTGAGCGTTTTGGCGGAGGTTTCAGTTTTGTGGTTTTTGTTTTGGCGTTTGGGTTTAGTTCAACCTCCGCGGTTTATGCGCGTTCGCGTACCGCCGCATTCAACGTGGTTGTACGCGCGCACGTGTCCTCACCTAACAGTTATGGTATTATGGATGGATACTATGCACTTGTGAAACAATATAAATATTTGCTTATTCAGTTTTGATTTTTATCATGCATGTGTTGGTTTGTCATCGGCAGTTGTATGGCTACTGTAATCTGGGATTTCAAAACCAAAGTAATAACTGAAACCGTTTTCACCATAGTTTAATCATCCAGTCAGGTTTTATTCAGTGTTAAGAGTAAAATTCAAAGCAATAAATCCAGGACATCAAAAGGGTTATTCAAAGTTAATGCCCCTTTACAATTACAACATTAATGTAAAGTTACCATACCTGCATACTGCACATAGTCTATGGTGAATGACATCACAGAAATAGAGTGATGGAAGGATAAAGACATCAAACTGACATCCGTTTTTTCAGACACATGTTCATTTATTTCAGTGTAGTTTTGAACCAGTAAAACAATCATAAATCATGTCTAGGTCATCCAAAGTAACACTGAATCTGACTTTACCTAAATAAACACCCCAAAGTGGAGCGTCAAGCGTTCTGAGCTATGTAATTCATAGCTGTGCAGCAGTTAATCCCTAAATCCATAAAGATACAAGTGATTTTGTTTTAGTTATTGTGCCTCACTTCAAACCTACACAAGTGTTCTTGGTTATGTTTTTACATGTGTAGCCTTATTTAAGGATTGTGATGAGAAACTGGTACAAAGACAAGATAAATATAGACAGACAAATTATCCTCAGGTGCCAGGAACCTTGTGGGTCCTGCCCACCTGAGGTAGGAACACAACGCAACACCAAGACAATATAAACTACTGCCAATGTGGACGGAGGCGGACGGCAGGGGGCCCCCGTATCGTGATCGCGACTGGGCTGTCAAGAAGACAACAACCACGCCCCAGTCGGTCACAGGATCCTAACACCCTAGCAGGTGTCAGGGCAGAATTTATATTTGGTCTTTCTGTAATCATATTCATCAGTGTTCGTATTGACCACTATTAGTAATAAGTGGAAAGGAAATCACTTTATTATAGTATAATAAACATGTCATGTATCTGAAAATACTCAGCCCGTTTGGCACCAACAACCATGCCACGTTCAAAGTCACTTAAATCACCTTGAGGCATACCTAATAATAATGTGGCCGGAGTGTATTGCGCTGGGCTCTCCAGCCAGGGTTTACACATGTGCACCTAACCCCAGCCACTCTCCGTGACCAGGGACCCCACTAGCCCCCCCCCCCCCCCCCCACCCCCCCCCCTTCCAAACATAAATCGTAAAACAGTTCACCAAAACGCTAGGACAAAACGAACACACGAGACTAAACAAACAAGAGATGCGATAGCGCACTCGCTAACTTGCGTGTTCCCACATATAAAAACACACATCCAAACATACATTCATACACACAGACGAGCAAAACGTGAGGACAGAGGCAGTCTCGTTAGAGAGGAGCACTGCAGTGGTGATGTGCTCAAGTCACTGCCATGTTACATAAAGTGCACAAGACAAACATTCAACCTTAATTACCCTAGATACCTAAGCTGCCCTCTGGTGGCCAACGATGGCATATATTACTACTTTTCACTCTGTACCTACATTACATTGCAAAATTCTGGGTAAATGTTTATAACACTGTACCTGGTTCCTGCCCAGACCCACTCCTCATTTACTCATGTAGTCATTTTACTTTTACTTTCATTTTGTAACAGCCGGCAACTGTGCAATGTCAGCAGAAGTTTAGGGTGAGTAAAGTTAAATACACAGAACTGAAACAAGGAACAGGTGATAACAATAACACAGGGGCGTGGTAATAAACGGGGAATCACGGAGACAAACGAGCAGGGCGGGACAAACGGGCAAGGAACACAGACACGAGGGAATCCGGAGTGACAGCTAAGGGAGGGGCGCGAGGCCATACGTGACAAGCAGGCTCAAAAAGAAACAGAAGCGCAAAATGCGAATTCTTCTAACGGGATGAGAGATAGCAGTCATTCAATTACGCCATATTACCAAAACTCTGGGAAGAACCTCCTACAAACCGATGAAAACAGCAATTTATTTACAGCGCGCTTGATCACTGACCTCGCTTAGACAGTGCGACCGGAGCATCAAACTATTCCATTTCAGTCGTCACCATACAGCAATTTGTAATTGGTAGCGATCCCGTCTATACTGGTGGGCGTATCCTAACGAATGTGATCAGAATTGGGGCGGAGATACTGTCCTGCCTACCGGTTCTAATGCGCATGCTCTGGCTCCAATTTTCACCTACTGCGCAAGCGCATCCACGATGGCAGCGTACATGCGGCCATCTTGGTGGCATCAAAAGTTCACAATGGGAGTCAACGGTGACGTACTGTCCATTTTATATATACGGTCTCTGGGTTTATCTCCACTGAAACTGGCTCATGGTAAAATAAGAGTCATAGTCAGCCACATGGCAAAACAGGCGCCACCGCATCAACCCCAGAGGGCGAGTTTGGGGAGGAGGACTCGGAGGAAGAGGACTACCTCCCCCCCCACCCGTGTGCCCCTCTCCCACCGTAGGCTACGGTGTGGAGGGGGAAGGGGAGGAGAACCCCCCCCCCCCGGCCGTGTGTTCCGCGCCCACTGTAAAGTAAATAAATAAAAGCTGAATAAAGCCAACCTACCATGTTTATTCATTTATCTGAGTGTTTTAGGTTTTTACTTTGAAGTGGAAAAAAGTCCTGAATGAGAACGGGATGCCATTTAAGGAGAGAAAAAAAAAACCCTGATTCGACTATTAGTTGACTAAAGGGAAAATCTGACGAATCAGATCCAACTATGAAAATCCTTAGTTGAATACACCTCTACCTGTGCGCAACATTGCAGGAGCCCTCATGCCCTCACAATAAGACACACGTTCTCTGACCGATACAGGAGCATTCGCCTGGTCCTGTCCCGGCAGCGCCACCAGCTTTTCAGCTGCCCAATTGCCCTCTCCACGACTGACCAGGTGTGAGAATGGAGAGAATTGTATCCCCACTCCCGGTCAGTCTGTGGATTGCAAAGGGGGATCATCAGACACGTCTTCCTAAGTAATTTAACAATTGCCCATGTTTTAAAGTAATTATTCTAAGCTGGAAATGTCAAGTGCTTTTCTTTAAATGCTTTAAATGTATTGCTTACTAAGAAGCCACCCATCACGCACTCTGCCAGCTTGTAATCCTATCTCAACCATGCTGTTTATAAGGATGTACGAATCATGGGTTGATCCAGGCCACCGTGCCACTACATTAGTAGGGCACATTTTTGCAACACAGATTATTTGCATGTTTATGGAATGAAAGTGCTTTCTATTCACATAAGCAAATTCCTCCTCAGATGGTGCCTTTATAGAAATGTGTGTGCAGTCGATCGCTCCGATTACATTAGGGAAACCGGCTATCGCTGCAAATTGCGCTTTCTTCATTTGCCTGGTCAACCGCTTCATATACCTAGCTGACATGAAGATGATCCCATCCAAAACAGCTGGCATGGCCCGGCTCAAAGATGACTGGGATATCCCCGACCGGTCTGCCAGTTCTCTTTGAAACGAGCCAGTTGCCAGGAAGCCGAGCGTTGTCAGCAGCTGTAACAGAACTGGCAGTGCACGACTACTCGCCATTTCTCTCTCCAAAACTGGACCCAACTCAGCATAAGAGGACAGTTCTTGGAAATCTGAAACAGCTTATAAGCCAGTCGACATCATGGGCCAAAAAATTATAATGGTCACGGAAAACGCTCTCTCAGCGAATTCGGCTGAATTAGCAATATCTTCCAGTAATGCCAACGCTGACATCACCCAAGAACTCCAGTGCCACATTTCATGCAGGTTTATAAAATCTAGGCTAAGTGGAAACACGTTGAATGATTTATTTCAGTAAGGCAATGAAATTGCCTGATTAATTTACTGTTTAATTGTCTGATTAATTTACTTTGACACAATAAGGGCATACTACAATGTGTGCGTAAAGGATATCTTAATAGTTGTAATTTCAATGCATCACCTTTAAGTGTTGCCAAATGATGAAAACACATTAGAAACTGCTCTGGGCATGTGTGATCCACAGCCCCCTAGTAATCACTAGTGTGTGTGTGTGTGTGTGTGTGTTTGTGTGTTCTAACTGCACAGATGGCTAAAAAGCGGAGGACAAATTTCGATTTGTCACAATTGACCAAATATAGCAATTTACATTTACAAGAAGATTGATAAGTCTTTACTCCCAGGAAAGTTTAAAACCTGGCTGTATCAACATGGCGGAATATAGTTGGCAACCAGTGCATCTGCCAACAAGGCCTTGGCTCTGTACAAAACCTGGGGAGGCACGGTGCAAGTGGAAGTAAGGAGCAGAGAGGAGGAGAAGCGAGTAGCCAGAGCAGTGCAGCAAGGTTCCCAAGGAGCCTGGACAAAATGGGACTTGCCCAGGTGCAAAGTCACATGGAGGGATCTGTGGCGCCTGGAACCCTATCGCATCTCCTTCCTATTACGGTCTGTTTATGACACCCTCCCCTCCCCAATACATCTGTACACGTGGGGTCTAAGAGACCCAGCTTTGTAAGCTGTGCGACAAGAGGGGGACCTTGGCCCATATACTGTCTGGGTACAAAACACCTTTAACCCAGGGGTGGCCACGACAAAGTACTCCTCTCATTAGCAGACACCATAGAGCAGGAGAAAGTCAAGAGACCAGAAGATAATCCTGGTTGACAGTACCATGGGAGGAGGGCTGTGAGGAGGCCCACAAAAGGAAGACTGCAAGGTACCAACAGCTGGCCCAAGACTGCCGAGATAGAGGCTGGCAGGCATGGGTCTTCCCTGTGGAGATAGAGGCTGGCAGGCATGGGTCTTCCCTGTGGAGACAGGGTGCAGAGGCTTTCCAGCAAGGTCTGCATGGAGTTTTCTTTCTGCCATAGGAATGGACGAGAACAGCAAAAAGCAAGCAGCTCGCAGGATGGGGGAGGAGGCAGAACGTGCCTCATGCTGGATTTGGAGTAAGAGAGAGGAGGAAAGCTGGAAGCCAGGAGTAGATGGGCAGTGAGCTGGCCACTCACTGCGGGCCCACCAACTGGAAGGTGTTGTGGTTAGGGCCGAAACACCCAGAGAAGGTTGATCTCTTCGTTGAAGGTTGAACAAACGTAATTTGTTGACGGGGGGGCAAACGTAAATTGTTACCGGGCGGTGTATATATACAACCGTCAGTGCAGATAGACGATAGCCTGTCATTCATCCACTACTTTTTAATGTCATGCAATCCACCCACATTCCTTCGGGATCGACCGACACTTCCTTCGCGATCGACTGGTCGCGTTCGATTGACGTAATGGGCAACCCCTGCCCCAATGTTTTGCATTGATTGTCTAATGATGAGATTCAGAGATCTGCAAGAGTGTGCAATTACAGAACCAGGTAATTTAAAAGCAATATATTCAAAGATGTTACAGGTACAAGACTAACTTCTGTGATGTTGACTTTACTATTAAAAATCACAGCTAGTCCACCTCCTCGTCCAGAAGCACGAGGTTTACAGATATATCTGAAGTTCGGTGGCGTCGCCTGATTTATAGCAAAGTAGTCGCCGGCTTGTTGCCAGGTCTCAGTAAATGTGCCGTATTTTTGTCAATTGTGATTTTTACACCGCAATCGAAATTTGTCCTCCGCTTTTAGCCCATCTGTGCAGTTAGAACACACACTAGTGATTACTAGGGGACTGTGGATCACATGTGCCCAGAGCGGTGGGCAGCCCTAGCCCGGCGCCCAGGGAGCAGTTGGGGTTAGGTGTCTTGCTCAAGGGCACCTCAGTCATGGCCTCAGGTCTGGGAATCAAACCCACAACCCTCCGGTCTCAAGACCAGTTCCCTACCACCAGGCCATGACATGCCCCTCATGTTATTGAAGAGAATGTCAATGCTATTGTCCAGAGTGAGTTCCTGTAGCACAGATGATTTACTGGATAGGGAGTGAACATTCAGTAATCCTAAAGTGGTACCAGGAGAAGCAGGAGGGAGACAGCGCAAATTGGAGAGATTAGCTCTTTGACACACGCAGGGTACCATTGGGCGAGATGTAGTCCATAAAGAGATTATGTTCGTGCCAACAGAGTGGTGTACAGTTCTGTTGCGGTGATGACCTGAGCCATGGTGAACATAACGACGACGGCGTAATATTCTAGCAGCAGCGCTAGCAGAGGTTTTAGGGAGATGGTAGAAATTGTCCCAATTGTACAATTCATTAGCAGTATAGGTTAAAAACTGGGGACAGTAAGGAAGTGGTAAGCAGTACGGTGGGTGCACGTAGCCAAACAGGAGTGGGGAACATGCTAGCGACATTAAGGTAATTAATGACAACATCGTAGCATAGAAGAGTACAGATATTAGCGAAATGATAAAAGCCACAATCACTCAGTCAGTTGGCAAGCATTGCAGAATTACAGCAGCCATGCTCAGATGTAATATAAACACGGTCGCCAACACAATAGTGTCGCCAAGTCCAGCCAGCATAAAGAGCAAAGTACAGTTGGAGTGATGCATCCAGCTCAGTTAGCGCAGAGTTAACCCGCCGCGAGTTAAACAGAAGGCATGGAAGAACAGGAATAGTAGTATGGTAAAAAAAACTTATTACAGTTCAACGCAGACACGACAGAACAAAAAAACAGGCTAGATAATCACACAAAAGACATGGGGATGCCAGCAATACTCTCAACCGGAACTGAGGGACACAGAGACAGCGACGTACAACATATATGTACAATAAAACACCAACAAGCTTATGTAATACACTTATTCTTCTGCTATTACCAAACATGGTACCAAACATTAATTATTTCAAATAATTTCGAGTATATGTATGTTTGTATAAATATGTAAATTAAGCTGAAGGTGCGGGGAAATTTTGAAAATGAATCTTGAATGTTCCGTACAAGTGCATGAACAAAAGTGCCAATCACGACGCGTCAAGTAGGCTATATGTAGATTACTAAGCTCAAGTGTTCAGTGAAGGCAGGCTGCAGAGAAAAGGAAGGACGCGACCAGAGAATGCACAGTTCTCATGATACAGCCTGATCGCTTGACCCGGTGACAGCGCATTCTACCGCTCTAGCAGTAATGTTAATATGGGTTTGATTCCTAGCTAATACTCCAGTAAAGTACAGATACAGCATTTTAGTACTTAAGTACAGTAGTGAAGTAGTTCTAATTTGTTACTATACATCTGTAGATTAGTCTCACGATCGTTCTCTTAGGAGTCCTAACCCTCCTCCTTCACTACTAACCCTCCTCCTTCACCACTGTGATCTATGGAGGATTAGGACAATAGATCATGGTAGTTGGATTTCAGGATGCACATTGTAAGCACTCAAGTGGTCATTTGAACATAGGATAGATGGATGCATGGAAGGATACTACAACTGAAGATGAATAATACTGAATAGTATTTCACGACAACATACTGGATGGATCTCACTACAAACAAATGTAGAGAACAAAGAAGAAATTAATAACTGTACAATATAACCAATATAATAAAATACCTAAGAAATATACAATTACCACCATCCTCCAAGCGATAAAACATAACATAGAAACATACATAAACACGCATCCATGATCAAGTCCCATACCTCACACAGGTTTGGTGTACTTAAAGGACATGGCCTACTCTTTTATCCTCCAAGACCTGCCCCTTTCCTGGAGCAAGGGTTTCTGGGATTTGGAGTTCCATTAGTTCTTCTTCTGGAGTGTTTTTTTTTTCTTACAACCAGTTAACACCAGATCCTTCGCCATAGGAACATGTTTCAGGTGTGGGGATTTATTTATTTTATATTTTTGTTATAGTAGTAGACATGTAGGTCCTCTACCATCCACTAGGAAGTGCTGTAGCACTCTCTGTACTCCTACTGTCCACAGTCTTGACCAAACCAGTAAGAGAAGTCAAATAAATCAATATGAATAGCGGGAAACGGACAAAATCATTACATTTATTCAATGACTGTCGAGTTATATATAGCACGTAAATTAGAGCGGAAATGGCGATCTACTAAATTGGAAGTATTCCACTGTGCCTGGAAGGATAGCATTATTGACTACAAACGGGCACTCACTAAAGCACGCTCAGCATACTTAGCCTCACTGATAGAGAAAAATAAAAACAATCCTAGATTTCTTTTTAATACTATTTCTAAACTTACAAAAAATCAAGCAGGCACAGAACCTCAGATTCCAATAAACCTCACTAGTAATGTATTTATAGATTTCTTTGATAATAAAATAGAGAATATTAGACAAAATATAAAACCCTTTATTAGCAATACAACTGGTATGTCATCTGGTTTGGTTGATATTGATTTAAATTACATACCGGGAGAAAAACTTGATGCTTTTCATCCACTCCCAAAATCAGAATTAGAGAAAATAATTTCTTCCTTAAATTGTACTACCTGCACATTAGACTCAGTTCCCTCAAAGTTATTAAAAGAGGTATTACCAGCTGTAACTGAACCTCTTCTAACTATAGTTAACTCATCCATTACAATAGGTCACATGCCCAAATCATGTAAATTAGCAATTATCAAACCTCTGATCAAGAAACCAAATCTTGATCCGACTGTGCTATCTAATTATAGACCCATTTCAAACACATCATTTATATCTAAGATCATAGAAAAAGCTGTTGCCCAGCAATTATGCCTATATCTGCATAGGAATAACACATTTGAAAAGTTCCAATCTGGTTTTAGGCCCCATCACAGTACTGAAACAGCATTAGTTAAAGTAACAAATGATCTCCTCCTTGCATCAGATCAAGGCTATGTATCACTGTTAGTGCTTCTTGATCTTAGTGCAGCTTTCGACACAATTGATCATAGGATCTTGCTAGAAAGGTTAGAACGCTGGGTTGGAGTCTCAGGCACAGCCCTTTCATGGTTTCAGTCTTACTTAACAAATCGCTATCAGTTTGTAGAGCTCAATAATATTTCATCCAAACGTACAATGGTTAAATATGGGGTCCCGCAAGGCTCCATCTTAGGACCACTATTATTTACATTATATATGCTACCATTGGGCACAGTTATAAACAAACATGGTGTCAATTTTCACTGCTATGCGGATGACACTCAACTTTACATATCAGCCAAACCCGATGACAAACTCAGTTTAGGAAAACTTGAGGCCTGTGTAAGAGATATTAAATGCTGGATGTCTCTAAACTTCCTACAATTAAATGAGGACAAAACAGAAGTTCTCCTTGTGGGCCCTAAGGCCGCAAGACAGAAAATTCCAAATTTAATGCTTAATCTTGCAGACTATCCCATTACACCTGGCACAGTAGCCAAAAACCTAGGCGTCATACTCGACTCCGACCTATCATTTGATAAATATATAGATAATACTACTAGGATAGCTTTTCTACATCTCCGCAACATTGCCAAATTAAGAAATGCATTATCACAGGATGATGCAGAAAAATTGGTGCACGCCTTTGTTAGCTCTAGACTAGACTACTGCAATTCACTACTGTCAGGATGTTCAAATAGAAATCTAAATAAACTTCAAGTAGTTCAAAATGCCGCAGCTAGAGTTCTGACCAGAACTAGAAAATTTCAGCATATTAGACCAGTCCTATCAGCCCTGCATTGGCTCCCAGTTAAATTTCGTATTGATTTTAAAATTCTATTATTAGCATATAAAGCACTACACGGGCTTGCTCCTGAATACCTCCAGGAACTTATTTCCTACTATGAACCCCCACGTCAACTAAGATCACAGGGTGCTGGTCTGTTATTAGTTCCACAAATTAACAAGGTAACAGCAGGGGGAAGAGCCTTTTCTTATAAGGCCCCCCAGCTTTGGAATAATCTTCCTAAATGTGTCCGGGACTCTGACACAGTCACAATCTTTAAATCTAGGTTGAAAACCCACTTATTTAGTCTAGCGTTTGATAATTAATATCCCCCTTAGATAAAGGTACAGATCCAGGGGTTCATAGACGAAGGGTTTTATGGTAGACTGGGGTGCTGGTGCTGTCATCCTGTCACTGCTCGTGGTCACTCAAGTTTGTTGACAGTGCAGTGGACGGATGCCATTGTCTCAGAATGCCCCCAAGCCTATGTTACCTTCTGGTTCTGCCTTTTTTTAGCTAGGCTGTAATAATTTAACTTAGTGCCGGAGTTGCTGCCACACTCCAGAAATGTTTATAATTTTACCTGTCCTGTATATGTCCTCATACAGAGCTAATTTTCCCTGTTTCATTTCTCCACATGGCTGCCCGCCTGCTTGAGGAATAATGAGATGAGGAGAGACAAGCGATCCATCCTGGCCGGCCACCTCCTGCCTAACCGGATGCCTACACCATGATGGACATTATTACATATTTTTCGGTCTAAATGGACATTATTGCATCTTTTACATTCTGTCTACATTCTGTCTATATTGTTGTTGTTGTCATGGTGACCGGTGTCGGCCAGAGGAGGATGGGTTCCCCCCCTGAGTCTTGGTTCCTCTCAAGGTTTCTTCCTCATGCAAAAAACTAGGGAGTTTTTCCTTGCCACTGTCGCCTTTGGCTTGCTCACTGGGGGCTAGGACTCGGCACTTGTAAAGCTGCTTTGTGACAACAACTGTTGTAAAAAGCGCTATATAAATAAAATTTGATTGATTGATTGATTGATTGAGTTTCTAGGCAATGAAAAAAACTGTTCCATGCAGTCCCACTGAAGTGAACGGATGGTCATCTTCTACAAGCAAATGCATTGACAACAGACCATATAAGAAAATGATTTGTTGAAATCTATGGCTTTTGAAATCTATATGGCACATTTGCAGGCCTCACTTAAAAACATCTGATAATGTTGTAATCACCAATAATAATGTTTAGACACACACACACACACACACACACACACACACACACACACACAAGTGAACACTAGGGGGCAGTGGTTCATACATGCCCAGAGCAGTGGGCAGTCATATTCCCGGGGCCTGGGGAGCAGTTATGGTTAAGCATCATGCTTCATACAAGACTTCAGTCATGACCTAGCTGGGAATTGAACCTACGACCCTCCAGTCACTCCCCTACCACTAAACCTTGGCTGTCCCTGATTGTCCAGTATACTGGAATCCTAACACGAGCAACTGTAGAGAAAGGAAACACCCCATGACACGGAGAGGTGGAACCCCACGACACGGAAACACATCACGACACGGCCCCTGTGGACCAGCTGACTTCTGGTATAGTTCACTCTAATCTGAGGGCATGTGTGGCTGCATAACAAGGAATGATAACAATAGTAGAATGTATATTTTTTCATATATGTCAGATTTTCTTCTGATATAAAATGCTGATCGTGTCTGTGCAATAAGGAAACGGTGGCTGATACAGATACACCCTGTAGACCATCTAAGGTGTTCTCACTAGATCAGATACATCCTGTAGACCATCTAAGGTGTTCTCGCTAGATCAGGTACACCCTGTGGACCATCTATGGTGTTTTGCATATTCAGCAGCTGACACAAGGGAGGTGACGGTTCTGGATTATAAAGGGAAGGTGATGTGTGCACGAGCAGTAAAGTCCTCACAGCTTTATTGTGGACCAGTGACTGGAGAGGTGAGTCAAATTCCTTTGTGTCTCTGCATGGAGGTTTGATATTCTACATCACTATGACTCTTATTAGGGACATTTTCAACCAAATAAACAGAACATGCGCAAGATTTCCTGAACATATTTTTAAATGTTTTTGTTTAAGCAGACAATTCATTAATGGTATAGGTTTATTTTAGACGCTTTGATTAAGTTTACTGGAAATTCCAACCTGAAAACAGCTTGTCAGGTCCATATTTGTTCCTGGAACATTAAAAACCTTTCAGATATTAGTGAAAAATCAAGGGTGAGACTACAGTGAGAAGTGATGAGACCAGAACGTGTGAGAGAGAAGTGATGAGACCAGACTGTGTGGGTGAGAAGTGATGAGACCAGAACGTGTGGGTGAGAAGTGATGAGACCAAACTGTGTGGGTGAGAAGTGATGAGACCTGACTGTGTGACTCAGATCTTTCATTCAGCTGGTCCCCAAATTCACATCCATGTTCTCAGAACACAAAGATATACAGCAAGATGATATATAAAAGATCCTCAGAATACACTTACAAACTGTAGAAAAATGTCTATTACGGAAAGAAGTGGAGACGTATCCAATGTCCTCAGTGTAAATAACTTGTGGAAGCACTTACCAAAATGTCCAACATAGACCCAACACATGCTGTTACTCACAGCTGTGACTGGGGCTTAATATCTCTCTCCACCTTTTAACAACAACTAGTTGTTATGTTTACTAGTAATGGATTTGTTAGAAATACTATAACCTTCACATTGAGTTAATGTGTGTGCAGTGTGATGAGCACCAAATGTCTGCAGGTCAGTATGACTGTAGGATGTGATGTGAATCTTTTTCTCTTCTCTGGCTAAACCCAGACTCAACCATCCTCATTTACCTCACAACTTCAACATTGGGATTTGTACAACATTTCCTGCAGTAATATTACGTAAGTTACAGTATTTGTTTTTATTTAGATGATTAGAGATTACAA
Source organism: Brachyhypopomus gauderio (assembly GCF_052324685.1). Taxonomy (NCBI): domain Eukaryota; kingdom Metazoa; phylum Chordata; class Actinopteri; order Gymnotiformes; family Hypopomidae; genus Brachyhypopomus; species Brachyhypopomus gauderio. The sequence goes on along the minus strand of NW_027506919.1, from coordinate 472,497 downwards.
GCATATGAAGTAAAACACACATTTGGTCAAATGTTTAGAACACCCCATATTCACAGGTCAGTAGGTTTTTAAAAACAAAGAATAAACTGAAATTCAATGTACATCAGAGCAACATAACATAATTTTCAGTCAGTAGTTATAAAATCTTCAGCTGTTCTGCAGTAATGTATATAATGAAGCATTGAAAATTGATGCAAAGAATTCCTATGTGGTAATTCTTTGTATCAAGGTGTCCCAACTACTGGTTAACTTGTATGTCAATTTAAATGTAGAGGTGAATAAGAAATTACCAAAGAAACACAGACCATTATGGACATTTCCTTAAGAGACATTGCAAAGAATGCCAATGTGTATCAGTGAATACATCATGAAAGGCCATTTATAACCACAGCAAACATTAACAGGAAGAGGTCTAGCAGACCACATGGATCCAACTCAGCCACTTGCATGATTAATGGCTCACAGGACAAGACCTTCAAACACAGTTTAACACTACAGCCTCTATTCTCTGGATAGTGCATCAGGGAGTCATCACATTTTGATAAATAAAACACTATTACTTTTCATCTCAAATTATTTATCTCTTCTATACTTTAATGTCAGAGAACACCGAGACATTGAATTATGAAAAAATTATTGAAATATGAAATGAGGGTGTTGAAAACTGACTGGTAGTGTAGATTTGAGGTCAGCAAGCACATGGACTACATTTCCAATAATTCCACATATTATGTAAATACAAGTGTTTTTGTTTTGTTAAATGGGTTTATGGAGATGAGGTGTACAGCAGTGTGGAGCTGCTGTTGTGTAGTTCACCATAAACACCCACACAAATACAAGCAGAGGAAGATGAACTGTGTGAGTGTTTCTGCTGACATGGTACCTGCTGGTCTTCGTTTCTCTCTCCAGAGACATCGCCATGGAGATGCGTTGGCCAGCCCTCTTTCTTCTTCTGTGTGTCACTGTGTACACTGATACTCAGATGGAAGATGACGCTGGTGCTCAGAAATATGATGAAAAGAACTTCAAGAACAAGCACATTGGTCCTACTATGACACCTGGTAGTTGTGAGATTGCCATGAAACAACAGAATCGACACGCATGCAAACCCATAAATACTTTCATACTGGACCATCTTGTAAACGTGAGGACAGTGTGTGTAAAAGGCATACATTTGAGAGAGAATTATTATGAAAGCAGTCATAACTTTAATATGGTTATTTGCATGTTAATTCAAGGTTACAAACCACCTAACTGTGGATACCATGGATATAATGTGACAGGCCACATTTATGTGGCATGTGATGGCAACAAACCAGTGCATTATGGACCTCCCACAAACGTAATTCAAAGTGAAAATCAAAACATTTAGTGGTGGACAACAGTTCTGTGCCACTTCTAACATAAAACAAATATTAATGGAAGACAAATGAGTTTTTTTAATGTTATGATAATGTTATAAAGGTTTCTGAGCAAGTATTTCCAAAACATTTAGTGGTGGACAACAGTTCTGTGCCACTTCTAACATAAAACAAATATTAATGGAAGACAAATGAGTTTTTTTAATGTTATGATAATGTTATAAAGGTTTCTGAGCAAGTATTTCCTGTCATCTGTTCCTTGACTCTTTTTACTACTAGTAGTTTTACTACTATTACAAAACACTAAACTGCTGTGTGTGTGTGTGTGTGTGTGTGTGTGTGTGTGTGTGTGTGTGTGTGTGTGTGTGTGTGTGTGTGTGTGTGTGTGTGTGTGTGTGTGTGTGTTGAGAAGAGCCAGATTATTAGGCCCAAATCCAGAAACATGGTTCTGGATTAAGGAAATCTGAGAGACAAATGACTAATATGGAAGGACATGACACATAAGCCTGATAAACTATTATCCAGAAATAAGACAGACTATTATTGACTATTATTGACTAGAAACAAAACCAAAGGAAAGAAACCATAACTAACCATAGAAAAGAGCTGTGGTGTCCCGCCCCCTCAATGTAAATAATAAGACCCATTTATTTTACAGCAATCGCTACATGGCACCCCCTCGGCCACTCGACAATCGTTACACGCCCCCACCCCCCCCCCCGCTCAACAACTTACGTTCGCCACCCCGAAATTCTCTGACGCCCCCTCACTGTATATGTTCTGGCGCCGGCCCTGACCTACCCACAAGCATTAAAGAAAATGAAAACATGCTCATGAATATGCTAGTCACGTAGGGCTCCGCCCCCCTCTTCTAGCTGTCACTCTGGTTACCTGTCCCTTGTGCCTGTGTTTCCCTGCTCGTTGATCCCGCCTTGTTATCTGTTTCTATGGTTTCTGGTCTGTTCCACCTGTGTCGTCAGTGTTTCCACCGGTGTCTTGTTAGTGTTGTGGATTTTGTGAGCTTTGTTCATTCGTGTATTCATTCTGCTGTTCTGTAATATCCTGTTCTGTACGTGCAGTTGCTTAGTTGTGTTTAATATGTCACTACATGTTTCTTGTTCAGACTCCCTAAACAATCTGACCCATGTTTTCCTTTTTGACGCCGATTTTGGAATACCCTTCATTAAATCTTGTTCTCCTCAGCGTTTGTGTCCTCGCTCCACAGCGCACGCTGTGTTACTGTAACGCCTGGTGATCAGGATGTGACTGAGGATCCATGAGCAGAGTGTGCAGGCAGAGTTCCTTTAATTAAAGGAGGACAAAAGGGAATAGCAAAGGGAGAAACAGGCCACGGGAAGACAGGACACCAGCAGCCAGGTCCGAGGACACGGGTGAGGTCAGGGAGAAGTACCGGAGAGCTAGACTGGGTCAAACGACAAAACCAGAACAAGATCAAGTACCAAAAAGACAATCTGAGAATTCACTAGGAATACGCTCAGTAGTCACTCGTAAAGAGGTGGCAATACTTCACGAGTTAGGGCTGGGGAGGATGGGCTTTAGTACTGGTTTCAATCAACTTTGACAGAAAACAGCTGATTCCTAAAATTCCGGTGATTGTGACCTCTGGTGGCGGATGGAGGTAATGACTCCAGGTCTGACAGTTACAATGCAGTAATCTTAAATGAACCAGATAGATCCATTAACTACTGTCTATGTATTTTGTAGGTATTATAAACAACTGCATACATAAAAAAAAAAAATCAGGTTCAATCACTTTGTCATCCAAACATAGATTACTGACATTGAACAGAGTTGTTATTCCACCCACCATAAGGGTTGGGGTTAGGTGGTACTTACCACAAATAACCTGCATCAAGATACATTTGCATCCAGTTCCCTGTTCCACTCGTGTGCTGATTGGGCTCCAAAGCAGAATGACACCAAAATGAGGCAGTACATGAAATATGAAAGTACATGAAAGACACCTGGATAATAGTTCTACTTCCACATGTTCCAGTACATGACATTACCCGTCTTTGTAGTGTTCTACATCCCATCATGCAGCAGTGGAGACAAATCTTTCTGGCTGCTTGTGCAAAAAACTGGAGATAGAATTTCAAACCATCTACATGATTTGTAACGTTGGTCTTATATCGTCTGATGAAGTTATCTTCTGAATAAACCCCACTAGATCTTGATGTACAAGGGATGTGAGTTCTTTATCTATTTTGGTCACCATAATTTTTACATATATTTGTGGAAATAACCACACTCCCCTCAAGTGGGCCTGATTATTTCAGTGTATGTTTTTCACACAAATCTCTGCAAATATCACAGCATGGCTTCTATTTACATAGACCATATTTCATACTACCAAGAAAATGGGTCATGAGGTGTTTTGCACATGTGGCAAACTCATAATGTGGAATCATCAGGCCACATTGGTCAGACACCAGAAAATGATCAACACATCTTCGTGAAAAGATGTTTGGTTTGTTCCTTGGTTGTGTCTGTCCGAGACAGAGACCTGTGACTACAGAGGGTGAGATGGCGGTGTATCTGTCTCTGTCAGACAGAAACCTCAAACTACAGAGGGTGTGTGTATGTGTTTGTGTGTGTGTGTGTGTGTGTGTGTGTGTAGAGACCTCAGACTTTAGAGTTGTTCTAAGAAAACAAATCACACCTAAACCACAGTAAAAATAAAAAAAAACCAAATGCACTCAACTATAACTAATTCCCACGTACAAAAATGAAAATAAAATAATCAACCTGCAAACCAAACCAAAAAACATAAAACAATCTAACAGACAGAACAAACGGCCAATAACAGAAAGATACAAAACACAGACAACCAGACAAATGATCACATCAGATTACCAGATTACCATCAGCAGCGCTGTCAGGAACTGGACCAAACCAGCACAATTATTAAAAGACCAGTATAAAACGCTGTAGTCTTCCTCCCCCTCCGCTGGGAAACTGCATCAAGAACGCAAAAGAAAGCATCATGCCATACTGGTGTGTTCCAAAGTAGTATAGTCAATGACCAATCCACCAAACTACATCAAAACAGCTGAGCACGTTAATATTCAACAGACGCTACTAACCGGTCATCGAACACCAGACATGCTGATACCTGGTAAATATTCAAGCACACTCCACCGAAGGACATGACGCCAGACTCATCCATACTGCACGCCGCCAACACAAAGTTGGATATCCTGGACAGGGAGTAGGAAGCAGACCCAGGCTGTCATCCCCTACCTGTATATAATCTTAAATGGAACCGCCCAGCAATTTACCAGACTGGGACAATTAACAGAAATCAATTAGTGGGGCTATGCCAAAATCCCACTCTGTCATACATGTGTGGGTGACTGAGGGAGACCTGAGACTGCCTAGGTGTTTGGACATAACATTTACCTGTTTGTCAGGTTGTTTATGGTGTGTTCTAAAGGTAAACATATTGTAAATATGAGGAATGTGTTATATCACAAAGATAACCCATGTGCAATAATTACCAAAACAAAAGTGGATTTAATGTTTTGTAGATTGATTCTTGTTTTCTGGTGTTTAATCATCTGTAAACATTTGGTTCTGTGAGTCCCAAACATTTGTTGCTTTTACAGTTTCTACTCTTATCAGTCTATAACTTGTCGGTCTATAAGTTTCTTGTCTTCATGAAACCTCCACATCTGGTAATCTGATGTATGTAGGCATTTGGTGTGTTCATATCCCACCTGGAAGTGGCAGAATCTCATTATTCACCTACATGACTGATAGTTAGAGGGCAGAATGTGCATCAATTGCTCATTACTGCACCCAGCCCCGTCGACAGGGGGGGACAACCGGGTCTGTTGTCCCGGGCCCCAGCGCCAGGGGGGCCCATCAAAGAGCCCAGCAATTTATTTTTATTTAAAGTCTATAATTTTAAATAATCTTGAAATCTTTCATTACTATAACTTTCTTTACTCAAAATAAGCTAAATGGCTAAAATATATGTTTTTTTCTTACCTATCTGCATATTTTCCATTAAGTGCATACACCCCCGCCTCACACTGAAAAATGGTTTGATCCAGCACCTACTGCAGCCGGCTGGTACCCGCCCAACAGCGGGAAATACAGTGGTGGATCGTTAAAGTAAAGTAAATACAGAAATCTGGAGCGCAGAAAAGAAAGGAAAAACATTTACCTGACGAATTTTAATGTTGCATTGTGTTCCAGGTTTGAATAATGCTGAAATTTAGGCTAAAGTACTTGAAAATGCTTGAAATTGTAACTACTTCGTTTCACAACAAATTTCTTTCTGACTGAACAGTTCCTGAATTTATTCATTTATATTTTTATGTATATACTGATTTATTTGTACATGTATTTATTTATTCTTATGTCATTTTTTGTCCTCCATATACGTTAACAAATACGAGCCTCTTGTAATTCCAGGACAAAACATGAGAGAACGTGAAGACGTTAAGATTGGGTGTTTTGAAAATAAACAACCATTAAATAATGTGATAAAAAGCGAATTATTTCGAATCATTTCGAGTATATTTAACTTAATTACATTTTTTTTTAAGTTTAACGTGCTGGGAAATATTGAAATGGACCTTTAAAGTGCCGTACAAGTGCTTTAATTCCACCTTGTAAAGGTGCATGAACCCTGCAAACGTGACTTTGTTCATTGCGCTGAAGCGCGGCGCGCGCGAAGTTACAAAATTCGAGAGGTGCACGACCTCGCGAATCGACAGCGCGTGAGGCCCGGTGGCGGTGCCATTGCGATTACGTAATTTTCGCCGCGCGGACCCTGGCGCCGCGACGCGTCAAGTATAAATCAGTAACCTGTCAGAAACAGCTTTGATGTGTGGCTATATTATATACTACAGAGGAAATTCAAATGACGTTATCGGGGGGGGGGGGGGGGGTGGGGTGGGGGTGGGGGGGGGGGGGGGGTACATGAAACTTTCTTGTCCCGGGCCCCAGCAAGACTGTCAACGGGCCTGACTGCACCTGTCAGATGTCTGCATTGTCTATGACGTCATCACTAAGTCAGAACAAAAGTGAAGCAACAGGTCAATGTTTAATGCCGACATTCACTTGGAAACTGAATGTGTAGTCACTGAATGTCAGACTAAACAGACTAATATGTCTGTTTATCCTCCTCCATCATCTCCCCACAGACCTACAACTAGAAGGTCAAACTCCACCAGTGACGGTGCCTCATGTATATGGTCAAGCTTCTCCAACATCAGTCTATTAAGGGCCATCACAGTACATCACAGTACCATCAGTCATCCACAGACAGACACAGACTTTGCTGCAGAATGTCCAGGTGTTCTTCACAAGAATTAACCCTGCAGATACAGTAGATACAGAATGTCCTGTCATCTGTGAGAATATGTTCTTCAGCAGATAGACCACACGTGTGCTGAAAGGACGTGAGTATGAGAGGATGTGAGTATGAGAGGATGTGAGTATGAGAGGACGTGAGTATGAGAGGGGGTAAGTATGAGAGGACGAGTATGAGAGGACGTGAGTATGAGAGGGCGTGAGTATGAGAGGACATGAGTATGAGAGGACATGAGTATGAGAGGACGTGAGTATGAGAGGACGTGAGTATGAGAGGGTGTAAGTATGAGAGGACATGAGCAGATCAACATAGCATACATTTCAGTCAGTAGTTAAAAAAAACCCTTCAGCTGTTCTGCAGTAATGTATATAAGTAAAGTTTTGAAAGTTGATGCAAAGAATTCCTATGTGGATAATTCTTTGTATCAAGGTGTCCCAACTACTGATTAACTTGTATGTCCTCTCTCTGTGTAAATGTAGAGGTGAATAAGAAATTAAGGAAACACAGACCATTATGGGAAATTGTTTAAGAGTCAAAGAACACCAACGTGTGTCAGTGAATACACCATGAAAGGCCACTTAAAACCACAGCAAACATTAACAGGAAGAGGTCTAGCAGACCACATGTATCCGACTCAGACACTTGCATTATTAATGGCTCACAGGACAACACCTTCAAACACAGTTTAACACTTGTTATTTATCATGTCTCACCTTCAGCTGTGAAGAGAACATGTCAAGCTGCAGTGAGAACGGCAAAAAATGAAAAAAGAGACGTGGTGGGACCATGTAGAATGGAAGAACATCTGATGGACTATAGAAGAATGGAAGAATGTTCTTCTTGATGAATCAAAAGTCTATAATGCAGAGTTTTTGTATGTTGTTGAATAAGTGCTGGTTCCTCTGCATGGAGGAGAGAGTGTGATGATCTGGGGTTCTTCTCCTTGGACAGAGGCCTGCTGAATCAGATGGCCTACCACGACATCATACAGTGACATACTTCAACAGGTCATTTTAGTGATAAACTGTTAAGGGACTAACCAATATTTGTCTCTAGCATTATACTGTATGTCATTGTTCACCACACAGAACATGTCAAAACACATGTGCAATCAATCACTGAATGCAAAATGAAGACTCTGTGTAACGGGGTGACGGATGCAGCAGACACAGCAGGTTGTGCTGGGATGACTTTAATGTCCATTTCCATCATAGACACAGCACAAACTTAAAGCAAGTAAATGCCAGTTAAATGCAAGGGATCAGAGGAGCAGATAGCGCTCTGAACTCTGTAGAGAGTCACTCAAACGTGGGTAGGTGCGCGACGTCAGAGGGGAGCCGCAGGTCAGGTGACGTTATGCAGGACCTGTGGGCTTATAAAGGGGGCGACTGGAAATGAGTGAGAGGTGAAAGGAATTATGATGTGGTCAGTAGGCGGAGGAGTGTGATCTATGGAGTGAACGGGAGGTGGAGTGTTGTGAAGTGGGCGGCTGCCCTGTGGTGCTGGCCCTGCCTACTGTGGCAGTCGGTTTTCAGTTGGTAGTTGCGTATGAATATGAACATGCCGAAACATGGAATTCAAACCTGCAACATTGCCAGTGTCAGCAGTTTAGTTGTTTGTGAAACATTTTGGTTGTTGCATTTCACATCACAGTATCACCTTTAAACAACCTTCCTAGAAAGAACATGTTCGTTCCTCTGTTTTCAGAGTAGTCACATAATTACCATATACAGTCTTTAACCGAATTAACATATGGTGGGAGATAATTAGCTGAAAATAAGCAAAAAATCCCAAATGATCCAATGGATGACGGCTGATGTATTTTTGAAAGACCATGAGCTGAATGTTCTCACTTGCTCTAACAGGAAGTTTGGATCTGTCGCAATGCTGCTTTCTTATGAGATTTGGCTCCTTTGTGGTTTGCTCTGGTTTGGGTGTGATGATTTGGGTGTGATGGTTTGGTTGTGATGGCTTGGTTGTGATGGTTTGGTTGTGATTGGATGTGATGGTGTGGGTGAGATTGTTTGGGTGTGATGGTTTAGATGTGATTGGTTGTGATGGTTTGGGTGTGATTGTGTGTGATGGTTTGGGTGTAATGTTTTAGATGTGATTGTTTGGGTGTGTTGTTTTGGGTGTGATGGTTTAGATGTGATTGTTTGGGTGTGATGGTTTAGACGTGATTGTGTGTGATGGTTTGGGTGTAATGGTTTAGATGTGATTGTTTGGGTGTGATGGTTTAGATGTGATTGTTTGGGTGTGATGGTTTAGATGTGATTGTGTGTGATGGTTTGGGTGTAATGGTTTAGATGTGATTGTTTGGGTGTGATGATTTGGGTGTCATGATTTAGATGTGATTATTTGGGTGTGATTGGATGTGATTGTTATGGCCGTCATGGCAGTCATGGCCTGGTGGTAGGGAACTGGTCTTGTGACCGGAGGGTTGTGGGTTCAATTCCCAGGCTTGAGGCCATGACGAGGTGCCCTTGAGCCAGGCACTTAACCCCTAATGCTTGCTGGGCTAGGGCTGCCCACCACTCTGGGCATGTGTACACCACAGCCCCCTAGTAATCACTAGTGTGTATTTGTGTGTGTGTTCAAATTGCACAGATGGGTAAATGCGGAGGACAAATTTCGATTGGGGTGTAAATTCACAATTGACAAATATGGCACATTTCACTTCACATTTCATGATGGTTTAGATGTGATTGTTTGGGTGTGATGGTTTAGATGTGATTGTTTGGGTGTGATGGTTTAGATGTGATTGTTTGGGTGTGATTGTTTGTTGAGCAGCTGCCACCTTTACAAAGATTTTCTGCAGTGGATTTTCCCAGCAGTTTGATCTGTGCATTTCCATAGTGTTTCCTTGGTAACTTGTGAATTCCAAAGTTCCATTATCAGATTCAAGTGTTTTTTGAGTCGTTCTGTTGTGACTCAATCAAGTCTACACAGGTTTTCTTGGTTATATGTTTTTACATGTAAGCATATTGTATCTCCCACTGCTTGATCCAAATATGGTATTCTCTGGGCTTATTGGACAGACTATCATGTTCCTGTTGAATGCTGGGTAGGAAGGATGTCCTTACACTGCTGCAGTACAGTATATAAGGACGGATTTTGTTAGATGATAGATCAACAACACAGATCAACAGCTCACTTTAACCAGTTCAAGGACATTTTTTTGCTGGGGGATTTCGGGGAGGAGAACCCTAGAGTTGTTGTCATCCAGAGTCCAGCTCTTTCAGGTAACATGATCTATTCTGAATATTGTGCTTAAGATGTGGAACATAATTCCATTGATCCGTACAGATGCTGTATGTATTATTTTCTTTAGTGTCTAGCTGTGTCATTTCCCTCTCTCCCTCCCTCCAGAACCATTGTCATGGAGATACATCAGTTTGTTGTGGGTTTGATGTTGACCTTGTCTGCCGCTCCGTGGGCTGATACCCAGCCCGCCGATGTGAGGGTCAGCTACAATAATTTCCTCACACGGCACGTGTACGGGGGCATGAACACAGGCCTGTGTGACAGGGCGATATATAGCAGGCATATCACCGAAAGACCTGACAATAACAATTGCAAAGAAATAAACACCTTCATTCTGGCCACGCCGCAGCATGTCAGGGCAGTGTGCGATGGCCAGCCTCAGGGTGACGATTATTTCACAAGCAACCAACCTTTTCCTGTAATCACCTGCAAGTTGAACAGTGGAGAAAGGCGCCCCAAATGTCGGTATGAGGGGAAAAGGAGCACTCGATACATTACAGTGAAATGTGACCATGGCTGGCCTGTGCACTATCAAGAAGACCAGGTTGTTATTGGGTGATTAAATAAACTTTAAAGAACTGCAATTAAAAACCAATGTAAAAGTAAATCCACTAAAAATAAGATAATAAACAACCAAATAAACAAAAATATGGTAATGTCCTCATAAAAATTTTTTTCAAAATACAGTATAAAATCATGTAGATTAAAAAATAATGTATCAGTGCTTTTTGGTATTATGGGTGGATGCATTTAAGAATTTGTGAAATGATATAAATTTTGCTCATTCCGTTTTAAATTATTAAATTTTTCTCATATGCATGTATTGGTTTGTCATTGGCAGTTGTGTGGCTACTGAAATCTGGGATTTCAAAACCAAAAACAGAAAACATTTTGTCCATAGAGTTTAATCGTCCAGTGGGGTTTTAGTTAGTGTTTACTCAGCAGGAGCGGCGTTTGGGCTTGTGGGCCTTTTCCATGGGGTATTCTCCATATTCCCTAAATACACAAAGCGAACATCACATTCACATGTGTGGACACAAATGATTTTTGTGTGGTTATTGTGCCTGATCAAGCCTACACAAGTGTTCAAATGTGTGTTTTACACGTGTAGCATTGTGTAAACATACTGCATGCACCACCCCCATAAACCCAATATGGTATGTTCTGTGCTTATAGGACAGACTATCATGTTTCTCTTCAATGCAAGAATTACGGGTGTAAGGAAGAAACTCATATTAACCTGATACTGTTAAAGGAGCATCCATGGGGTAGTGGGACATCACTATTGGGGAAGAGGACATGAGGTAGCATAATATATAATATTATAATTATATTATAATATGTAATAGTGTATGGTAGCTTAACATAAAATATAATAATTATAATATATAATAGTACATGAGGTAGCATAACATAAAAAATTATAATTATGTTATATCATATAATAGTGTATGAGGTAGCATAACAGGGGGCAGTCATGGCCTGGTGGTAGGGAACTGGTCTTGTGACTGGAAGGTCGTGGGTTCGATTCCCAGATCTGAGGCCATGACTGAAGTGTCCTTGAGCAAGGCACCTAACCCCAACTGCTCGCCGGGCTAGGGCTGCCCACCGCTCTGGGCACGTGTGATCCACAGCCCCCTAGTAATCACTAGTGTGTGTGTGTTCTGACTGCACAGATGGGTTAAAAGCGGAGGACAAATTTCGATTGCGGTGTAAAAATCACAATTGACAAAATATGGCACATTTATATAACATAAAATACTTCCTGGGGGGGTTCAGGTTTGAGAAACTTAGATTATTACCCTGGAGACCTGTGCTGCCCTCTGGTGGCCAAAGGTGGCTTATATTATTACTTTTCATTCTGTACTTAAATTACATTGCAAGATTCTGGGTGAATGTTTATAACACTGTACCTGGTTCCTGCCCAGACCCACTCCTCATTTACTCATGTAGTCGTTTTACTTTCACTTTCATTTTGTAACAGCCTGCAGGTGTAACAGCCTACAGCAGGGATTCAGGGTGAGTAAAGTTAGCTGGTTTTACTCTTTACATTAATGATCATTATACATGACTTTACTAACAGGTTACATTATAACAAATGTACTACTGGATTTTATTTAGTCTATATGACCTCACAATCTCCCATCTGCTGTAGGGCACTATAGGAGCATAAAACATGGTGTGATAGGGTCCTGTAGGGGACTACAGGAGCGTAAAACAGGATGTAATAGTGTCTTGTAAGGGACTATATCGAACGTAAAACAGGGTGTGACAGGGTCCTGTAGGACAATATAGGAGCGTAAAACAGGGTGTGATAGGGTCATGCAGGGCACTATAGGAGTGTAAAAGGGTGTCATATGTACTGAAGAGATAAATAAACTGAATAAAGACCTTTAATCTCAGAAGAAGACAGGGAATTGGACTAGAATCCTGGAGAGAACCTTTAATCTCAAAAGAGGACAGGGAACCGGACACGGCCTCTGGAGAGAACCTTTAATGACTCTTCTCTCCTAACTTATCTTTCTCTTTCCAGGTTCAATGTACAGAAATTTTTCTCCTCTCTACAGTATGCAAAAACCTCTCATGTACATAAACATTTAAGAAAACAGAAATATAAATAGACAAACCACATTTGTATCTTTATTTTAAACTTTAATCATGTTTTGTACTGGATATTTTATAATTGGTGCCTGTACATTTTGGACGTTGCAAGTTTGCAATTTTAAAAACATTTTAAACACGTGTCTGTATATTTGTCTGTATCTAGTTAGAAACTCAATACTGCTGAATAAAGTTACATTCAACACCAAGCAGAACAGATACATTTGTCCTGCAGTGGTCAAATTACATTACCTTATATAACCTGCTTATAAATATGCTAATATTCACTTCATTATCTTCTATTATGATGTATTAATCATAGTTAACAATTCGTCACAGTTTTGTGATGTATGTGTGCCATTTAAGCTTTTTACATGGCCACTAAAGATGTGTGCAAGAGTTCTGAAGAGAATCTTCCTGAACCTGATCTCTAATACTGTAGTGCAGCACCCTCTAGAGGATCTATTGTGAAACTGCAAATACTCTGTTCTTTCTTGCAATTAAACTAATGAATGAACATACACAAAAATGTGTCCTTCTTTTCTTATTCTAATGATCTTCAGTAATTATCTATTTCAAGTCCACTACATGTATTGTGTATATTCCTTTGGCTTTATATTTAATATGTTGTAAATATGTTACAAAAATTTAATATAAATGTATAAATATTACGCAAAGGTGTTAACATTTATCATACATGTGCTGGTGAGTTTTCCGTAAGTAATGTAATATGAAACTCACTATTCAAGTTACTTCTGCAGGACATTCTCTTCATTCTTCAAAAGTTGCGTCCATCTTAAGTCTGGAACAACCATCTTTGGCTTCTTCATAAACAAATCCGTTAATTTTTGCATTTATATATAATTGAGGAAGACAGCATGCCTGGTTAACACAACCATCACGATCAGGTGTGCTTACGGTATTCAAAGCGCTGGTAGCAGGACTGGAAATTAAAGGACAAACAGCACCATCTCCTGGAGAAAATAAACCGATGCAGAATAGTGTGGTTTTATCAGATAATTACCATCAGGTTGCAAACTTGACATGTTTTATATGTCATAACTGTACGTAATATAAAACAAAAATATACTGAACAATTATGAATGCTATTATACACCCAATCTCGCCTTCAGCCACTGCAGTCTACTGAGAATCCAGTGTTCCTTCATTCACAGGATTTTTTACCTTCACCAGCCTGTTATGTGTCCGTGTCTGTCTTGGAGCAACCTTCTGCTCCTTCCATCTCTGTCTGCGTCTGCGTTTTCCGGCATGTTCCGAACCTCCACAGCAGTAGGGTTAAGACCAGCACCACGACCAGGGCGGCGAGGGCAACTATCACCCCCAGCATCATGCGGTTCAGGTGTGTGGGAGGCCGGTGTGGGGTCCCTCCATAGTAATCCTCATAGTCTACTGAGGGTTCGGTGCTGGGTGGGGGCGATGAAGAGGTCACAGTGCCCAGCGTCTCACTCCACACACTGACGGGAACGTCCTGGTGGGGGTAGTAATCAGAGTAGTCAACCGTGACGTTGGGGAGATCGGTGGGGTTCTGTAGTGGTGATGATGTCACAGCGGAGGCCAGGGTGAGGAAGACGATGGACAGGAGCAGTGAAGAGATGAAGGGGTTCCTCGGCAACACTAACATGGTGTCTGGAAGTGTGAATTCAGTGGTGACACAGCGGACACTCACTACACAACCAAATTAGAAGTTAGGACACTGGTGGTTTTAAATAAAGGTGCTGTGTTGACACGGACGGGGTTCTGTGCAAGCTTCACAGGTTCTGTTTCTCTTCACAATGCCCCACCCTACAAAAAGAGAAATAAATAATTAAATTGAGCAAAACAAACAAATAACAATCAGATCAGCTTAAGAACTACATTAATAAATGTATCCTGTTTACATACAACAATGTTTATGTATAATATATGTATTCCAAGTGTTCAGTAGTTCGTTGTGTTCATTTCTCTGAACTGCTGCTGCTGGTGTGTTTTCTGCGAGGGGGTGATACGGACCCTCGCGGTTCCGTTCGCAGGCTCGCGGGAGTCGTATATTACGCCAAAGTTTTCATTCACGCATATTAAATCGGGGAAACGGTCGCTCGCCAACCACAGACACCAGCAGCTGTTTAACACACTTTAAACCGAAGGACAGCTCCCAATACATAAATCTTGGTTGCATACCGAAAAAATATTAATACCACGCATTGCTGCTTCTTGTTTGTGGATTTCCCGCTAGAAGTAACAAACAACAGAAACCTTCACAAAAAAACTATTTACTAAAATTCCAACATAACATTTTTAACATAGCAGGTGGCCAGTAAATGTAGCTCAATGTGTTGAAGAGTAAGTAATGCGTTTTACCTTCACAGAACACCACACGCTGGGTGAGGTCCAAGCGTCTTCTTGTGGACTGGTTCAAATTTCCCCAAGTGCCGAAAGAAGATGATTCATTATTATTCATAGGAAGCCTTGCATTGTGTCGCCGAACATTTACGACACACGATGAACAGCTTAAAAACGTGTCGGGAACGTATTTGGCAAAAAAATATGTTTGTCAAAATTTGAGGGTTTTTAAGAAGTAGCCAACACCATAAAAGAATATTTATACGAAAGATTGACTTCTGTTCGATTTCTCTGCTGCGTGGCGTTACGTTTCAACCAAAAACGGACGAGGAGGAAGAGGAGGGGCATGGGATATAGTCATGGGAATAACATATGAGACATTAGGCATTAATAATACCTAATAACTGACTTATTAGACCTATCAGTATTATTATTAAACAGTATCAGTAATATTATCAGTAATCAGTATCAGTAATATTAGACACCAATATTAGATCTTTCAAACCTTATCTATAGACCTTATCTATCTATGTAATTGCATCACCTTTTCAAAAATGTTTTGTTTTATTTAACACAAAAAGAGAAAGAAAGAATTTAAAATACCAATTCCTACTGAACCAATTCCTACTAAGAAGGTTAGCACAAAAATTGTGCCCCAATAGTTGCTGTTTCCCCCTTTGGCTGAGACAACCTTAATTACACGTTTCTGATAAATATCTACCAGTTTCTGACATGGACTATGAGAAAGTTTTTCCTGCTCCTCCATGCAGAATTGTTTCAGCTGTGTGGTGTTTGTGTGAGGTCTTGCACACACAGCCCATTTCAAACCATAGGACAGTTCCAGAACTCTCCTTTTCTCCTGAGCCATTCCAGAACTCTCATTTTAGTTTGAGCCATTCCAGAACTCTCATTTTCTTCTGAGCCATTCCAGAACTCCCCTTTTCCACTCAGCGATTCCTTTGTGGATTTACTGGAATGTTCTGGATCATTTGCATGTTGCATGGTGCAGCTCCACGTCAGCATCAGTTTTAGGCAGCTGGTGTCACGTGTTCCTCCATCAACCTTTGACACAGAGAAGAATTTGTAGTAGATTCAATTATGGAGATCATGCCAGGTTCCTGCAGCCCAGCAGCACCATGACGCTCCCATCTCCATGATTCTCAGCTGGTTAGAGGTTCTTCAGATGTTTCGTTTGGTTTGTGTAAAACATGTCTTTTGTTATCGTCCCCAAATAATTTAACTTTGGAATCGTCTGCTTAAAACACATTGTTCAAGAATTTCTGGTCTGTGTGTAGGTGTTGAAAAATGAGCAGTTTATTCTCCAGAAATGCAGTCCCTGCAGAACTGTAATCAGAAACAGTTATTCATTATACTTTTTTTGGGGGGGGGGGGGGGCGTTACTTTGTTTATAAACATTATTATTTTGTTATAAAACATACTTTTAAATACAAATTTTTAAAGTGTTAAATTCTTGGGCACACATAGTTCTTCTTTATAAATTCTTGGGCGATATTTGCAATACTGCTGGATTATTATCATGTTAAAATATTCCTCTGCTAGGTTAGGGTTAGGTGTCTCGTAACTAGGGGTCATCTGGTCAGTTTTCTGATGCATCCACAGGCATCGTCTATAAAGGTCGTCTCCCCGGCAACTACTGTGGACATGCAACCCTGTGTCGTCACACTCCGCGTCTCACTGTCTGGTCTGTGCTAGTCCTGGCCATGTTTACGTCAAACATGGTGGACCCCATCTGAGCCAATAAAATTCATATTGATCTCATCTGACCAAAGAATGTGCTCCCAAAGAATGTGCTCCCCGTGTTTCTGCTTCATGCAGAGTTTTATCTTACAGTTTTGCACCAAAGAGCAAGTTTCTTTCCCCTGGATGCCACCCATCGAGACTGACTTTATCCTTCGAACTGTCTGAGCTGTCAGAGATGCTGATTCCCACCCACAAGCCCTGTGTCGAGCGCAGAGCCCTCTGTTTTGGCAGTAGCAAAACCGTGTCATCATTTTACAAGGACTTTGTAAAATTGTGCCTGTGCCTCCTGGATCTTCCTGGCTCCTTTTTAATCTTTGTGAAGATGCACAATCAAATTTTTCAACACATCTGCCAATGATTTTCCAGCTGTGATACAGCTATGCATAGAGACCCAGACCATATGTACAAAAAGCTGAAATTTCTGATGATCACAAATCATTCAGTAACTATATTTATGCAGTGAGGCTAACTTGTAATTATAGGTTTTTGTTACTGAATTTTGCAATGATCCCAGGTTTTTAAACTTGTGTTACTCTAGTCTAATATTAATATTATTATAAATAAAGTATTTCTAAGGTAATGGCTAACCAACCAAACATAGTTATGGACAAACAGCTGAAGAGGGCCACAGTGAAAGATACAGCAGCAGAGGGCCACAGTGATAGATACAGCAGGAGAGGGTCACAGTGAT
The DNA here is from genome assembly GCF_052324685.1 of Brachyhypopomus gauderio. NCBI lineage: Eukaryota > Metazoa > Chordata > Actinopteri > Gymnotiformes > Hypopomidae > Brachyhypopomus > Brachyhypopomus gauderio. The sequence goes on along the minus strand of NW_027506919.1, from coordinate 455,132 downwards.
AGATACAGCAGGAGAGGGCCACAGTGATAGATACAGCAGGAGAGGGCCACAGTGATAGATACCGCAGCAGAGGGTCACAGTGATAGATACAGCAGCAGAGGGCCACAGTGATAGATACAGCAGGAGAGGGTCACAGTGATAGGTACAGCAGGAGAGGGTCACAGTGAAAGATACAGCAGGAGAGGGCCACAGTGATAGATACAGCAGGAGAGGGTCACAGTGATAGATACCGCAGCAGAGGGTCACAGTGATAGATACAGCAGCAGAGGGCCACAGTGATAGATACAGCAGGAGAGGGTCACAGTGATAGGTACAGCAGGAGAGGGTCACAGTAATAGATACAGCAGGAAAGGGCCACAGTGATAGATACATCAGGAGAGGGTCACAGTGATAGATACAGCTGAACAGGGTCACAGTGATAGATACAGCAGGAAAGGGACACAGTGATAGATACATCAGGAGAGGGTCACAGTGATAGATACAGCTGAACAGGGTCACAGTGATAGATACAGCAGCAGAGGGTCACAGTGATAGATACAGCAGGAGAGGGCCACAGTGATAGATACAGCAGGAGAGGGTCACAGTGAAAGATACAGCAGCAGAGGGCCACAGTGATAGATACAGCAGGAGAGGGTCACAGTGATAGATACAGCAGGAGAGGGCCACAGTGATAGATACAGCAGGAGAGGGTCACAGTAATAGATACAGCAGGAAAGGGCCACCGTGATAGATACATCAGGAGAGGGTCACAGTGATAGATACAGCTGAACAGGGTCACAGTGATAGATACAGCAGGAAAGGGACACAGTGATAGATACATCAGGAGAGGGTCACAGTGATAGATACAGCTGAACAGGGTCACAGTGATAGATACAGCAGCAGAGGGTCACAGTGATAGATACAGCAGGAGAGGGCCACAGTGATAGATACAGCAGAATAGGGCCACAGTGAAAGATACAGCAGCAGAGGGCCACAGTGATAGATACAGCAGGAGAGGGTCACAGTGATAGATACAGCAGGAGAGGGCCACAGTGATAGATACAGCAGGAGAGGGTCACAGTGATAGATACCGCAGCAGAGGGTCACAGTGATAGATACAGCAGCAGAGGGCCACAGTGATAGATACAGCAGGAGAGGGTCACAGTGATAGGTACAGCAGGAGAGGGTCACAGTAATAGATACAGCAGGAAAGGGCCACAGTGATAGATACATCAGGAGAGGGTCACAGTGATAGATACAGCTGAACAGGGTCACAGTGATAGATACAGCAGGAAAGGGACACAGTGATAGATACATCAGGAGAGGGTCACAGTGATAGATACAGCTGAACAGGGTCACAGTGATAGATACAGCAGCAGAGGGTCACAGTGATAGATACAGCAGGAGAGGGCCACAGTGATAGATACAGCAGGAGAGGGTCACAGTGATAGATACAGCTGAACAGGGTCACAGTGATAGATACAGCAGGAAAGGGCCACAGTGATAGATACAGCAGGAGAGGGCCACAGTGATAGATACAGCAGGAGAGGGTCACAGTGATAGATACAGCAGCAGAGGGCCACAGTGATAGATACATCAGGAGAGGGTCACAGTGATAGATACAGCTGAACAGGGTCACAGTGATAGATACAGCAGGAAAGGGCCACAGTGATAGATACAGCAGCAGAGGGTCACAGTGATAGATACATCAGGAGAGAGATATTATTACTTAATATCTATATTATAATTTGCTTTGTTCTCCAGAAGATGGCGCTCTTTCTCTCTTAAATGTTTTATCACAGCTTAAATCTAAAACATTGAGAGCTTTTCATATCCATTGCAAAAGTTTTGGCAGAAGCAACTTCATTACAGTTTCACAGGAACCATAAAGTATCTGTTGCCAAGATTCACTCCACTGGTCGAAACGCACCTGAAAGAAAACGTGTCACTCAGACACTAGACTTTCTGGGAACTGGGATTACATATCACATCATTTGACTGTAGAATTTAAAGCTGTGGACAGGGTGGGGTGAGGTGGGGTGGGGTGAGGTGGGGTGAGGTGGGGTGAGGTGGGGTGGGGTGAGGTGGGGTGAGGTGTGATGGAGTGAGGTGAGGTGGGGTGGGGTGGGGTGGGGTGAAGTGGGGTGGGGTGGGGTGAGGTTGTGTGGGCAGGGTGGGCAGTTGAACTGGAATGTCTTTTGTTTTGTAGAAGCGCTACAGCAGTGGGAATGGTTAGTGATTGGCTGGTGGGAATAGTTAATGATTGGCTATTCCTGTCCACTGTGGAATAAGCTCCTCTGCTCCTGTTTTGAAAGCATTGTGTCTACATGAAGAATTCACTGCATGGAAACACACACACACACACACACACACACACACACACACACACACACACACACACACACACACACACACACACACACACACACACACACACAAACACACACACACACCATGGGAAACTGGATGCACACACTCTTTCATTTGTGTTTATTTATCAGGTCCTAAATAACAACTGTATGGTCCTCACCAACGTCTGTAAACAAAGTGGCTCAGTGACAGTTAGTGTAGTTGATGAGGTCATGTTCCTGCAGGCCCCGCCCACCTCCTCCCTGCTCCATGACTGACAGCGCGTCGCTTTCGTACTGCTGAACTGCTTTCTCCAAACACAGGGCTGTGTGTAACGTCCACAACTCTCCTGCTCTGCGTCATTGTCCAGAGAATGTTGTTTGAGAACGTTTGTGGGGTTTTTCTGCAGATGTACTTCTGTCAGCCTGTGTTGGGTATTGTTCTTAGCCACTATTCATACTGGATGATCCGTTATCTAGTTATATACGTTTAATGTGTTCCCAGACGCCTGCAGCTTATTGGATGTGATTCACGTTCATCTTCATACATTCAACAGCGGGTGTTTGCTGATATATCTACTCCTGAGAAGACAGATGACTGACATCTGTCCCTCCATCTGTGTGTGTGACTGTAACTGCAGGACAAACCCCTGATTATAACACTTTATTTGTCTGTTTTCCAATTATAAAACGTATACCTTTGGATCTGAACATTTAAATAACAAGAAATGGAACAAGAAATTATATAAAATACAAAAGTTTAAAATCTACTGCTGTCATTCCAGTGAGGAGAATCGTTCTGAAGCTCATTTCAAGGTTCTGTCTGCTCACTGCAGCACTGTCAGATGACCTGCTGTGGATACATTTGGTTGAATGGTTCTTAGTCACATTCTTAGGCCGTGAGAAACGTGAGCAGAGGAGATGTTCCCAGACCTAATTACAGCTAGTGGGTCTTAATTACAGCTAACGCTACTCTGCAGGTCACCGTGTCCCTCTGTTGTCAAGCCGTCACCTGTGCCCTATGAGCATGCTCAGTACGACGTCTGGCCTACAGTCGCACTTCAGGACGTGCAGGACGGTGCGTGCAGGACGGTGCGTGCAGGACGTTGCGTGAAGGACGGTGCGTGCAGGACGTTGCGTGCAGGACGTTGCGTGCAGGACGGTGCGTGCAGGACGTTGCGTGCAGGACGTTGCGTGCAGGACGGGGCGTGCAGGATGTTGCGTGCAGGACGGTGCGTGCAGGACGGTGCGTGCAGGATGTTGCGTGGTGTGATCTCCTGGGGATCAGCTGGCATGTTCATGGGAGGTTTCCATCCTGTATATAGAACTGAAGCTGATTTATTGTTAAGGGCTGTTAAGTGTCCGTCACACACCTGTCATATCCCAGTCGAGGGAGCGAGGGAATCTCACTGGGGGGTGGAGACTGGGAAAGGCTCCGCCCCCGGTGCCACGCCCACATGGCAGACTTTCAGATGAACTCTTTCTGCGGAGCTGCTGTGGTTTTCAGAGTCCCTGAGGGACCTGCAAACTGGTGCTACGATTTTTTTTGCAGAAGCAGAGAGAAACACCACTGTGGGAATCTGCCTGGACTAAATATTCATTCACCATTTTAACTCAATTCATAATACTCACGTATATAAAATTTTACCTGTAGCAGTCGTTGATATAAAAACATTCAAAAGATATCGAAAAATGAACAAATTAGGAAAAGCACACGAAAGTTATAATTCAATAGTACTAATACAGCTAAACAGTGAAAGGGTTTCTTTACACTTCATCCAGTATTGATCCCAACGCTTCAGTAAACATCAGTCTCTTCAATAACATTCACTCTCCTTCACTTTGTGTCCTCGGAGCATCGTAGTGTTTAAACAGTGAGTTACAGTGTTTCATCAGAGTACTTCTCCACCTCCTCCTCCTCCTCCAGCCTCCGCCCGTGCACGACTGTTCCGGCGTGTTCTGAGCCTCCACAGCACCAGAGCTAGCACCAGCAGCAGCACCACCACCACCACCCCGCCCAAGACCCCCAGCTTCAGCGCCAGGGTGGACTCCGAGTCGTGGGGTTGATAGCGGCTGCAGGCCTGGCTCTCCTGCTGGCTGACGCCGGCGGCGTTGACCGCCTGCACGCACACCTCCGCCCCGACCGCCACCTCGCCCAGGTCCAGCACCCTGGTCCTGTCGTTAACCTCCCGCCGGGCCGTCTGGCCTTCCACCCACACACGGTAGGAGGTGACGGTGGAGACGGGCGCGCACCAGTGCACCAGGACGCCGCCTGGGTCTCCGCGATACAGCCGGAGCAGGTGCGGAGGCTCCGGGACCTCCCGCGGCCCGCTCGTCCCCGGGCAGGAGCAGCCCTGGGCGGCCGCCATCGACCGGCACGGCTCCTGCTGGTCCAGGCAGGGGTTGTACTTGCAGCGTGGGGCGGACGGGTTGGCCGTGGGCGGCGCCAAGCTGACGGGCTCGTCGGAGAGGTTCTCGTAGTCGTCCTCCAGCGGGAAGTTCAGGGGTGAACGAGGAAACCCAGGTTGGAGAGTGGCCGTCCGGGGTGATGATGAGGTCACCGTAGAGGTGAGGATGAAGAAGATGAAGAGAGAGGTGACGGGTTTCCTGGACACCACGAACATGGCGCCTGGAAATGAGAATTGAAACCGTTCTGGCTGTTAATGCAGGCCTATAAACAGTTACTGCATGTTGTAAACTGCCACGTTACAACACTGCAGTTCAGGGCAACAGCATGTTCAGACACAGGTCTGATGCTCTGTTTTAGCTGAGAACAAACATGGCTTTCTTCCTCATTTGAAGCTGAGGATGAAGGTCAAACCAAAACAGTAAACGTAAAGAAGCAGGTACATAAAAATCACTTCAAAACAACATGTGCATCTTGAGAAGATTCTCCTCTGAGCCGCTCCTGAGAGTAATCTTCAGTATGAGGTGCGTAAGGAGAATGTTAGTGATGCCGAGGCAAAGTTTTGGTAAATCAGCCTAATCTAAACAGTTTAGAGTGAGTAGCAACCAAAATTATAACAACTCCAGCACTAAATTGCACAAGAAACTGGCTTGTGTATATGTGCTTGTATGTTTGTATGTGTGTGTGTGTGTGTGTGTGTGTGTGTGTGTGTGTGTGTGTCTCAGCTGCTCTTCATTAGAAAGGCATGAGCAAAAGTAATAACTGCTTGCTGTTGCTTCATGCTTGCCTGAAGAAAACAGCTTTGGTCGAGGAAACCTGAAAACACCAGTGAGCTAGAATGCTGAACGACTCCCTCAGTGCTAGTGCGGACACTTGGCTCGAGTGTCACTGATCAGAAATGATCAGAAATGGTCTAGAGTGGAGAAAGGACAGCTCATTTCTGGGGGGTTTCTAGCAGCTAGTACAATGGATGTCTTGAGCTAAACGTGAATGTGCACGAGACACTGCCAGTGTGAGCAGGATTATATGGGCCCAGAAACGTTTCTCTGGTTTCGTAAGAGTTCTACAAAAGAATTAAATGAGCTGCGTCTTACCTGTGAAATGAGAGGTCCAAAAAACCTTCGGCAGTCTTAATTCACAGTAGTCCCTCTGTGTAATGAATCTGTTTCTCCTCTCATTTGCCCGCTCCAGTCTTTATAAACAGCCTCCCCGATTCTCCAACAGACACCTCCCTCTCTCCCCCTCTCTCTCTCTCTCTCTCTCCCCCCTGTAGATTTTTCTCTCTCCAAATTTCTTCACTCAATAGAGCCCCATTCAGAATGGTGTGTGTGTGTGTGTGTGAGAGAGAGAGAGAGAGAGAGAGAGAGAGAGAGAAAGGGGGGTCGCTGGTGCTCTCTGTCCTTCATGAATCATATACGCCCACATTCCACTTGCAAGTGCAGGTTTAAAACCTCTCCCCACACACACACACACACACACACACACACACACACAAAGAATGGTGCCAAAAAAACCAAAGCACTATAACTTTACTGGCATCAGTACAACTCAAGACTGATGAGCTCATGGTGTCAGTGTAACAGCTCACCTGTAGACCACAGCTGGGCCATGGTGAATCAACTACAACTCCCAGAAGTCCCAGAGCCTGCCCAAAGTAGGGCAATCAGGTACTACAGGTGGCACTGGAATGATACATGACTCACTTGCACTGGTCTGCACTGGTCTGCACTGGTCTGCACTGGCAAAGACACGGAGACAGTTCAGTCTTAAAAAAGACACCATGAGTAAATGAGCAAGCTGGATCATTAAACACACATATAAGGGATAAACGAACGAAAATAAATATGAGGGATCAAAAATAAAGATGTGAGGAATAAAGAAACACACATATGAGAGATGAATAAACGCAAATGAGGGACAAATAAACATATAAGAGATCAATAAACACATATGAGGAATAAATACTCAAACTTATAAGTGATAAATAAAGGTGGCGTCATGCAAAGTGCTTGTGCAATAGCTTGTCTGCTGTCAGCTAGCTTGCATCACAGGAAGTGGTACTACACAGAGTGTCATGCCATACGTCACTGTGGCTAGCTGGGAACTACGAGATTCTTTCACTTCCTGCACTTGGCAAGGTCCCGTCCACATCCCCTCCGCGTCCCCTCTGCGTCCCCTCCGCGTCTCCTCCGCGTCCCCTCCGCGTCCCCTCTTCACAAAGACACCAAGACAGTCCCATACGGTTTCAGTAATGAAGTGCTGACCAGTCCAGTTCTTAGGGGCCCTCGGTGAGACACATTTTCATTCTGTCCCAGTGCTCAGGTCACCTGAACCAAGTCACACCGGACACCGTACTTGAGGCCTACACAAGACCTGGACAAGAGGAAAAACACAAACCGTTGGGTGGTCCCTGAAGACCGGCTTGAGAACAACGCTCTAATGAACCAAATGCGTTTGGATCAAACAACCTTGGCCCCGAAACACATACAGAGAAAAGAGCAGTGTAACCCTAACCCCAAACCCCAAGCCCTGACCCCTAACCCTCCCTAACCCTGCACAGAAGGGAGACAGAGAGTGAGTTACAAGTCTGAAAACCATAAAGATGAACCACTGTGCTGTGGTGGTTTTGAACACCAAGCTCTTGCCAGGACTCTACAAGACAAAATGACTGAATTTCTCTGCCCAGACTAACATCACTACTTACTGTAACCTTTAAACCTAACATCAGCACTTAAAAAAATGTTTTTACAGTTTGTTCACTGTTGTTAGTTTGTTCACAATGTGTATTTTACCACCTACCACAGGACAAGCTGTGAGATGACCCCTGACCCCTGCATAGCCACCAAGACAACATAAACTACGTGGCAAATCTAAAAAATATTAAAATATTACTAAATCATTCAAGGATCACCTGGTGTCAGTTGCAACTTTACATGGAGAGTGTATTCCTCATTCTCTCTGTGAAAACATAAAATGATTAATGATATAAAATTTTACAATTATTCACATTATGGTTACAGCTTTGACTAAGGCCTGATAAATCATCAAAGCATATTTTAAAATGCTTTAAATTTAGTTTTCTTCTCTCTCCTCACCTCTGGGGGGTGTAGTGTGATACAGTGGTAGGAATTATGGGTATAAGAGGGTAAGATGGTAGGAGTGGGGGTATAAGAGGGTAGGATGGTAGGAGTGGGGGTATGAGAGGGTAGGATGGTAGGAGTGGGGGTATGAGAGGGTAGGATGGTAGGAGTGGGGGTATAAGAGGGTAGGATGGTAGGATTTAGGGGTATAAGGGGGTAGGATGGTAGGAGTGGGGGTTTAAGGGGGTAGGATGGTAGGAGTTGGGGTTTAAGGGGGTAGGATGGTAGGAGTGGGGGTATGAGAGGGTAGGATGGTAGGAGTGGGGGTATAAGAGGGTATGATTCTAGGAGTGGGGGTATGAGAGGGTAGGATGGTAGGTGTGGGGGTATAAGAGGGTAGGATGGTAGGATTTAGGGGTATAAGGGGGTAGGATGGTAGGAGTGGGGGTTTAAGGGGGTAGGATGGTAGGAGTTGGGGTTTAAGGGTGTAGGATGGTAGGAGTGGGGGTATGAGAGGGTAGGATGGTAGGAGTGGGGGTATAAGAGGGTATGATTCTAGGAGTGGGGGTATGAGAGGGTAGGATGGTAGGAGTGGGGGTATGAGAGGGTAGGATGGTAGGAGTGGGGGTATAAGAGGGTAGGATGGTAGGAGTGGGGGTTTAAGGGGGTAGGAATGTTAGTAGTGGGAGGTGTAAGGGGGTAGGATGGTGGGAGTTGGGGTTTAAGGGGGTAGGAATGTTAGTAGTGGGGGTATAAGGGGGTAGGATGGTAGGAGTGAGGGGTATAAGGGGTAGGATGTTCAGGGGGTGTAAAGTGTAAGTGTGTGTGGTACCAGCCCAAACAACGGAAAAAACCCTGTGAGGTAACGTTAGAATGCTGGGAGCGTAATGCTAATGATGCATGGATCAAACAGGGTGTGTGATGAGGTCAGTGATGCTACTCAAGATCCTGTTCAGTTTCATAGTAAAGCCACAAGCACAACATTAACAGCACTGACACAATCACCACAAACGCCACAGATGCATTAACAGCACTGACACAATCACCACAAACGCCACAGATGCATTAACAGCACTGACACAATCACCACAAACGCCACAGATGCATTAACAGCACTGACACAATCACCACAAACGCCACAGATGCATTAACAGCACTGACACAATCACCACAATCACCACAAACGCCACAGATGCATTAACAGCACTGACACAATCACCACAATCACCACAAATGCCACAGATGCATTACCAGCACTGACACAATCACCACAAACGCCACAGATGCATTAACAGCACTGACACAATCACCACAAACGCCACAGATGGGGGATTCAGGTGGATTTGGTGGTTGCAACAGCTTTGAAACTGTGTGTCAGTGTGCCGTGTTCAAGCTTCAGTGAGCAGCTATTGTCGAGTTCTGAGAAGAGCTGTTGAGTGAGAAAAAGGGAGAGAGACAGAGAGAGTGAGACAGAGAGAGTGAGACAGAGAGAGTGAGACAGGAGGGTTTAGGAAAGCACAGGACAGAGAAATGGGACTCAGACACACGCAGACTCAAGACTCAGACACACGCAGGAGTGAGCCCAACACTTACACACGCAGGAGTGAGCCCAAGACTCAGACACACGCAGGAGTGAGCCCAAGACTCAGACACACGCAGGAGTGAGCCCAAGACTCAGACACACGCAGGAGTGAGCCCAAGACTCAGACACACGCAGGAGTGAGCCCAACACTCAGACACACGCAGGAGTGAGCCCAACACTCAGACACACGCAGGAGTGACCCCAAGACTCAGACACACGCAGGAGTGACCCCAAGACTCAGACACACGCAGGAGTGAGCCCAACACTCAGACACACGCAGGAGTGAGCCCAACACTCAGACACACACAGGAGTGAGCCCAAGACTCAGACACACGCAGGAGTGAGCCCAAGACTCAGACACACGCAGGAGTGAGCCCAACACTCAGACACACGCAGGAGTGAGCCCAAGACTCAGACACACGCAGGAGTGAGCCCAACACTCAGACACACACAGGAGTGAGCCCAACACTTACACACGCAGGAGTGAGCCCAACACTCAGACACACGCAGGAGTGAGCCCAACACTCAGACACACGCAGGAGTGAGCCCAACACTCAGACACACGCAGGAGTGAGCCCAACACTCAGACACACGCAGGAGTGAGCCCAACACTCAGACACACGCAGGAGTGAGCCCAAGACTCAGACACACACAGGAGTGAGCCCAACACTCAGACACACACAGGAGTGAGCCCAACACTCAGACACATGCAGGAGTGAGCCCAACACTCAGACACACGCAGGAGTGAGCCCAACACTCAGACACACACAGGAGTGAGCCCAACACTTACACACGCAGGAGTGAGCCCAACACTCAGACACACGCAGGAGTGAGCCCAAGACTCAGACACACGCAGGAGTGAGCCCAACACTCAGACACACGCAGGAGTGAGCCCAAGACTCAGACACACGCAGGAGTGAGCCCAAGACTCAGACACACGCAGGAGTGAGCCCAAGACTCAGACACACGCAGGAGTGAGCCCAACACTTACACACGCAGGAGTGAGCCCAACACTCAGACACACGCAGGAGTGAGCCCAAGACTCAGACACACGCAGGAGTGAGCCCAACACTCAGACACACGCAGGAGTGAGCCCAACACTCAGACACACGCAGGAGTGAGCCCAACACTCAGACACACACAGGAGTGAGCCCAACACTTACACACGCAGGAGTGAGCCCAACACTCAGACACACGCAGGAGTGAGCCCAAGACTCAGACACACGCAGGAGTGAGCCCAACACTCAGACACACGCAGGAGTGAGCCCAACACTCAGACACACGCAGGAGTGAGCCCAAGACTCAGACACACGCAGGAGTGAGCCCAACACTCAGACACACGCAGGAGTGAGCCCAACACTCAGACACACGCAGGAGTGAGCCCAACACTCAGACACACACAGGAGTGAGCCCAAGACTCAGACACACGCAGGAGTGAGCCCAACACTCAGACACACGCAGGAGTGAGCCCAACACTCAGACACACGCAGGAGTGAGCCCAACACTCAGACACACGCAGGAGTGAGCCCAAGACTCAGACACACGCAGGAGTGAGCCCAAGACTCAGACACACGCAGGAGTGAGCCCAACACTCAGACGTTTGTTCAACTGTCCGGGTCTTCAGGACACTCAGAGCTGGAAGAAGAGCAAGTGGTTTGTGTGTGTGTGTGTGTGTGTGTGTGTGTGTGAGAGAGAGAGAGAGAGAGAGAGAGAGTGAGTGAGAGAGAGAGGAAGATAACTTTATTGTCAGATACAATGCTGTGGCATTTTTAGTTTCAAAAGAAAACCCTCTTCTCATATAACTATTGCTTCACAGATTCCTGGCAATGGCGAAAGAAACGCTTTTAAAACAGCAACCAAAACCATGTTTGTGTTCAGAGTGTGTGAGTGTGTGTGTATATGAATGTCTGTGCACATGTGTGAGTGTGTGTGTGAGTGTGTTTGCCCATTACACTCAGGCAAGTTTACAAGCGGGCTCATACTTCTGTTGCCTCTAGACCATAAACTTTTGAATTCTGAACTTTGACCTATAAACCTGCAGTTTTTTCGCAGACGTACAGTATACAACAGGCGTACCAACACACTCCGCCACCGTATCAGGATATTTCCCAATATTCCACCCAACATTCCACAGCTACCTTCTGTCAAAAGTTCAGAGCTCTGCTGCCTGCTGGCCGGACCTGAACGCGGTACACGTGTTCGGCTCTTTACACGGACCTCTGAAAACCCCCCACAGACGTCCTGCTCCTGGAGGTCAAATGGGTTCATTCCCAGATGTTTTCCTCCCTACTTAGATTATTAGCAGGAAGTATTCTTTTATTTATCTTCATTATTATCAGGATTATCTTCATGTTTCTGCTTTGGTTCATTTATTGGGCACAAAATGTTAAATTTTTTGTAAACTATCCCACTAACCACCGCTTAGGAATTACATTTTATTTGGCATGATATTAGATGTTGCAGATAACTGTAATTGACTATAGCAAATCATAAGACAGCTTATACATATTCATGAACTGTGAACCATTCAGACCTTCTCTCACTCTGCATACCTCTGTTCACGATGGCATGCATATGCAAAAACTGCATTTTCGGATGCAAGCAGGAGAAAAGTTATTCTACTTTACTCTGAGGCCTAAAGGCTGTAATTTCTTGCCGGGGCTGAAGTGACGTCCAATAACAGTATCTGTAGCAAGCCGTTTTTCTGCAGACTCATTTGAAAGTTGAGCTCAGTACAGGTTCTGCGTTGCCAAGCGTGCTGACTAAGTGGGCGGTTACGTTTGAGACTGAGGCTGCCACGCCCACCCAGAACAGAAAGAGGCGACTAAAACATTCCAGACCCATGACGCAGATCTATCTCAGGACGCGGAGGCCCGGTCCAGACCCGGGCAGGGCTGACCCCGCAGCCTCTCCTGGACAACCGGCACCTGTCAGTACCAGGCAGTGCAGTGTGACCTTGGGCTGGGGGGTGCTAGCCAGTCTTTCTGTTCAGCTGATTCAAAGAACCAGTGAGGAGGCAGGACATTCTTCTGCTGTGATTACTGGCTTCCTTCTACATCTATGGCCTGATCAGACTCTCCGTCTAGACTTTGAGCACTTTTTGCCTGTGTTTTAGGGGTTACGCCTCTCTGGTGTGCACGTCCCCTCTGGTGTTCATGTCCCCTCAAGATTCCAGTGCTTATAAAACATGTCTCTCCACACTGCTCCTTCCTGCCGGATGTCCTCTGTATGTAATGGCACATCTGTCTTTCCATCTTCCCCTGTCTCTCTCTGTTTCTTTCTCCCCCTCTCTGTCAGCACATCTGTGAGCGGTTAACTGGTGTGTGTGTGTGTGTGTGTGTAATAGTGTAGAGTGCAGCTGTAGAAAAACAGATCCATATTACACATCCTGTCTCATTGCTGGAATATGAGATGCTGGGTGTAGTCTACAGACTAAGTGACTCTGTGTCACGTGTGTATGTGTGTGTGTGTGTGTGTGTGTGTGTACATGTCACTGAGGTAGTTAAGCCTCAAAATGTGGGTGTGTGAAGTCACGAGCATCTGTATGCCTGTGTGCATTTAGTTTTAGTGGAATGTGTGTGTTTGAGTTGACTATGTTTGTTTGCATGCATTTAACGACGTGTGTTTATGTTTTTATTTCTGTGTCTGTTGTTGCGTGTGCTAATGTGTGTGTTTATAACACATATCCGCACACAGGTGGCTTGAGCCTTCACTCCTATCTCTCTCTCCCTCCCTCTCTCTCTCTCTCTCTCTCTCTCTCTGTTACACTACCACCTGTTGTTTAGGATCAGAGCTGGAACTCAGACGGCATCTCTGCGAGGACGTGGGGTCAGGGGAGTGCTGTCCTGAACAGAGACATGTGCCCCACATGCATTACAACACACATATGGACACGGCTCAGCAAAACCCACCAGCATGTGTATGTGGCCATTAAAATAACCAAGCAGGAATGTTATGAAATGATACCACAATCCAGTTTGATTGTTTACTGGAACATGTTGATGAGGAATGAGTGTGTGTGTGTGTGAGAGAGAGAGAGAGAGAGAGAGAGAGAGAGAGAGAGAGAGAGAAAGAGAGAGAGAAATGGAGAAATCGAAGATTTATAGACTAGCTGCTGATGTCAGGCCAGCTAAAACCTGCCTGCACTAAACAACCAATCAGAGTTTGACGTGCCCTAGACAACCAATCAGAGTTTGGCATCCATCAGGCAGAAGCTGGATGTTAGTGGCAGCCAGAGAAAGAACCTTAGAGGCCATGGAGTCCCACTCTTACTCACCCACTGTATGTGTGTGTGTGTGTGTGTGTGTGTGTGTGTGTACACACGACAGGGAGATCAGGAGAGTTGGAGACAGAAAGAGACTTATAAATCACACTGGATATAGTGAGACAGGCATTATGTGATGTTAAGGGGCACAGACAACGACATCCAGTCTGGGATGGACAGACAGACAGACAGACAGACAGAGACAGACAGACGGGTGCCGCATCGTCGCACCATGTCAAGTGAACAAGGTGTGTGGACCCAGATAAGCCAGTCAGTCTGAATCACCCCTGTACTGCCTTCTCCACACACACACGCACACACACACGCATACACACACACACACACACACACACACACACGCATACACACACACACACACAACACACACACACAGACTGTACCCATCTGCCACTGTCAGTAAAGGAGGTATGTGACGGTGTTCAGGGTGGTGGTGTAGAGTCCCAGGACGCCGACCATGAGGAACTCGAGGAAGTGAGAGATGAAAACGGAAGGATGGGGAGAAGCAGTAACAATTGGGGCGGGGCCACAGGGACACACCAAGGCCCCGGACCGCACACTGCACGTCTGGGTCAAGCTGTGGACAGCAGTGCATGTCCACACAACACCAGTCAGGTTATTCCAACCCGACGCCTGTGAACAACAGCAGCACCGTCAATAAATGTAGCAGCGAAGTTACAGAGGAAGGAACTCTGGCCCTACGACCGAGACCTTGATCCCAGGAACGGACTGTCAGAGGCTCCGGCTGGGATGCCAGAGGTCTGTGGCCACAGCGCCACCTGTATGTCGTCCCAGTACCTGCACTTACCTTGTGCTGCGAGGCTGTCGGTGGTCTCACCAGACGACTCTGAGCGCAGTGGGTCAGGAGGCACAGAAACTCCTTGTCCACTTCCACACGCTTTCCACACCTGCTGCGTTTGTCCTGTCTCAGAGCACTTTACACCCCTGACGGAAGAGGCCACACGGAGCTGAATCCGTGCCTGCGCCCGTCACCAGACGACAGTCAACGGTGTGCGTGACTGTCAACGGTGTGCGTGACTGTCAACGGCGTGCGTGTTCGTAGTCGACGGCCCATGAGCACCGCAAGACAAGCACTCGGAGCCGTGGACACCAGTGCACAGCCGTGGACGTTCCAGCGACCAGGCCAATGGTTTGGAACCACAGGCAAGAAATTCCCAAAAAAAACCTGAGCAACAAATGTTGAATCGCAAATATGCAGATTCCACTGTAGTGGTATTGTGGTATAATGGTATAGTGGTATAGTGCTATAATGGTATAGTGGTATAGTGCTATAATGGTATAGTGGTATAGTGCTATAATGGTATAGTGGTATAGTGCTATAATGGTATAGTGGTATAGTGGTATAATGGTATAGTGGTATAATGGTATAGTGGTTACACACAAACACCTTTGACATCAAAAGACTGATTAACAGAAATGGAAGGGGGGGGGGTGAGGGGGGGTTAATCCCGCTGCCACACAGCCTTCACTGTTAGATGAAACGCGAACATTGGGGATTATTAGGGATTATTGGGGATTGTTCTGCCAGTGGCTTCTATAAGCTGGCTAAGGAGAAATGCATGTGGTTTCCTAGGTAACAAACTCTCTCCATCTCAACTCAAAGCTGACTCAAAATCCCAGTCCCCACACACACACACACACACACACACACACACACACACACACACACACACACACACACACACACACACACACTCTGGCTAGGTAAGCGCCACCCTAAGAGAGCTGTGGCTGATGGAGATGGGCGTAGCACACTTTCTTCCTGTGGTTTAACCACGCCCCCTGGAGGCTGCCTTCCAATGCAGAGGCCAATCACAGCGCTCTCCTTGCTAAACATCTGTAAACAGCTGGGTGTTCTCCACCAACTAAAGTTTAACGGTAGAGCAGAGTGTGCAGTCTTATGGGAGCACACACACAGCTCACAGTGAAACACGTAAACAACTGTGCAGCCCACAGCAAGGAGGGACTTTTCTATGAGTGGTCATGTGACCTGAGAGAAAAGAATAACGCTCCTAACAGACAGCAGGAGAAAACTTCCCCCTGATGGGGCAATTATAAAGGGTGAGAATACTAGTTGGCTCATATACAGACTTCTTCAGTTATAACTGTAACTGTTAGGAAGAAATGGAACCACATAAATAATATTAATATTTGAAAAGAATGCTTATTTATTTTAGCTCTGTGCCTCATTAAACTGTAGTTCCTTTTCTGGCCAGCAGGTGTCACCAGTTGAGTTTGAAAAGTGATCCTCATGCAGTTTGTGGTTGTGTTAATTAGATATTAGCACAGCTAATTATCACCACTGCACACAACACACACTTCAAAGCAACACAGATCAATGGTAAAGAGGACTGCAGGGGAAAAGAGCACGTTTGAACACACACACACACACATACACATGTCTGACAGAGATTAGTTTCTCAAAGTGCTTTACTCCAAAAGAATAAATTAATTTTCCTTGTTAATACCATGTAACCACACACACACACACAAACACAGGAACCTGGCCTCTTTTCATGCAGTGCTAAATGAAACTGTGTGTGGATGTCTGTGTGTTTGTTTCCTTCCTTCTGGAGGTTCGTGCATGTGCAGGGATCTCTAGAAGGACCACAGACGCTCTTGTGTGGGTAAAAGTCAAGAGCATCTCAGTCTCCAATTGGATAGTTTCCTTTTTGAAAAGAGACAGTTAGAAAATAAAGGGATAAAGAGAGGAAGAGGAAGGAAGGGAGAGGAGGTCTTATTATATGCATACGTGTGTGTGTGTGTGTGTGTGTGTGTGAACTGGCTTAGTAACATTTGCTGAGTGCTGTTTTTCTCCAGTATCCTGAAAACATAACGATTGTTTCCCATGCTAATGTTGTGAAGCACAGGCCCCTCCACACCAGCCACTGCACCAGCCACACAGCCACCTGTTAAGAACAATCAGTGTTGGCCTGAAGAGGACACTCATCACTGCCATAAGGCGGTGCTTATTCCGGCCACTAGAGGGCAGAAGGCAACAGAAAACTCCCCTCTAACCCCAAATGGTACCATGACTGGCAGAGAGGTGTCACAACAGCACGAGGTAGAGATTGATGAGCAGACACAACACACCTGTTTCCTGCTCTTCCTACTCTTCAAAGTCTTTGCGTCCTCAAATTTGGCGTGGTTTGCAGGCCACAAACGTCTTCCTCTTCCTCTTCATCTCTCGCACATTTATGACTCAGGAGGACACATATTCTAGACTGTGATGGCTCGGGAGACAGAAGTCTTTCTCACGCAAACAGCGTCCTCATTGTCACGTCTGCCTCACCTGTGAGTCCTCATTCTAACATCCGTCTCACCTGTGAGATTAACTCATCCAGCACCTATTACCGTCTTTTTTCTCCCCAACGCAAAAGAGAAACAGACGAGACACAAGAGACGAGACGAGTGTGAAAAGTGAGACTTTTTTTGACTCTTCGTTCAGAGAGAGGCCAGGTAGCCATGGCAACGTAGACCTGAGAGATTATGCAGAAGAACTGATAGTGAGACGAGACTCGAGTCACCCATTTTATCATCATCCCACATTTATTCACTCACTCACTCACAGGCCCCTCCTGCTTTCTTTTCTTCTTTGACGCTGTTCATCTTTCTTCCTCGGTGTTATGCGACGGCAGTATTTCATGTTGCCCTGTTGTTGTTGCATTGTGTTTGTCCCTCAGGTGGGCGTGGACGATAAATCTTACGCAGCGCCGTCCGGTATTACGAAACGTCGTCCAGTCTTACGGAGTGATCGCTAGCGTTCACTACCGAGGCTGAGGGCATTCACTACCGGTCCGGAGTTCCATGGCCAGGAACAGGTGACTCACCATCTTTTCAACAGACTCTCCATTAGTGAACCAGCTCGTGAACAAACCGCTGAAGAACTACAGAAGCCTGACAGAACCACACATGGACTCGTTTGACCTTTTAGGCCTGTGGCACAGACTTTATTTCTTTGAAATGCTCAGTATTTTTAAGATCATTTTTTCAGTGTGTCAAGTCCAAAAAAGAACAGCTACAGTGTGGCAGTGGTGCTGAGCTGTTTTTAGGGCAGTCATTTAGGGGCTCTGATGTCATCGCATGCTTCATCTACAAATGCCCTCCTCACTGTGTCAGTGATCTGAAGGACAGTGAAGGAGAGAGGAAGAGAGGGAGAAGGAGGAACATCAAACAGCGAGAGAGAGAGAGAGAGAGAGAGAGAGAGAGAGAGAATGGATGGAAGAGAGAAGAATGATAAAAATGCTACCTGATTCTTCTATACCCACTCAAGCGTCAGCAAGTATAAATAAACCTCCAACATAGCAGTTCGGTGCAGCAGGGTGGATCCACACACACGCACACGCACACGCACACACACACACACACACACACACACACACACACACCTTAATGAGCCGGCACCAGTATAAACAGCCTATAAAGCACAGCTTGGTAAGGCAGCCTCGCCTGGCCGCTGTCTCTCGCTCAGACCGAGTGTCCACCTGAGTTTCCACCTGCACAAGGACATCACTCCAGTCCCACAGACCTGGAGCAGCCCACAGAAGCATCCGGAAGCATCCGGACACGGTCTGGCCCCGCTGGTCATGTGACTCATGTGATTTAACCGAGGTGCAGGTAACTTCTCAGGGACTGTAGTCACCTGGGTCGGTCATACATTGATCATCATATTCCATCACTCCAAGACCAAATCACTGAGAACATCCTTTGTTTATGCTCTGCTAAACATTCTAGATTATTGGGATTAACGGGGTTAATCTGAAGCGGACGAGCGGGCCCCCGAACGTCGCGCGGGGCCCCTGGCGAACCGCTAGCCACTGAATAATTGAAGAGCATTTTGTTGGCTGTTTAGATAGGGCAGGGCAGCCCTGGCGACCGGCACCATGACAACTGTGCCAGGAGCCAATCAGAATCAAAAGATGTAGCTGTCCCAGTTCCAGAGTAATAAAAGTACATGAGGGACTGGTGGATCATGGGAGTGGAGGAAGAGAAAGAAGAGAATGAAGGAGAGAAAGTGATAAAAAAAGAGAGAGAAACCAAAGTGAGGGAACGGACCAAAACAATGGTGTTATGTCATAGAGTGAGGGGGATTTTAATCCCACAAAGGCTGCTGATTAAACACAGATGCCCACCACGTTCCTGTCATAACTGGAAGCCACCGCAGATCTCACCATTCACATCACTCCAGCAAGGTGCTTCCCCCTTAATCTCCTAGTCCCCCTTAATCTCCTAGTCCCCCTTAATCTGGAGTCCAAAGCACTGAAGTCGTGTGAACATTTTTGACTGGAAGAAGTGCCTTCAAAATGAGGTCAGTCTGCTGAATCCACACACACACACACACACACACACACACACACACACACACACACACACACACACACACACACACACACACACACACACACACACACCATCCTACAACATGGCATCAACATCAGACTGCCCCCATTACAGAGTAAACAGTCACATCCATCCATCTTCGCCTCCACCCAAAAGCTCCTCCGTGCTCCTCTCCCACTCACGTCTTAACAATCCGCCTCACACCTTCATTCTCTGTTCATTATCGCGTTTATTAACTACCGTCTTCGCCTTCTTCGCCTCTCGTGCGCACCTCTCGCAGTTCGCATCCACAGCCACGTGATAAACGTGAGAACAGGGGACCGCCCACGTGAGTTCTTCCTTCACTCACGCGCTGCAGGAGTCAGCCACGTCACGCCTCAGAAGCTCTTAGATCAGTGGTGGGAGTAACGAGACACTCGGTTATATGTATGAAAGCACCACAGTGTTGATCTGGGCATCTCGGTTTGGGCCAATTACACCGTAATGAAAAGGACAGGACGAACGACACAGCGCTTGCCCCCAGCTGCACCTTCACGGCGTGGTCCAATCATACGGCACGTCCTTCACTCATCCACCTACTTTAGGCGGAGTCACGCACCGCTCGGCGCTGCGCTGCAGGATCACTGGTCCTGAATGTCATATTTACAGTTTACACTCACGGCCGTCTGTCATACTGAGCCACGATCCAGAAGAGATGTTATTTCATTGCACTGCATACCTAAATATACAGCTGGAACGGCTACAAAAAACTGATTTTTGGATCTACTGAGTTAGTCGGTGTCTAAGTTTAAGCAGAAGAATGTTGTTTTTTGAACTAATATATTCAGTTATGCGCTGCCCTGTCGAGACGTCTGAAATGTCTCGTCGTGCAGATCACAGGCCAAACTCTGAAGTGTTACTATGATATGGAATGTTATGTCGTTGACTACATATCCTATATTACAGGAAAATAACAAAGCGGAAAACGAGAACGAACCGTCCCGCTCTTTGATCACAAGGGGCAAAACTTGGGTACATTTTCACGGTTTGAATGACGTTTGGTTACCAACTCCACACCACAGAGGAGGAAATCATGGCGAGTACAAAACAGCTCAGCACAAACATACTGGTTCGCCTTAAGGTCTAGTAGTTAGGATGGAGTTATTACTCTGTAGTTATCTGCTGCTCTGCCTGTGTGTACACCACCAGAAAAGACAAGAAAGGGAGATAGATGTGAGACAGATCTGAGAAAGAGATCTGATAGAGAGAGAGAGAGAGAGAGAGAGAGAGAGAGAGAGAGAGAGAGAGAGAGAGAGAGAGAGATCTGAAAGATCCACTGCATTACCCCAGCAGGGATCTGGTCCAAGAGCTTTTAAAGCAACTACCAGCTGCTGGAGATCTTAAGGTGAGAAAAAGTAAAAGTCGAAGAGTGAAATGTGACCTTAATATCTTTAAATCGTACTAAAACAGAATTATGTTAATCTGGATCAGAATTTGTGCGTTGTGTGTGAAGACAGCTTGTAGTGTTTTTGTTTTCCAGTATCTTACTTGTCTGCTGTTTATGGGTTGCTCACAAGCACGCACACACACACACACACACACACACACACACACTCACATTGCACAGCTGTCTGGCCTTTCTTTTTAAGCCAGAACCTTCTGAAAGTAAAATAAGAGATTTTAGATAATGCTTTAGAGCTTTGTGATTAAGAGTGTAACAGACTTACCAAATGATGCAGTGCAAAACCTGTAGTACCACTGAAGCAGCAGGACACGCTAGAGCAGGGGTGGGAAATTAATTTTTACAAGGGGCCACATGAGAAACCTGAATTGTGTCAGAGGGCCACACAAACAATAATAACGTCATCACAGTGGCTCCGCCCACCTCACGCAAACTTTATACTTGCCGCATCACATTCTGTGCAGTGTTCTCCGAAACGATGTGTGTTGGTATAAAGAAACACCCCTCAAAAACAGGGGAAGGAACATTTACCTGACCAATTTTAATGTTGCTTTTTGTTTCAGATTTGAAAAGTGTTGGAATTTAGGCTAAATACTTGAAAATGTTTGAAATTGTAACTACTTCGTTTCACAACAAATAACCATCTGAATGAACAGTTTTCCTGTTTTACGTTAACAAATACGAGCCTCTTGTAATTCCAGGACGAAACATGAGAGAACGTGAAGACGTTAAGATTGGGCGTTTTGAAAATAAACAACCATTAAAAAAGCGAATTATTTCGGATCATTTCGAATATATGTATAAATATTTAACTTAATTAAGCTTAACGTGCTGGGAAATATTGAAATGGACCTTGAAAGTGACGTACAAGTGCTTGAATTCCACCTTATAAAGGTGTATGAACCCTGCAAACATGACTGTTCATTGCGCTGAAGCGCAATCAACAGCGCGTGAGACCCTCCGCCACCGCGATTACATAATTTTCGCCGCGCGGACCCTCGCGCTGCGTCAAGTATAAACTTGGCTTAAACCTAGCTTTAAAGCACTTCTACGGCACTTTCAATGTCCATTTCAATATTTCCCAGCTGACTCAGGTTCTCTCTAAGCTCGGTTTCTGGAACGGAAAACCTGAGCTTTTGTTAACTCTGAGTTTACTTACCCACTTTCTGGAATACCCCCCTGTTCAGTCAGCTATTTGTTGTGAATCGAAATACAGTTACAATTTCAAGCATTTTCAAGTACTTTAGCCTAAATTACAGCACTTTTCAAACCTGGAACACAATGCACCATTAAAATTCGTCACGTAAATTTTCCGCCGTTTGCGGAGGTTCGCGCGAGGTGCAACGTTCACTCCCGAAAGTATAAATTCAGCCTTAACTTGTCGCTGATCACCTACAGTGTTTCTCGCACAGCTCACACACACGCAGGTATGTCCACACGGAATTAACACAAACGTAGCGCTTTCAAAATGAAAGCGTCACAGTTGTATTGCACGCACGACATAGATATTTGTTTCATTTAAGATTGGCCTCTCGCGGGCCGGACAGGGACGCACAACGGGCCGGATGTGGCCCGCGGCCCGTTGTTTGCCCAGGTCTGCGCTAGAGTAACTACGGCAGTAGGGGGCAGCACGCTCCGTGTGTTGGAGATGGAGGTGTAACTGTAGGGGGCAGCACGCTCCGTGTGTTGGAGATGGAGATGTAACTGTAGGGGGCAGCACGCTCCGTGTGTTGGAGATGGAGGTGTAACTGTAGGGGCAGCACGCTCCGTGTGTTGGAGATGGAGGTGTAACTGTAGGGGCAGCACGCTCCGTGTGTTGGAGATGGAGGTGTAACTGTAGGGGCAGCACGCTCCGTGTGTTGGAGATGGAGGTGTAACTGTCCCCTCACAGGCAGCTGCAGGGACACAACACTGCAGAGCTCTAAGTGCAGGACGCAGTCATTGTTCTGGTCAATGCTGAGTGATACAGTATGTGTGGTGGAGTATTTATACATGACACCACCATGTCATCTCTCTCTCTCTCTCACACACACACACACACACACACACACACACAGGATCAAAGTGAAGCCTCAGATTAGGGACCGATAGAAATCACAAAAATAAGAAAATCAAACTTAAAAAGCTTTTTAAATCACCATCCTACTAATTAATTCATTCTACACCCTAGTTAAGTGCCCTCTTGTGAAAGAACACACACACATCCACAGCTTTTTCATTACAAATGCAGTAAATCTGCATATTTAACGTTAATTATGCTAATCAGCCAAACCTCTGTCATTACATCCATTCTAATTAGCCATTTATCAATACAGCGATGTGTTTAGAATGCTTGTTGCCTCGAGCCAGAAATAATCAATTACAGAGTTATCACACCCTTATCCACATGGAATAGCAACACGCCCAGACAGCTGTAATCAATTCCAGGGCATTCTTATTGCAGCTTTATTTCTATTAGAGTTTTTCAAGTTTGCATTAGTATAACTGGGGGTGCGTGAAATGTGCAGACACATGA
This sequence comes from Brachyhypopomus gauderio, assembly GCF_052324685.1. NCBI lineage: Eukaryota > Metazoa > Chordata > Actinopteri > Gymnotiformes > Hypopomidae > Brachyhypopomus > Brachyhypopomus gauderio. The sequence continues at coordinate 432,137 of NW_027506919.1, read as the reverse complement.
ATCACAGGAGCAGGTAGAGAATCCAAGAATCATACTTGAACCTTCATAGAGGAGACAACCCTCACTCAGTCAGTGGGCAGCCAACATGCAGAGATAACCACACATCAGATGAACCATGCATTCTGTTACAGGACAGATGAACCATGCATGAATCCTGTTACAGTACAGATGAACCATGCATGAATCCTGTTACAGGACAGATGAACTATGCATGAATCCTGTTACAGGACAGATTATCCATGCATGCATCCTGTTACAGTACAGATGAACCATGCATCCTCTTACAGGACAGAATTCCCATGCATGCATCCTGTTACAGGACAGATTATCCATGCATGCATCCTGTTACAGGACAGATTAACCATGCATGCATCCAGTTACAGTACAGATGAACCATGCTTCCTGTTACAGGGCAAATTAACCATGCATGCATCATGTTACAGGACAGTTAAATAAGACTGGATGACAATAAACTAGCTGTCATGTAGGAACGAACAGCTGACACATTACTCATGTCCGTTTCAGTTAGCTGTTCCCTAGACGGTAATGTTTCTACCACTTAATGTTGAAGCTCAAAAAAAGAGTTTTACTGTGTCTGAGTTTCCCAGCCTGGAGACTGTTGGTTTAGCCCAGAACGCAGCTGTTTCAAACCTATAAATGTTTTTGACTGCCTTTTTAAACTCACGGGAATGTTCACATTTTATTCTTGGGCACCTGTAATTAAAATCTACTGAGCAATAAACACTGGCAGGGAGACCTTCTCACTTCACCTCCTCACACTTCACCTCCTCACACTTCACCTCCTCTCACTTCACCTCCTCACACTTCACCTCCTCACTTTACCTCCTCACCTCACCTCCTCACCTTCTCACTTCACCTCCTCACACTTCACCTCCTCACTTTACCTCCTCACCTCACCTTACCTCACCTTCTCATTTCACCTCCTCACTTCTTCTCACACTTCACCTCCTCACATCACCTCCTCACTTTACCTCCTCACACTTCACCTCCTCACTTTACCTCCTCACCTCACCTTCTCACTTCACCTCCTCACACTTCACCTCCTCACACTTCACCTCCTCACACTTCACCTCCTCACCTCACCTCCTCACCTTCTCACTTCACCTCCTCACACTTCACCTCCTCACACTTCACCTCCTCACTTCACCTTACCTCACCTTCTCATTTCACCTCCTCACTTCTTCTCACACATCACCTCCTCACTTTACCTCCTCACACTTCACCTCCTCACACTTCACCTCCTCACTTTACCTCCTCACCTCACCTTACCTTACCTCACCTTCTCACTTCACCTCTTCACACTTCACCTCCTCACCTCACCTTACCTCACCTTCTCATTTCACCTCCTCACTTCTTCTCACACTTCACCTCCTCACTTCTTCTCTCACTTTACCTCCTCACTTCACTTCTTCTCACTTCACCTCCTCACTTTACCGTTTGGAGGCCTCACAACCCATACCTGTCAAGTTTTGTATTTAAAAATACGGGACATTTCCCGTATATGACGTCATTGCCTAATTTGCATAATCAGTTATTTGCATATAGCCGCAATCGAGGCTGTAGGAGAAACGAAAACATCTTTGGAGTGGCAAAAGTGAAGAAAAACACCCCAAATATGTTTTGAACTACAAATGAATTAAAAAATTTAAAATTTCTAGTGGTATTTCTAGCTACAAATGGGGACATCTCCTGGGCATATTTCTGTGCCTTTAGCCCGCGTTTGTGCTTGGCAGATTGTTCGTGCTGACGGACATCGTTCCTTCCCCCATGAGAGACACTAAAATCACAGCTAGATATCTTACAGAATGAGTAGCTGTGGCCCTTCATGCTCCTCTTTAGGAAAATTAATTCCCTGTCACATTCGTCAAGGTACTTACATGTACGCTTAGCTTTTTAGGCAGGACTGCCTTCTCTCGTTAAATCCTGATTTGTTGTTCCACGTTTGCTCCCACTGTCGACACTAAACCCGCGAGTTTTAAATTATATATTTTTTTAAAGCATTCATGTGCCGCGCCAAACAGAATTATGTCACTAGCCTCGCGAGAACTGCTACCTGCAGTAGTCTGGGTAGCAGTTCTTGCGAGGCTAGTGACAGAATTCTGTTTGGAGCGGCACATGAATGCTTTAAAAAAATAAAAATTGAAAACTGAAAATACGGGACAAATACGGGAAAATAAAAATACGGGACGTCGCCGGGACAGAGCGGTAAAATACGGGACTGTCCCGGCCAAAACGGGACACTTGACAGGTATGTCACAACCCTGACCGCACTACACCAGCATTCTTTACTAAGGCAAAACTAATCACAAAACTAATCACGACCACATTAGTCCATCACTCTGGGATCCTGCAGTACCATGGTGGGGAAGCACTGTGACCTCCTCCCTTCCTATTTTATGTTACGGCGATTGACATCCAGACGTCTGTGGGCTGAATTAGCATTAGCATCCATTGATCTACAGCTTCATTTCTTGATAGCTTCAACAGCTTCAACAACTGCAATGAATAAACTGCTTCAAGCTTTTCATACAGTGATGATGTCCACCTGCGAGTGTACATGGCTGTGAGAGCAAACGGCTGCTTCAATCTGCAAGAAAGAAATTCGTAAGAAGGGCTGCACAATATATTGCTTGTTATCGTGATGTTGACCTTTGCGATATCGCGATACCGATAACAGGAATCAGTGACTCTGAGCATTATGACCACTCTCACATGTATGTGCTTTAGGAGTCATCGCATTTCACATGACGTCAAAATCCTCAGGAACGACCCATTCTGGGATGCTGTTTGAACAGGAAGTCCTGAAGAAGAACGCCAACTCACTCTTCATCCTGCAGGAAATGAGCAGTAAACGGAAACATGCTATACGTTGAAATCCCCACTGATCCCCAGTGCTATATGCTGCGGAAGCAGGTCAGTTCTTTCATAACTCAGACACTTACACGGGATGGAAACCGGCATTAGATTCTCTCTCATGCTTCAGCTCGTGTCACGCTATTCCACAACACGTACTTACGCAAAGGGTGTAGGGGGTTTCCCCGCTCACGTTTGTTTACAAATAGCAGCTACAAAACAACCTGTAGTCATAATGTGCATCACACAAGTGTGAATGTGCACACACAGTCTCCTACACACTCGCGCACACACAGTTCCTTACACACTCGCACACACAGTCCCCTACATAGCATGCTGCACAGATCTGGATCTATGTGGGTTGCTCACAGAAGAAGCGCTGGTGTGTGTGCATGCGCTGGTGACCACGGCAACAGGACACCAGGCCTTTCTATTTGGATGCTTGTTCAAGTGTCACTGCAGGGTTTTCAGTTGTCACAGGTGTCCCATTAAACACAACCTTGTCCAGAAAACACAACCTTGCCTCTTTACCACCCTGTCCTCTGCGCACACACACACACACACACACACACACACACACACACACACACACCCCTGAGGCTCTTGCATGTGTGTCTGCCCTTGGTTGTGTTGTTTTGTTCTGATGCTACTTCAGACCAAGCCAGAATAATGCACACAGCACCTGCAAAAGAGGATAATATTTAATCCTTATAAATTATAAGGGCATAAACAAAAAAAAAAACCCAGTATCACTGATTATAAAAGTAAACACAAGGTTTTCAACAGTGGTGTCCAAATAAAAATACGAAGTATACAAATACTTCATTATGATACCTGCCATCATGTGACATCTGAAAAGATCTGTAATTCAGTGCTCTGACCAGAGGGGTCGCTAGAGCCCAGAATCACAGGAGCCCAGCCGCTTCTGCTGTTCCTGGACAGCCGTGGTTGCTTTTAGTGGTGGTTGTTAGGCACAATGCTGTTTGTAAAGGAAACAAAAATTATTTCAGTGTTTGGCACGTATATTTGGGCCTCTTGAAGTGTCTCTCAACTCACAACCTGTGAAATAAGACAACCCAGTCAACCAGCCAATCACATTTGGCTCCCCTTGCTAAATCAAGAGGAAGTCATTAGCATTATGTCGCCCCCAGTTTGAAATAGGTTCCCTTTAAAAATGAGCAAGATCAGAAAGGAGAGGGGAAAGCACAAATAAACAAGCCTGCTTAATCCTAGAGTAGACCTGATGAGTTGACTAGATAGACCGTGTTGTGAAGCTATATTTATATCTAAAGCCTGACTTCACAGGAGATATTTGCTTTGCTACAAATTAGTTTACTATGTCAATGAATGTTGTTAATCATCCAAAATGGGCAAATAGTTGGTAATCGGTAACCGTCGGTTACTAACCGATATAGTTTGTTAAGCTAGACTTGATGTGTGTTGATAAAGGACTTAAATTGTGAATATCAAAACATATATACTTTGATACTCAGTCCAACAATGCTACAGCTTCTCTTTAAAGCTGTGATACAGGGATACACCATTACGGCTTAGGAACAGACCTAGTGCGCGATGTGATGACGCGTGACTTTCCCTGTGGACCAATCAGAGCTTCACCTGGTAACCTAATAACCAATCAAATGAAGGGCCACTCCCACGACTCCAGCCGTCGCCCACTGTAGGTAGCCCTTCCTTTGCATATTTGATAGATATTATACCATCAATAATATCACACACACACACAAAAACCCATTTGCCATATTTATATTATTTATTGCCTCAATTAAAGGTGAATTTAAAAACTTGAAGGTAAAATGTGAAGGGAACCCAAAGGAAATTGAAAGCTTTTTCTGCTGTGCTCTGTGATGAAAGTAAAATCACAACGTACCAGTTTGCTGGTGGTTCATTTTCATTTTGTCAGACATGTAGGCTAGCCAATTGCTATGAGTAATCATTATTTTTATCATTATTTTGATTTAGTTGTTCTAATTCATTTCATGAGCAAACTGCCACAAAACTTTTTTTTCTCTTCTCTATATTATCCATTTCATTTCAATTATGGGTATATTATATAAAAAAAAATCTGTTTTAATTTTAATTTCATTTGTAAACATGTATGTGAAGAGAAACAGCAGCAGTGAGTTTGCGTTTTCATTTTTCTTATTTTAAATATAATTTTTGGCCAGATTTCAAGACAGATGATACAGCTTAAAAAGTGGAAAAACTGGGCATTGTTCCCCATTATTTCTCTCTCTCTCTCTCTCTCTCTCACACACACACACACACACACACACACAGTTTCAGAGGGGAGCGTAAGGGGTGTGTGTGTGTGGGTTAGTTGGCCACAGAACGGTGGGTTTTGTAGATTAGCCACCATATGCGTTCTCACAGGGGTTTCTGCTCCCACAGGCAGGAGCCAGACAGCAGAAGTCACCTTGGTGACCGCACAGTCACCCGGACAACCAGCTGGGTGCAGACAGAGCGCACCTGGCCAACACACAAATACACGCATACAGAACTCAGTGTATAAAGTGTACATGTACTACTGTATACACGCATAACACACACACACACACACACACACGCATACAGAACTCAGTGTATAAAGTGTACATGTACTACTGTATACACGCATAACACACACACACACACACACACACACACACACACGCATACAGAACTCAGTGTATAAAGTGTACATGTACTACTGTATACACGCATAACACACACACACACACACACATACAGAACTCAGTGTATAAAGTGTACATGTACTACTGTATACACGCATAACACACACACACACACGCATACAGAACTCAGTGTATAAAGTGTACATGTACTACTGTATACACGCATAACACACACACACACACACACACACACACACGCATACAGAACTCAGTGTATAAAGTGTACATGTACTACTGTATACACGCATAACACACACACACACACACACATACAGAACTCAGTGTATAAAGTGTACATGTACTACTGTATACACGCATAACACACACACACACACGCATACAGAACTCAGTGTATAAAGTGTACATGTACTACTGTATACACGCATAACACACACACACACACACACACACACACACACACACACACGCACGCACACAGAACTCCAGTGTACCTGGGACTACTGTATACACCCATAAAACACCACACACACACACACACACACACACACACACACACACACACACACACACAGTGAAGGTTGATACTCTAAAACACAGTCACAACACTTTTCTCAAAATTCAGTTTATTAAATTTAGAAAACACCATTTTCTTAATGGTTGATAACAATAGCAGGAACACAGTAATGAAACGCCGTGGGGGAGGGAGGGGGCAGGCCAGCCCCTGAGTTTAAATCTGGTTCCTCTTCCTGAAGTTGTAGGTTCACTAGCCCCACCTCCTTACACACAGGAAATGATGCACATGGAAGGGAAGTGGGGAACAGTGGAGAGAGGAGAGGAGAGAGAGAGAGGAGAGAGAGAGAGAGAGAGAGGAGGGAGAGAGAGAGGGAAAGAGATGGAGAGAGTGAAGGAGAGAGGGAGAGAGAGGGAAAGAGATGGAGAGAGTGAAGGAGAGAGGGAGAGAGGGAGGGAAAGAGATGGAGAGAGGGAGGGAGAGAGAGGGGGAAAGAGATGGAGAGAGTGAAGGAGAGAGGGAGAGAGAGAGGGAAAGAGATGGAGAGAGTGAGGGAGAGAGGGAGGGAGAGAGAGGGGGAAAGAGATGGATAGAGGGAGGGAGAGAGAGGGGGGTGGAGAGAGAGGTGATGGTGGTGGTGTACATGAACTCCAGGGACATGAAGGTCGGGGTGATGGCAGCATTCTGATAATCCAGACACGTCAGGTAGACGCCACATCGCAAAGTTGCTTGGTTTTCAAGTGAAGGTACTTCCTGCCAAAGAAGGTACGAAACAGACAGAACAAACGAGAAAACCAAAAACGTACTGAATGTCATCCCGTAACCAGAATGTCATCCCGTAACCAGAATGTCATCCCGTAACCAGAATGTCGTTCCGTAACCAGAATGTCGTCCCGTAATCAGGTGTTGCCCAACCAAAGGGTGGATGAGGAGGAATTAGGGGGTCTTCAAGAAGGCGGGGCATCACCATGGAGGGGCGGGGCATCACCATGGAGGGGCGGGGCATCACCACAGACACTCAGACATTGCTCAGACACATCAGGACTGTAGGGGAAGGGGAGTGCAAACATTGTCTTTTTCCTGGAGAGACAGACAGAGAAAGACAGAGAGAGAGAGAGAGAGAGGGAAAGAGAGGGAGAGAGAGAGCACGCCCACAGAGGGAGACGCAGACGCAGATTAGCTCGTCCGTGCGTCCATCAAGTCCTCGTGCGTCCATATTTCTGTCTCTGTCTCCCTGCGGCCCTCTCTCGCCCCCTCTGGCCTGTCTCAAGGTGCGGCGAGGGGCGACTCCCGGCCGGGCGAGCTCCCCAGGGCCAGCTCGTCGGGCGGGAAGACGGTGAGGGTGCAGGCGCGGATGCCGCCCAGCGACTCGGGCAGGTCGAACACCTTGTGCCACTCGTCTCTCTCGGGGTCGTACTTCTGTACGATCTCCACCATGCAGCGGTTGTTCCAGGAGTAGCCGCCCACCACGTAGATCTTGCTCTCGAACACGGCCACGCCCACGTCGCTCTGGCCGCGCAGCATGGCGGCGATGGGCGTCCAGGCGTCCAGCGCCGGGCTGTAGTACTCGCAGCTCAGCACGTCGTCGTAGTCGCTGGTGCCCCGGAAGTGGTTCCCGCCGATGACGTAGAGCCGGTCGCCCACCGTGCACATGCAGTGCAGGCCGCGCACCGTCGTCATGGGGGCCTTCTGTGACCATTTATCAGCATCCGGGTCGAAGCACATCAGCTCCTTCTGGAAGGTGTCGTGCGTGATGCCGCCTACACACACACACACACACACACACACACACACACACACACACACACACACACACACACACACACACGATTTCAGCTTAGACACTAAGGTAACTGCTGCCTTCAGAGGGTGTGAGTTTTTGATGCATGTGTGTGTATATATTATAGAGATAATGGGCTTTATGTAATGAGTACTGCAGAAATAATAAATCAATGCATTACACACACACGCACACACATCAAAAATCACTGGTGCATGCTCACAGAGTATCACACACACACACACACACACACACACACACACACACACACACACACACACACACACACACACACACACACACACACACACACACACACACACACACACACACGCACACAAACACACACACACACACACACACACACACACTTTTCAAGTCCCATTCAGGCAGTCTGTCCTGTCTGCAGTGGTTCCAGTATTACTGATGGATGTGTGTATGTGCAGCCGCTGTCTAGACTGTCTGGGCTCCAGGTCTACAAACTCCAGATCAGCTGCTCATCACCACAGACCTGTGGCACCGCTGCTTACTGCAGAGTTAGAGGTAACCAACTAACTGAACCTGTGATCCCACACACACACACAAACACCTTTATAATTCACCACACACACACCTTTATAATTCACCAAAGCAAAACAGCAAAAATTATGCATGCACCTCTATCTACAACACACACACACACACAAGTGCGTAGACAGACAGCCAGAGAGAGGGAGAGACACTCACGAAGTGATGGACACACAAAAAAAAAAGAAAACAGGCCATGTCTACAGGGATGGCTGAAAATAAAGAGCAGAGCTATCCCATCAGGCACCTGGGCATTAGCCAACCCACCCCTCCCTCCTTCTCTCCTTCTCTCCCTCCCTCTCTCTCTCTTTCTTGTCCGTATGCCTCCCTTCACTATTCACTCATTTTTCTCTCCAGCAGAGAACTGAGGGAGAGATGAGAGAGGGGGATGAAGAGAGAGATGAAAAAGATGAAGAGAGAGAGAGAGAGAGAGATGAGAAATAGATGGAGATGAAGAAAGATGAAGAGATAGAGATGTAAAGAGAGATAGAGAGATGAGAGAGAGAAGAAGAGAGAGGACAGGCAGAGTAAAACAAGATCAGCAAATTCTAAATATACACCAGCGATGGAGAGAGATGTGAGTGTGTGTGTGTGTGAGTGTGTGTGTGTGTGTGTGAGAGAGAGAGTGTATTTGTGTGAGTGTGAGAGTGTGTGTGTGTGAGAGAGAGAGAGACAGTGTGTGAGTGTGTTTATGTGTGTCTGTGTGTGTGTGTGTGTGTGTGTGTGAGAGTGTGTGTGTGTATGTGAGTGTGTGTGTGTATGAGTGTGTGTGTGTGTGTGTGAGAGAGAGAGTGTATATGTGTGAGTGTGAGAGTGTGTGTGTGTGAGAGAGTGTGTGTGTATGTGTGTGTGTGAGAGAGAGAGTGTGTGTGTGTGTGAGTGTGTTTATGTGAGTGTGTGTGTGTGTGAGTGTGTGTGTGTGAGAGTGTGTGTGTGTGTGTGTGTGTGAGAGAGAGTGTGTGTGTGTGTGTGTGAGAGAGAGAGAGAGAGAGAGACAGTGTGTGAGTGTGTTTATGTGTGTGTGTGTGTGTGTGAGTGAGTGCAAGTGCAGGGGAGAACAGCACAGGAAGGGGAGAGTGTGTGTGCAGGACTCAGTGCCACATCTCTCCCCTGATGGTGGCCCAGTACCCAACAGCTCCAGGTGTTCAGGATGTGTGTGATAGTCACAGTGGAATCAGTGTGAGCTCTGACATTTCATTCCGTTCCTCTGAGTCCGTTTCTCTCTCTCTCTCTCTCTCTCTCTCTCTCTCTCTCTCTCTCTCTCTCTCTCTCTCTCTCTTGACCCTGACACTCACACCCTGACCCCAACTCTGACTCCCTGACCTCAGCACTCACACCCTGACCCCATGTCTGACTCCCTGACCTCAACTCTGACTCCCTGACCTTGACCCCGACACTCACACCCTGACCCCAACTCTGACTCCCTGACCTCAACACTCACACCCTGACCCCAACTCTGACTCCCTTACCTCAACACTCACACCCTGACCCCAACTCTGACTCCCTGACCCTAAACCTAACCCTGACAGCCTATACAGTAGGGGTGTGATGAGATCTCATATCACGAGATCTCGCGAGATATAACTCAGTGAGATTTCTCGTTAAAAATTTGTCTCGCGAGATTTGTGATCCAGCAAGCAGCCAGAATGATGTCGGAAAATACAGGTATTACTATTGAAGATGCACCCGCCACTTTCAAATCGTTAGTTTGGCAGCATTTTGGGTAGCCGGCAGAAATGATAAATGGCAAGAGAGTGACTGATAAGACACGGACCTTATGCAAACACTGTATGAAAATAAAGGTCTGGTTAACGACGGACCAGAGTTACGACCGATTTTTTTTTTATTTCGCGCGATGCGCGGAGGAGCAGTGGCAGCTGGAGTGTTGGAGTGCTGGTGTTGGAGTGTTGTGTACGATAAGCTGAGGCAGCGCAGCCCATCTCGGCAACGCGATCACTCTTTCTCACGCTGTACCAAAGATGTATACGTATATACGGTGTCTGCCCTGTATGCACGAGAACATTGTTTGTTTTTTTCTTTACTATATTTACAATTTAGCGTATCTAAATCTAGGGTCACGCTTAACAACCGACTTTTCAGTCTCTAACCCCGTCGTTAAGCGGGGACTCACTGTAATATTGTTTGCAATTGAGAAAAGGAGAAATATTTCATTTTATTTATTTAATTTTAACTTTTATGAAATTTTATTTTAATTTCAATTTGTAGAAGAAGAAGTTTATTAAAAGTTTATGCTTACATAATGCATGTTAAGAGTTATAATAAACCATTTAAAAATGCACGTGTAACTCAGTTAAATAAAAGTCTGTTGTCCAGTCATATAATTTGTCATTTTAGTGTTCTTAAAATCTCGACTCATCTCGATCTCGTGAACCCAATATCGTGTCTCGTCTCGTGAGCTGAGTGTATCGTCACACCTCTACTATACAGACTTCTGAGGCCAAATGATTTCATCAATAAGATCAGCTTTCACTTGTGAAACTGGGGCTGGTGTGTGTGTGTGTACCTGAGATGTACATGTATCCTCTGTACACAGTGGTATGTGTGTGTGTGTGTGTGTGTGTATATGTACCTGAGATGTACATGTATCCTCCGTACAGTGGTGTGTGTGTGTGCGTGTATGTACCTGAGATGTACATGTATCCTCCGTACACAGTGGTGTGTGTTTGTGTGTGTGTGTGTGCGTGTATGTACCTGAGATGTACATGTATCCTCCGTACACAGTGGTGTGTGTGTGTGTGTGTGTATGCACCTGAGATGTACATGTATCCTCCGTACACAGTGGTGTGTGTGTGTATGTGTGTATGTACGTGAGATGTACATGTATCCTCCGTACACAGTGGGGTGTGTGTGTATGTACCTGAGATGTACATGTATCCTCCGTACACAGTGGTGTGTGTGTGTGTGTATGTGTGTACCTGAGATGTACATGTATCCTCCATACACAGTGGTGTGTGTGTGTGTGTATGTGTGTACCTGAGATGTACATGTATCCTCCGTACACAGTGGTGTGTGTGTGTGTGTGTGTATGTGTGTACCTGAGATGTACATGTATCCTCCATACACAGTGCCTGCGTGGCCATAGTGGGGCTCGTTCATCTTGGCCACGTATGTCCATTCGTTGGTCCTGGGGTTGTAGCACTCCACCGTCGCTGCAGAGGGGGAGACAGAGGGTGAGTGTGTGTGTATCACCCTGTTTGCTGCCTGCACAGCTATAGCAGCACTTTAAAATTTAAGGATTGACAGAAAGGAAAAACACACACACACACACAGATTCTGGAATATCCTTGGCGAGAAGTCAGATAAAGATCTGGAACAAGCAGAAGAGCTTGCACACACACACTTTCAGGAGTTCAGTCCTGGCCTTGGGCTCAATCAACCTCTGTATAGACACACACACACAAATACACCCATACATACACATGCGCACACACACATACTCTAACTGTCATTAGCTGTCATTAGCTTTCAACTTCCTGGTTATTTATTCAGCCCTGCCCCCTGTTCAAATCCAGCCTCGCCACAGTGAGTCAGCGGTTGTGATCACCACGGCCGAGAAAACCGAAGCTGCTGGAGATGAAGATGACCGCATCCTGCCGCCTGACGAGCTCAATTAAGACTGCCCTCTTTACACAGTCCTGCTGTCCCTTAATGATGACCACAGCTTGCCCAGTCTCCAGAGGCCCGTCCACTAATGATGACCTCACAGCTGAAAAATATCACACAGTACCTCCGGTTCTGTCCAGCGGAGAAATCTCTTGTGCAGCATAATGATGACCTAAAACTCAGACACTGCTGCCTAATGACAGTGACCTTCAGAGAAAAATGATTTTAAAACCTCCCCAAGGAAAACTAAACGGTTCCCTGACGTCTACCAGGAGACGCACGACCTGCTTCAGAACGGAGTATTGCCATGGGAACCTCGTGCTCCGTCCTGAACGTGTGACAGAGTTCCCACGAGACCCTGCTCTCTTTGATGATGTCACACGCGACATGTCATTCTCTGGGTCATGTGACCATCGTGGGGGGCGGGGACATGGCTACTCGGGTTCTCTCAGTTACAAACTCTGCAGTTTGCCGTGTTGTTGACTCTGCAAATCCACAAACACACACACAAAGTGAAGGGTGTGTGTGTGTGTGTGTGTGTGTGTGTGAAAACAAAAGTAATTCAATTCTGAGCAATGGAACCCATTTGACCAGCATGCTGCTGGTTGCCATGGTAACAAGGTCCATGGAAACGTGGGCAGTGGAGCAGTAAGCAGCAGTGTGAGGTAGAAGTGGGGCCAGAGAGAGAGAGAGAGAAAGAGAGAGAGAGAGAAAGAGAGAGAGAAACAGAGAGAGAGAGAGAGAGAGAGAGAGAGAGAAACAGAGAGAGAGAGAGAGAGAGAGAGAGAGAGAGTGTGCAAGAGAGTGTGTGTGTGTGTGTGTGTGTGTGTGTGTAAACCCGTCACAGGTGTTTGAGGATAACCCCTTGATGCTTTATTTAGCTGCACTAGTGTGCAGGATTAGATTTATGTGAGCGTGTGTAGTGGGGTGAGGTATCTGAGGGGCGTGGTCTACTGACAGCATAAATGTTATTTATTTGCTTATTTGTCCAAGCATGAACACACACTTGATTCTGAACGTGTACGAGAGTGTGCACTTACATGCGCCTTGTGTGTGTGTGTGTGTGTGAGAGAGAGAGAAAGAAAGAGAGAGTGAGAGTGTGTGTGAGAGAGAGAGAGAGAGAGAGAGAGAGAGAGAGAGAAAGAGAGTGTGTGTGTGTGCACACTCAGCATTCCGCACTTTTCCACCCAGCACCCCAGGAATCTTAATTACCCATGTTCCTCTGGGGCTTTCATCCAACCAGACACCCTTCACTTCTGCCTGTTGCCGCGGACACGTAACCACGGCAACCGACAGATGACCCCCGGGGTGTCTGCAGTGACCCCTGTGAAGGTGACATGAAACGCTCGCCCAGTGATGTGTGAAGTGAGATATGATTTGTGTTCTCTCAAATTCACTGTAGGACCTGAACACACTTCCATTATGAATTAGATGTTATGATATTCAAATATATGCTTTGTTATAAATTATGTTAAAAATCCTCATGAGACCGAACAGCACGCAGACACGGCGCTGGACCTGTAAAACTGCTGCGAGTCCCTCATCACGGATGAACCTGAATCAGTGCTGTAAAAATGTGGATTGTCAAGTTCACAGGAGAAACCTGTACAGTCGAAACCAGACATCATGAATTTGGGAGTAACCACATGGCAAAAAACCAAGACATCATGACTTAAAAATAAAAGAATTGGTTACATGAATGTATGAAAGATGCTATACAAAAAGATTATTGTCATTATTATTATTATTATTATTACTATGAATAAATGCACAATATCTGGGGGGAAGGACATAACTCATACAGCGATCCAACCCTGAACCCTTCATACATGATAAATACAGGTTGAGGGAGTTGAGCCAGGACCTGTGGGCCCAACACTGCACCAGGAACCGGTGTGTGTGTGTGTGTGTGTGTGTGTGTGTGTGTGTGTGTGTGTGTGTGTGTGTGTGAGTGTGTGTGTGTGTGTGTGTGTGTGTGGGTGTGTGTGTGTGTGTGTGAGTGTGTGTGTGTGTGTGTGTGTGTGTGTGTGTGTGTGTGTGTGTGTACCGAGAGTGTTCTGGTTCTTCACGCATGTCCACACGTTCCTGTCACACAGTCTCTCTCCCGCCCTTCCCCGAGAGCAGGGCTGTATGTTCCCGTAAGAACATCCCCCAACCTCACCCACCTCTCCGTGCTGTTCCTCGCAGGTCTAGGTGACCCGAGAACATTCAGAACTCTCGTGAGCTGGTGGTACAGGTGAGCGTCATGAAACCCATGACCCACACAAACTACTGCACCAACAGCTTTATCCGTCGGAAGGTGCCTCCCACATACGGATCCAGGAACAGTTTGTGGTTTTATTCTTTTGAAGGTGCCTCCCACATACTGATCCAGGAACAGTTTGTTTTTTTTCCTTCATGGCCTGAAGGCCACGATGACTTATGAAACGACATACCATTAATTTTGTCATTGTTGGACTTTTAGTTGCTGCAAACATCACATTAGCAGGTGAACAACACGTCTCACGGGGGACCACTGGACATGTCCTCTTTCTGGGATGTAAAAAACCCAGTGTTCCTAAAATATCTAAAATTTTCAAAAATATCTTGACATTTGGCTTCTCCATCGGTTTTTGCATCACTCTGACCATTCTTCACAGGTCCCCGCCTTCTCCCACACCACAATTGGTCAATCATGGACACGCCCCATACGCAACCATTGGTCAGTCTGTTTCTCAGCATGTGTAGCATGTGTGTAGTCGCTTCACAGAAGCGCATGGCCGGAGAAGATCCATGAAGATCACCTCTGAGATGATCCATGAAGATCACCTCCTATATGATCCATGAAGATCACCTCAGATATGATCCATGAAGATAACCTCCGAGATGATCCATGAAGATCACCTCCTATATGATCCATGAAGATCACCTCAGATATGATCCGTCAAGGCCTAAAAACAGCCCAACCCATGTGAGGCTTAGGCTTGAGAGTTAACAGTGTCTGTACCGCAGCGTCTGTACTGCTCGTCTGCAGACGCATGTGACAAAATAATCTGACACGACTCAATGTTGATGCACTTACACCCCACCAATGTCGTCGTAGGCTTGTAGATCTAATAAGACAGAAATGAAGAACTAATCTGACAGAATTATATATGTGAGAGTTTGTGTGGAAATCTGTACCAGACGCGACTCTAATATACAATCCAAAACTGGCTTGTTAATACATTTTCGTGTTTAAAATATTGATCTTCAGGAAGGTACACCTTAGAACTCAACAAGTCTAGCAACTCATTTTCATTTATTCAATGACCATGAAATTTTTTTTTTTATGGACGTTATTTGTAAGGAACAGCTGAATGGAGAGGGGTGAGTTTATCAGGCCATGCAGACGCAGGGACACACACTAATGGATCAGATAAGTGGAACTCCAAGACCTGGCCCCTGGAGGGCTGCCAGCATACACAATGTCCTCCTAAACCTTATTACACACACTCAGATGCTTCTCAAGACCCTGATTAGCGAAGTAACACACGTGCAGTTAAGACCCAGGGCTACACCAGGAACCAGAACCAGGAGCAGAACCAGAACCAGATTTGGCAAGTTTAGGATGATCTGCAGATCCCAGATGCATCAGCAGCAGAGAGATGCGATTCTCTAACCCACCTCGCTCTGCAGGTGTTGCACCAAAATCCTCCCCCCTATCTGAACACCCCCCCCCCCCCTCTCCAGCACACCTGCTTTACAGGTCTTCATTAGAAACCCTCCCCCTCCCCCTCCCCCTCCCAGCCCTCCAGGTGCCACCGCAAAATGGCTCCCCTGACTCTCCCAGCACTTCAGGCATCACATCAGAACGTTTCCACGGGTGTCACGTCAAATCGCTTCCCTCCCAGCTCCCCGCGCTCGACTGGCGTCGTGTCAAACTCCTCCACCAGCTCCCTCCCGCAGCTCTCCACGCGTCACATCAAAACTCTTCCTCCTGATTCTTCCTTCTCTCAAACTGTCACTTCAACCCCCCCCCCATTCACTCAGTTGTCAAACCTGCCCCCCCCCCCAAATTCCACACATACCCTGCTGAACCTGCCCCTCCACCACCTACCCACACTCACCCCGCCCCCCACCCCCTCAACCCCGCCCTCTTCCCCACCCCACTCACCCAGCCCCCCACCCCCTCAACCCCGCCCTCTTCCCCACCCCCACTCATCCAGCCCCGCCCCTCCCTCACCCAGCCCCCCACCCCCTCAACCCCGCCCTCTTCCCCACCCCACTCACCCAGCCCCGCCCCTCCCTCACCCAGCCCCCCACCCCCTCAACTCCGCCCTCTGCCCCGCCCCCCCCCACACACTCACCAAGCTCCCCGGCGGCGTTCCTCCCTCCCACGGCGTACAGGTAACCCTTGAGCGCGCTAAGGTGAAAAAAACGTCCGCTTCTCGTTCAAACACGCCACCTGCATCCACCTGTTGTAGCGCGGGTCGTAGCGGAACACCGTGTCCACCGCCGTCTTGCCCTTGGTGTCGTAGTTGCTCTGGCCGCCCACCACGTACAGGAAGTTCCCGATGACGGCGATGCCGTGCTGGTAGCGTGGCGCGTCCATGGGCGCCAAGGCCTTCCACTCGTGCGCCTTCTCGTCGAAGAGCCGCAGCTCCTTGCTGACCACCAGCTGCTGGCGCAGGACCCCGCCCAGCGTCACCAGGTGCGAGCTGTCCGAGCGGATGCCCGTGCGCTCCGACTGCATGACGGGCTGCATGTAGGGCATCATCTGGTAGTTGCTGGCCTCCAGCAGCAGGTTGACGCAGGCGTTGTCCGTGCGCATGAAGTCCACCGTCTGCACGTGGTTGATGAGGTCCGCCGGGCTCATGAGCGGGAAGCGGATGTTTCGCATGAGTTTGGCGGCGAACTCCATGCGTCCGTCCTCACAGCGCAGCCAGCGACACGCTGCCTTGAAGAGCTCCAGCTCGCCGCAGTGCTTCAGGCTGTTGGAGGACAGCACGAAGGCCAGACGCTCGAACGGCAGCTTCACAAACTCGCCCGTGCCCAGCAGCGACGGGAAGTTCTTCAGGATGAAGTTGTTGACGTACTTGTCCACCTCCGTCAGGTTGTAGGCGTTGGCGATGCGACCCACCTCCACGCAGTTCTCCAGAGACACCTGGGGGTGGGCGGGGCCACACAGACGCAGTTATTAAAATACTAACACACAGCGCTGATCAGCACAGCTATCACAGAATAGACCACAACCTGCCCCTCTTAACCCATATAAACCAGCTCAGAAATGACTTCTGAAACACACAAACACACAACGACCTCCACCTAGCAGCTGAGGACTAAAACCAGGTGTGTCAGAGCCAGGAGGGAAGAGAGAGGGAGAGAGGGAGCGAGGGAGCGAGGGAGAGAGAGGAGAGGGAGGGAGAGGGAGAGAGACATGATTGCACAAGTAGAGTTTTTTCCGGTGTTTATTTTTGACCAGTTTCTCGAGGCAGTGTGGAGGTGAAGGCCGTGCGAGCGTGCGTGCGTGCGTGCGAGCGTGCGAGCGGTGCCCTACCCCCCGAGATGAGGAACACTTTGCAGAAGTCGAGCACCGGGCAGGATCTGTAGGAAGCTGGCGGCCTCCAGCGTGTCCTGCAGGTTCTCCATGTTGAGCGAGAGCTTGGCCGTGTAGATGAAGTCTATGATCTTCTTCAGGCCGATGCGATTGACCCCGTGGAGCTTTATGCACATCAGATCCTGCTCCTTCATCCCTCCTGAGGAAGAGGAGGGGGGAGAGGGGGGAGAGGAGGAGGGGCAAGAGAGAATGAGGAGTTGCACACAAAGAGAAATGGATGGAAATAGAGATAGAGAGAGAGATAGAGAGAGAGAGAGAGAGAGAGAGAGAGAGAGAGAGAGAGAGAGAGAGTTCTTATGAAGTAAACCCTGTGAACCGGAGGTGAGTCAGACTACAGAATGGTTTCCAGCATCCACACAAGACAACAGACCGAACATAAAACCACATACACACGCAACACCATCAAGACACATCTTTAAATATTAACGGCCATGAGCAACACACACCACACACACTTTCATGCCCTGCTTCACGCTCCTCTCCATTTTGGTCTGTTTTCAGTGTCACTCAGACATGTTGCTCCTTTATAGTGACACACCCCTCCCACAACCAGCTGAGACAGAAGTGATGGAAGAGGCCTTGAGAGAGAACACACAGAGAGAGAGAGAGAGAGAGAGAGAGAGAGAGAGAGAGAGAGAGAGAGAGAGAGAGAGAGAGAGAGAGAGAGAAAGCAAGAGAGAGAGAGAGAGAGAGAAAGCAAGAGAGAGAGAGAGAGAGAGAGAAAGCAAGAGGGAGGGAGAGAGAGAGAGATAGAGGAAGAGAGAGAGAGATAGGGGGGAGAGAAAGCAAGAGGGAGGGAGAGAGAGAGAGAGAAAGAGAGAGATAGAGGAAGAGAGAAAGAGGCAGAGGCAGAGAGAGAGAGAGATAGAGGAAGAGAGAGAGAGCTAGAGGCAGAGGCAGAGAGAGGCAGAGGCCAGAGAGAGAGAGAGGCAGAGAGAGAGAGAGAGAGGCAGAGAGAGAGAGAGATGCTCTGGGGTATCCAGTCTGTCTGAATGAGGCTGAGTCATGCCATGTTTACATCAGATTTCTCTCTACTGGGGCAGTAGTGAAGAAACATGAAGATTAAGAAGATAGAGCTGAAACACACACACACACACACACACACACACACACCACACACACACACACACACACACACACACACACACACACACAGTTTGTTGAGAGTGGTGCATGCTCCGGTTCTTGTCCCTGCTAGCCCATGTGAGTAGCACCCCCACTCTGATGCAGCGCTGAATCTCTCTCACACACACACACACACACACACACACACACACACACACACACACACACACACACACACACACACACACACACACACACACGTTCTCTTACCTGTGAACATGGCTTTGAAGTAGTCGCTGGATGATGCCATCATGGCCCGGTGCACAGGAAACGCCTCATCACCGTCTCCTGCCACCAGTGTGACGTCACACAGCAAACCTTCGATCCTCAACTGGTCAAACCCCTGAAAGAGCAAGAAAGTGTCCTGACCAGAACCTCCTGACCAGAACCTCCTGAACAGACCTCCTGACCAGAGAGCAGAGAACCTCCTAAACAGAACCCCTGACCAGACCTCCTGAACAGAGAGCAGAGAACCTCCTGACCAGAACCTCCTGACCAGAAGGTCAGGAAACGCATACATTTTCATTTTTTATGCAAATGTACATAAAAAGGACCACAAGGCTGACTGAATGAGTTAGAGTAGGTGTTGGGGTTTTGACCCTACAGTCTTAAGACACTCAACAAAACGACCACACACAAGGTCATTAAACTCCATCATTATACCCTGACTCACATTATGTGCTAAGAAGCTGGCTTTGCAGACATAGCACGTGTGTGTGTGTGTGTGTCTGGAGCATGAGGCTGATGAATAAAAGATTTCGCAGCTAATTCGTCGAGCACCAGGTCGCGAGCCCTAGGCCTGCCAGTCATTACACACACTCCCCCATTACTACACCTTTCACTGACTCACGTGTTCACTTATAGACCTCACAGCGCTGAACCATAACCTGCTGTGGCTCCAGGCCTGCAGGGGGCAGTAGAGGCCTCCAGATAAACAGTCAGCTATAGCAGAAGGAGTACTGTCTCACAGGTCCAATAAAGCCCTACTGCTTGGATAGTAAAATGTGTATTATTGCCAGGTACTTGCAGTAATAATACTACAAGTATAAATATAAAAAATACGACAAGTATTGTTACTAGAGGTGTCTTCAACTAAGGATTTTCATAGTCGAATCTGATTCGTCAGATTTTCTCTTTAGTCGACTAATAGTCAAATCAGTTTTTTTATCTAGAGGCCCTTAAACGGGATCTCGTTCTCATTCAGGACTTTTTTCCACTTCAAAATAAAAACCTAAAAGATAAATAAATAAACATGGTAGTTTGGCTTTATTCAGCTTTTATTTATTTACTTATATATTTTTTTATGAAACGTTTAGAGAACATTAACAAAAAAAAGTCACCGTCAGTGCGCATATCGAACTGTCTGACAGGCACTGTGCAAAAATGTCAAAAATATTTTAAATAAAATGTGCCTGAAAATATTTTTAAAAATTGCCACACAACAGCAAAAAATTATAAGGAAAGGTTCAAGTAACGGGGTTTTAAAAAGCAAACCACAACAAAAAATGTTTATAGGCCTACTTGCCGGAGACGCACCGTGACGAGACGAGACGACACGACACGACACGATCGAAACAACAAACGGCTGAACTGTTTTTTGCCTTACGCGTTTTTAATGGTATGCCATGTTGGTTGTTGTCGTGCGAAATGAAAGACGTTGATGACATAACTTGCACATTACTTTGTTTGATTCATCTTTATCTTTTTCAAAATACTCCCACACTTTTTTTTGTAGCCATTATAATCTCGGGCAGATGCTGCGTATTGTGTTGCGTGTTCAGCTCCGCTCATTTGGATTGTGCAACAGCAGGGTGTGATTTATTAATGTGTAGTAAGGAATATGCCTATTGTTAATGCGCACCACATCATTTAAAAATATTTATTAACAGAAATTAGGATAATTTTATTTGACAAAAGGCTATATATAACGAAAACAAAGACATTTCATGTAACAACTAATGCTTAGCAGCATCCTTGGGCACCCCCATGCAGTTAGAATGGTACATTCGACTATGACGTTCATAGTCGACTAGGGGGTATAGTCGACTATAGTCGAATCATCGACTATTGCAGGTCACCCCTAATTGTTACTCAATATTACTGAAGATTTGTAGTGCATGTCCACATTCAGGGAACTCAACTGCCAAACTGAACTCACACCAGCGCCACAGAACTTATTACGGTGGAGTGTGTGTGTGTGTGTGTGTGTGTGTGTGTGTGTGTGTGTGTGTGTGTGTGAGGGTGTAGAATGTACGTTATAAGCTGTTGGTGCCAGTTCAGACACTGCAATGATATCGCCATGGTAATGGGAGGTGGATGACCTACTTTTCAGTCATGATACAAAATACAAACGCTACCATAGATGAACACACACACACACAAACCTCAACACACACACACACACACACACACACACACACATACATACAGAAACCTCAACACACACACACACACACACACACAGAAACCTCAACAAACACACACAAACATGCATTGCATTCACACACACACACACACACACACACACACACACACACACACACACATAGGAATCAGAGTGGTGCTATATAACACCCCATTAACCTCTCCTAATAATAAATGGTAGGTGTGTCTGTCTGTGTGTGCGTGCGGGTGTCAGAATAGTAGTGACTTTACACCGTGTGTGTGTGTGTGTGTGTGTGTGTGTGTGTGTGTGTGAATGCAAACATGGAACTGTCAGTATGTGTCTGCCTAATGGTCCCATTCAGATTTGCAGTCGCTTTGTGTGTGCATGAAGAATCGTGATTTTTCACATATGAATGTTGCATTGCATTTTTAAAGCACATAAAATCAACCTAAATCAGTGAGCCAATTAAATGAGCCAATTAAATGAGCCGTTACTGTCCTGTTGAACCAATGCCTGCCCCCCTTTATGTGCCTGTCATCTGAGCTGTCTTTGTGGACAAAGACGCTGCACTGATCCTCCCATGGAATTGATGGGACGTGCGTCCCTTCAGAAAGACTGGGACAGGAAGAGAGACACAGGGAGAGAGAGACAGGGAGGGAGAGACCGGGAGGGAGAGTCAGGGAGGGAGAGACAGAGAGGGAGAGACAGAGAGGGAGAGACAGGGAGGGAGAGTCAGGGAGGGAGAGTCAGGGAGGGAGAGACAGAGAGGGAGAGACAGAGAGGGAGAGACAGAGAGGGAGAGTCAGGGAGGGAGAGACAGGGAGGGAGAGACAGAGAGGGAGAGACAGGGAGGGAGAGAGACAGGGAGGGAGAGACAGGAGGGAGAGACAGAGAGGGAGGGAGAGACAGGGAGGGAGAGTCAGGGAGGGAGAGACAGGGAGGGAGAGACAGGGAGGGAGAGACAGGGAGGGAGAGACAGAGAGGGAGAGACAGGGAGGGAGAGACAGGGAGGGAGAGACAGGGAGGGAGAGACAGAGAGGGAGAGACAGAGAGGGAGAGACAGGGAGGGAGAGACAGGGAGGGAGAGACAGAGAGGGAGAGAGACAGGGGGGGAGAGACAGAGAGGGAGAGACAGAGAGGGAGAGAGACAGGGGGGGAGAGACAGAGAGGGAGAGACAGAGAGGGAGAGAGACAGGGGGGGAGAGACAGAGAGGGAGAGACAGAGAGGGAGAGAGACAGGGGGGGAGAGAAAGGGAGGGAGAGACAGGGAGGGAAAGACAGGGAGGGAGAGACAGGGAGGGAAAGACCGGGAGGGAGAGACAGAGAGGGAGAGAAAGGGAGGGAGAGAAAGGGAGGGAGAGACAGGGGGGGGAGAGACCAGGGAGGGAGAGAAAGGGAGGGAGAGACAGGGAGGGAGAGAAAGGGAGGGAGAGACAGGGAGGGAGAGACAGAGAGGGAGAGACCGGGAGGGAGAGACAGGGAGGAGAGACAGGGAGGGAGAGAAAGGGAGGGAGACCAGCTGAGGGACGAAGGGAAGGACAGAAGCAGACATGTTCACCAGCACCACGACTACAACTCCTCCACCTTAACTATGCTCTCTTAGCCCAGGGACCCGTGTGTGTGTGTACAATTAGCTCCCACTTGCAATAAACCAATGAACTGGAATGTGAAGCCCTCTTGTGAATAGACATTTTGACTAGAGCACAACCACACAGACACAATGTAGCTTTGATACATATGCTGATTGATTCAATTATAGTTTGATTAAATTGTATAATTGTGTGAGGACACACAAGCTCAAATTTTAATACTGATTACACCCCATCAATCCCTTTCTCCTGTGTGCAGTACGTGCACACACACACACACACACACACTCCCTCAGATAGCATCAGTGCCCCCCCCTCACTCACTCACTCACTCACTCACCACGGGCATGATAATGGAGGTAATGAAGACTCCAACAACATCTGTCTGAATATATTCACAGGACAGCAGACTATATAATGACCTTCACAAACTCACACACACTCACAAATACACAAACAATAACCACACACACTCACACACACACACACACACACACACACACAC